>NW_027361910.1:14347500-14717500 GCF_039654945.1 Dendrobates tinctorius | reverse complement strand
TAAACAAACCTCAGAGGCATCTGTCTGGACCACGAACTCCTTAGTGAAATCAGGTGCGACCAAGACTGACTGTTTACATAGGTCGAGCTTCAACTACTGGAACACCATCTCTACTTCAAAGGAACATTTAGCCTATGACGTCTTTGTTCCCTTAAGATGATCAGCCAGGGGCACGGCTATCATGGCAAAATTCAGGATAAATTGCCGATGGTATCCCACAATTCCCAGAAACGCCCAAACTTGTTTCTTGGAGAATGGTTGCGGCCAATTTTGTAATGCCTCCACCTTATTTACTTGCAGCTTTATTTTGCCCCTTCCGATGATGTGACCCAAGTATTTTGCCTTTTCTTTCCTCATGGCGCAATTCCTTGGATTTATGGTAAACCATGCCTTCCTCAGTGCATCCCAGTACCATCTGGACTTTCTGCTGGTGACTTCACCAATCTGGGCTTAAGATTACAATGTCATACAGGTAAGCTGTGGCATACTTTTTGTGACAGACTAGGATCCGGTCCATGATCCTCTGGAAGATAGCTGGAGTTCCCTGCAGGCCGAATGGTGTTATGAATGGGTCACCGAGGAGGAATACTAAACAAGCTAAGTCACAAAAAACCAGAGAGGTTGGCAACTATGCAGATTGCAGACCCCTGATCCTATCCACACAACTAGCAGCAGCCGTGGAGCATTCCTACGATGAATCTAGACGCCTCATCACAGCCGGAGGACTAAATAAGCCTAAAGCAAGAAAAGGCTCTAAACTGCCCCAGAGCAGATCCCAAAGGAATAGACAGCCCCCAAACATGTATTTACGGTGAAACAAGATGAAAACACAAACACAGGCAGGAAAATAGGCTGAGCAAACGATGGGGCCCACACTAACTAGAAATGACAGGAAAGGAAAGACACTGTCTGCAATCTGCCCAAAAAACCCTACAAAAATAATGTCCAACACTTCTGATAACAAAATTAACCCTGAAGTCACTAGACTTCTCCCACTATATCAGCACTCTGAAATATTCTGAGACAGAGCAAAAAAGAGGCCAATCTAATAAGGGATGTGAGGTAGCGCTGTCATTTAAGTAGGGGATACTCACTCAGCAGCCACAAAACAGATCCAGCACGGGTCTTCATAAGCCATAACATAGTCCATGAGGTTTATTATGCAGCATAAACCACATCAATATAAACAGCATTACAGCATAGCGTCCATTATACAGGCTATTCATCCTCATCCTCATCTCACCCACATCAGGGTTCCCACATGGCTGTTTCTCCAGGCTGCAGACATCCACTCACTCCTCAGGGACTCTCAGACACTGGCTGCCATTACACACACTGCCGCTCCCCAGGCTGTTAGTGAGGAGATCTTTCTCCTCACAGGACCTTCCAACACTGGACCAATCAGGTCCCAGCATTCACCACATGTGACCTACCCTGGCCACCATATATGGTCCGTAGCCACGCCCACCGGGTCACATGTCTATGACCTCATCACAGGTCCTTCACATACTCAAATATCCTTTTAATACAGGCATTCTCAGACACACCCGTGGGTGGGTTTGTAGGCAGCTAGAACCCGCCCATCTCTCCAGCTGCCTGAAGGCTTCTCCCTAACACATAGGCACGAAAGATCAGCTCTGCTAATCAGCACATAACCAAGCCTTCATCTCAAAGCCACCCACTTGGAGATACACAACAGCCACTCAGTATTCTGCCACTCATCCTCTCTCTTGGGACATCCACACAGCGCCCCCTAATGGACACAGTAGTCATTACACCACAGGGACAAAAGCAAATTGGCAAATACTGATAAATAAGAGTGGAAATTCAGCACGGCCCCAGCCGGGGCTGGCTGAGCACACAAAAAACTGAATAAACCAGCAAAATCAAGTGTGAACATTAGCAGAAACACTTAGCTTGTGATGACTGGAACAGAGCTGAAAACCAAGACCTGAAAAGCCAGAAGGAATCACCAGCACCAGAATAGGGCGTCGGCTGTCTTAAATCCAGTCAGAGATTCCAGAGATCCAATCGTTATCCTCATCATCAGGTGGCAGATCTCTACTAATTAAATCAACCTCACTACCTCCTGTTACCACCAGAGGGAGCCCGGAAGGAGAACTCACAACTGGTAGACCAGAAAATGAGTTCACAACAGAATGGCATCCTGATGCATTGAAAGAATCCGCCAGGTGTAAAGAAGGCAGTCTTCTTTTTGGCACTTGAGGACAGGAAAATTTGCCAGTACCCTTTCATTAGGTCCAGGGTAGTGATATATCTGGCTTACCCTAGCCTCTCAATGAGTTTCATCAATGTAGGGCATTGGATATGTGTCAATTTTGGAAACTTCATTTAGCTTCCTGTAATCATTGCAAAAATTCCATTCTCCATCAGACTTGGATACAATGACAATGGAGCTGGACCAGCCACTGTTTGAGTTCTCTATGACCCTCAGGTTCAACATTCTCTTCACCGCCTTCGAGATTACCTCACGGTGGGCTTTGGGAATCCAATATGGCTTTTGGTTCACCTTCACATGTGGTTCTTCAGGATTTCATACTCCACAACCTGCGTACATCCTGGCATTTCCGAAAACAGGTCCCATTCCGCTGATGCAGTTCTACGCTTGGTGCTTCTGGGCCAGTGACAGCGTCTCAACTACAGTGACACCCTCGACCCTGGCTTCAGGTTTGGCCCCAGGCATGCAGCCTCCAGCATTTCCCTGTCTCGCCATGGATTGAGCAGGTTAACGTGGTACACTTGGTATGGCTTTCTTGTCCCTAGCTGGCAGACCTTGTAGTTTACATCACCGAACTTTTCAACCACCTCTTATGGATCTTTCCACTTGGCCAGGAACTTACTTTATCATGTTGGGATCAACACCAACACCCGTTCACCAGTGCTAACCTGTCTCAGTCTTGCCGACCAATTGTAGAGCCTTGCCTGGGCCTCTTGTGCTTAAAGGAGGCTCTCCCTCACAATCGACATCACCTATGTGATCCTGTCCTGCATCTGGTGACATGTTCGATAATGCTTTGGTGTGGTGTTACCCCAGTTTCCCAGGTCTCCTTTGCAATGTCCAGAAGTCCCTGATGTTGCCTTCCAAATAGCATGTGGCATAAACCATGGTGAAGTGAAAATAAACAAGGTCCTTTGGGCAAAAACAGGAAAACAAAACAAAATAGTAACACAAAGCACAGTCTTTGTGGTTGTGGGGATTCACCCATCCAGGATTAGTCAATATAAGTTCCTTTTGTGCAAATCAATACCGGGTTACTGTTGTGACCTGAATGTTAACCTTGACATCATCACCAAAAGCCTTTTAAGGCTGTTTGAGTATTTAGGAAACTTTGCATTTCGTCCCTTGTGCATCCCTGTAGTTTTCCTCGCCATTCATTTCTTTAAGCCATCTAATCTCTTTAGTAAAATCTGACCTGCTTAATATTGGCCCTCATTTATTTCTTAGCCATTTGTCTGCTGTAAGCATAACATTTTGACACTCCTGGGTCTGTGTCTTCTGGTGTTTCCTGCTCCGCCTATCTAGTTGGCATCTTGCATACCTGGCCCTTGCTGATCCATGTTGCAACCCAGTTACGCCTTTGGTTCATGTTGCTTACCCTGTGTCTCAGATAATTCACCTCATCCCATGAGCCTGTAATATCAGGAGGTGTAGGTGGGAATTTGTCTTTGCTTCTGTTCTCCTGTCTGTCAAACTACATATAGGTTTGATAGAGAGATGGACTTTCCAATCAGGACAAGCAAATTATTGGAAAATTACAGGTGCAACACATGCTGTAAAGTTTGGGTAAATGGCTTGATTATGATTTTGTGATGTTAGTAATGTTAATGGAGCATGACAGATGGCTATGGCAACTATGGGCAGAGTGCTTGGTACTGGATTCTGGAGAGGTGACAGGTAGAGATTAGCAAATCTTGAAATGCCATTGCGCCGATTTTGCCAATTTTTTCCCAAACATTTGATTTACAGTGAATAAATTTTAGTGAACCTCAAACTGGAAAGCTTTCAATTGCTCAGAAAATACACATAGAGAGAAAAAAAGATGGAGAGAGTTAATTCCACTGATCCACTGACCATATGAGTTTGCACTTTATTGGCGAGATAGAGAGGAGGAACTCACTTAAGATAAACTCTTAGGGTACCGTTACATCTAGCGACTCACCAGCGATCCCGACCAGTGATATGACGCGGTCAGTATCGCTGGTGAATCGCTGGGTGGTCGCTAGTGAGCTGCCACTCAGGCAGATCTCACCAGCGACATCGCAGGGGCCGGGGATCGCTACTTACCTGTCAGACGCGGTGATCCTGCGTCCTCCCGCCCGGCTCCACGCGTCGCTCGTCGTCACAGCAGGAAGCGCCGCAGGAAGTGGACGACGAGGAATGGTACAGCAGCTTCTCGCGCGATGAGCGATAACCAGCGGGGGAGCCGATCGGAGGTAAGTATCACATGCAGCGATATCTCTAGTAATATCGCTGTAACGTCACAAAATCGGTGACTTTACAGCGATATTGCTAGCGATATCGCAGTGTGTAACAGGGGCTTTATTCTTAATAGGCGTAAGAGAGAAATAGAGTACATCGATGACCATAAGAGCTAATACATTCCAGGTGAGATTGAGAGACGGCCCTGCTGATCTTTAGCGCTTAGACCCTATAGGAGAGATTTACACAGTGACTTTGGAGATGGAAAAAAAGGCTCTGCCTTAGAAGCTGCTCCATTGGGAGCTGCTGATCTCAGATCTCTTATCTCATCACTGTACAATGTATGATATCTGTAAGATGTCATTGCTGCTGGGCATTAGATGAAGACAATTCAAAATGATGTTAGACCCCTCTCTGATTCTTCAGCAGTGTAAAAAATAGTGTTATGCAAGTTTTTTTTCTGCAACCCACGAGTCGAATATCAATATGTTTGAATTCAACTCAAACTTATTGCAAACTCAATCCTCCTCTGATCGATCCGTTCATCTCTAGTAACAGGCAAACTGCATCCATTGAAGTTGCTGTATGCAACAGAGTAGGCACAACTGCATACTTGTAAAAGGAAAAGAAAGCTGCTAAGGGAGTCAGAGAGAAGACATTTCCATTCTGTTACATATTTTCAAGTTCATGTTTGTTTGTGAGGTTAGTTTATTTTAAAGGGATTTATATAAATGCTAATTGAGTTTACCTTTGGAGACATTCCATTTTGATTTTAAAGAGCAGTCTTGATTTTAAAACTAGAGGCTCTAAGAACAATCCGGCTTTCAGAAGTGAGTATAGTGAAAAATATGAGACTTTGATTACAGTGGTTCTTACAGATAATGGGCATCATACGTGATGTTTCGGTCAGTAAAGACCTTCGTCAAACATACACGTTTGTCAGGCCACAAAGTGTGGGAGAAGAAATAAAGAAGGCAGCTCTGGGTGTATGGGTGACATCTGCTTCTTCTTAGAGCCTGTATATTAATGGAGTGACATTTCTAGTGTATGAAATGCTGTCTATTTGACATGTAGGTATAGCCACACCCTGCTCTGCACAGACTCCTTCCAAGCTCTGCTTTTTTGGTGGAGCTGCCTGAAACTGGTGGGAGAACATCAAAAGTATCAAAATTCTTAACCAACGTTGAATAAAACTTTTACAACTTTTCCAGGTGTTTTACCCCAAAACTGGTTTAAACACTTTTGATGAATCAGGTCCCTAGTATGTAAGTAAGACATGGATTGTTTCAGGGTGGGGGTGGGTAAACACAGCAAAGTAAAAATTTCACAATAGCAAATTAACAAAATCTCAAACCCATCTATTTAAAAATTGAATCGTATTTTAAACTGCACATGACAGATTATAGTTGTATAAGGCCTCTTTCACACTTCCGTTTTTTACAATCAGTCAAAATCCGCCAGGTTTTGAAAAAAACGGATCCGCATTTTTTTTTTGCGGATCCGTTTTTTCCCCATTGACTTCCACTACTGGCGGATTTTTACGGATTGCTGTCCGTTGCATCCGTTTTTGTGAGGATCCGCCATAATGTTGTTGTCCGATAACATCCTCAAAGATTTCCAAACGGAGCTTGCAACGTTTTCTTGGCCGGCGTATCCTCCGGACACTGATTTAACCCGAAATTCTGTCTGGGTGCCAGACAAAAATAATCTCTCTCTCTCTCTCTCTCTCTCTCTCTCTCTCTCCCCCCTTCCCGGCCAGCGGTTCCTTTAAATTTCCTCATTTTGCGGATCCGTCAAGAAACGGATCCTGTGGCATCCGTTCACATCAGTTAATAACGGATCCGCTTCTCCACCTTTTTGGCGGATTGTAACTGACACAAAAAACTGAAGTGTGAAAGAGGCCTAACTGGCAGACACCCTGTCATATAGTATCACATCCATGTGGCATCGATGTTGAATCCACTTTATTCTCATCCATTTTAAAAATAGGTAATTTTTTACTGATACCTTTCCTTTAAAACTGTCCTCGGCTGGACAGTGGAAGTTTTGGTGAAAGATGAATTCAAACCATGACTTAACTGCAGAATTTAATGTGATTTTGCAGAGAACTGCAGCAGAATTAGGCCGGGATCACACATGCGAGAAACTCGGACAAGTCACGCATGTTAATACCCGGCACTCAGATCGGAGTGTGCCGCCACATAGCCATACATGCAGCCGCAAGTTCCGCTCCCGAGTGCCGGGGGGTATTAACACGAGAGACTCATCAGAGTTTCTTGCATGTGTGATTACGGCCTTACTGAAGGTAACTTCTAATACACATCAAATACACACGCAATTACACAGCAAATACATATCCAAGTTTACACATAAAACAAGTATGTGGTGGATTTGTCAGAAGCATTAATAAGTTAATCAATTTGTGTGAATCCAGCAAAACTGTCATCACTGATGTCAATATTGTGCGCTCCCTTTGTGATTGAGTGGTAACAAGTCATAGACTGAGAGTCCAGACTAAATAAAAGACCAAAGAGGAGTGACTGGAATATTGGGTGAGTAGCAGCATTTGAGGGGAGGGATGAGTAAATGTGAGTATGATATTTTATTGTTATCCAAACAGAACTAAATTCATTAAAATTTATTTGAATCTCTCTGCCCAAATTGTGCAAATCTGCCAGAATTAAATTTCAGATTTCCTCAACTGTAATTAATGGCATATAACTACAGGCCATTTACCAAAAATACACACTAACCTTTTTACTGTCCTAAAATTAGAGACATACACATTGATTCATCAAGATTGGTACTTGTCATGTCTGTTGCAATATGCATCCTCTGGAATACAATGCACCAAATTCATTTGGTGCATTTCATAATGAACTTGGTGCATGCTAAATATTGCCCACTTTTAGAAATGTTTTCAGAGCTGGCCAAGACTAGCATAAAGATGCCAAAAGTCACAACATTTTTGTACAATTTCTCTTGAAGCAAATTTTTTGGGGGAGGAGTGACAAGTAGAGTTGAGCGAAACAGGTCGAAAAAATTCAAAAGTCGCCGACTTTTGGCAAAGTCGGGTTTCATGAAACGAAACCCGACCCTAGGATGAGGTCGGCCACGAGGTCGGCGACTTACGCGCCAAAGTCGCGTTTCAAAAGTTTGTTTTGCGCTCTTTATCAGCCAATCAGGATCCACGGACACTGTGGGCAACGTGATGACATAGGCACGGGTCACCACCATCTTTCAGAAGGGCATGCAAGTGATTGGCTTGCTTTGGTGGGCGTCACAGGGGGTATAAAAGGGCGTGCACGCCGACCGCCATCTTACTTCTGCCGATCTTAGTATAGGGAGAGGTTGCTGCTGATTCTGTAGGGAGAGCGTTAGGCAGGGAAGAAGACAAAAAAACTGCTTCTGCTGCTAGCGATTTGGCCTGCACAACACACAAGTCACTGTGTGTGCAGTGCAAGGGGAGGCTATATTGTGGTGTATCAGTGGTGTTGGTTGTTGGGCTGCCTTCTAAGGCTTCCTGACACGCTGGCATTGCTGTTCACCCACTGCTCCGCAAACTGCTTTTTTAAAAGCAATCCAATCTCCCTTATCCTCTCGTCACTTTGGTCACAGGCAGCTGTGCCATCGAGCGTGTCACATAGCGCTCAGATATCAGTGGGCCGCACACAATCCACAAGTGTCCAGTGTCCAAAAGTGTACACAGAGATTCAAAATCTCCATTATCCTCTCATCACTTTGGTCACAGGCAGCTGTGCCATCGAGCGTGTCACATAGCGCTCAGATATCAGTGGGCCGCACACAATCCACAAGTGTCCAGTGTCCAAAAGTGTACGCAGAGATTCAAAATCTCCATTATCCTCTCGTCACTTTGGTCACAGGCAGCTGTGCCATCGAGCGTGTCACATAGCGCTCAGATATCAGTGGGCCGCACACAATCCACAAGTGTCCAGTGTCCAAAAGTGTATGCAGAGATTCAAAATCTCCATTATCCTCTCGTCACTTTGGTCACAGGCAGCTGTGCCATCGAGCGTGTCACATAGCGCTCAGATATCAGTGGGCCGCACACAATCCACAAGTGTCCACTGTCCACAAGTGTGTGCAGAAATTCTAAAACTCCCCTGTCCTATAGACACCTTGTACCTTGTTTTACATTACTATATAGTTTGTTGGATTTTGTCTACATTTCTACCAAAAATGAGGAAGGCTGGTGGAAGAGGCCGTGGAATTGGGCGGGGGTTGGCAGCTGGTAATGATGGTGTTGGTGGTGGATCTGATGGTAGTGGCAAGAGCAAAATAGGACCAAATGCAGGAGGTGCTGACCCTGCGTCATCGTCTGTCTACATAAGGCCTCGAACGCTTAGTTTTCTAGGAGTTGGCAAACCGCTTTTAAAGGCAGAGCATCAGGAAAAATTTTCGTCTTACATTGCTGACTCAGCCTCCAGCTCTATCGCCTCCTCTTCTTCAGTTGTAAAAAGTAAAAGCACTGAGTCATCATTGGAGGCTCATGTTCATGAACCACACCTTTCCTTGTGTCCTTCACCCCAACCAAGATTGAAGGATGACGCAGGCCATACTCCTGATTACTCCATGGAGCTGTTTTCACATGCCATGCCAGGATTATCAAGTCAAATGGTGAATTACCCAGGCCAAGATGAATCTGACATGGAGTGCACTGATGCACAGCCGCTGATGGATGATTCTGCTGGTACATTCACTCAGAGCACTACATTGTCCTCGCAGTGTACAGAGCCAGATTTTGACCCTGATGAGACTCAGGTGCCCCTTCCCGCACACTATACCACCATACACGGTGACACAGAGAAAGGTGCACATGACATAGAAGAGGAGGTGATGGATGACCCAGTTGTTGACCCAGATTGGCATCCATTGGGGGAAGAGGGTGCTGCTTCCAATAGCTCAGATGAGGAGCATCCACAGCAGACATCGACATCGCAACAGCTGTTATCTGGCAGGCCCGGAGCACTCCAAAGACAGGTTCCAAACATCAAAAGAGTTGCTGGACAGCTTGTCCAGAGGGTCAAAAGATCACAGCGTGCAAGGCCGCAAAATGTCTGCCAAAGTAGGAAGAGTGCAGTGTGGCAGTTTTTTGAACAAAATCCTCATGATCAGGCCAAGGTTATCTGTAAGAAGTGCGCAAAGACCTTTAGCCGAGGGAAAAATCTGAAAAATTTGAATACCAGTTGCATGCTTAGACATTTAACCAGCATGCACTTGCAAGCGTGGACACAACACCAAACCTCAAGTGCCACATGTGCAACTGATCACAACGAAGGTAGTCAGCAACGCTACATTGTTTCCCCCACTATAAGCACACCGGTTAGCACAGCAGCAAATGTTGAGGTGTCGTTGCAAGGCCACAGCAGTCAGGGAATCCCACTGTTATATCAACGAAAGACTGATTCTAGGCCATCAGAAAGAACACCAACTCCATCACCATCATCAACCCTCTCTCAGTCCGCCCTGTCCACCGCTACTTCCACCATATGCAGCTCTCAAGTCCAGCTCACCCTCCCAGACACTATGAGTAGGTCAAGAAAGTACTCAGTCTCTCATCCGCGTACACTGGGTTTGAACGCCCACATTGCCAAACTAATCTCGTTTGAGATGATGCCCTTTCGGTTGGTGGAAAGCACAGCTTTCCGCGAACTCATGGCCTATGCAGTACCACGCTATGACCTACCCAGTCGCCACTTCTTCTCTCGCAAAGCCATCCCAGCCCTCCACCATCATGTGAAAGACCGCATTGTCCATGCACTCAAGCAGTCAGTGAGCGGAAAGGTGCACCTCACAACTGATGCATGGTCCAGTCGGCATGGCCAGGGCCGTTACGTGTCCATCACTGCGCACTGGGTTAATGTGGTGGATGCAGGGTCCACAGGGGACAGCGGTGGTGGGACAGTGCTGCCTAGCCCACGGTCTAGGAAACAGTTGGCTGTAGGCGTTCGACCCTACTCCTCCTCCTCCAGAAGCGACAGCTCGTCCACAGAGCGCAGTCGTACGAGCACTCCATCTGCAGCTGCCACTGTTGCACACGATGTGTCCCCCTATCGAGCAGCTAGTGGAAAGCGTCAGCAGGCTGTGTTGCAGATGATGTGTTTGGGCGACAGACACACCGCCGAGGTGCTGGCCGAGTACTTGAAGCGACAAACTGAGTCATGGCTGGGCAGTGTACATCTTGAGGCAGGCAAGGTAGTTAGTGATAACGGCCGTAATTTTGTGGCAGCCATAGCCCTTTCAAAACTCAGCCACATACCTTGCTTGGCTCACACCTTGAACCTGGTGGTGCAGTGCTTCCTCAAAAATTATCCGGAGTTAACAGCCCTGCTCCAGAAGGTGCGAAGACTGTGCGCGCACATCCGCCGGTCGCCTGTACACTCCGTTCGTATGCAGAAGCTGCAGCGATTGCTCCACCTTCCCAACCACCGCCTCATTATCGACATTGCAACAAGGTGGAACTCCACCCTGCACATGGTGGAGCGGCTGTGCGAGCAGAGGCAGGCCATAATGCATTTGTGGGAGGATACACGGCCAGGCAATTTGAGAGCAGACATGGAGTTGACAGGCGTGCGGTGGTCGAAGCTGAAAGACCTTTGTAAAGTCCTTCAGTGTTTTGAGGAATGCACACGGCTGGTAAGCGCAGACGACGCCATCCTAAGCATGAGCATCCCACTTATGCGTCTGCTCATGCAAACTTTGACGCACCTTAAGGAGCAGGCGTCTGCAGCCAATGTTGATGAGGAGGAAGAGGAGGAGGGAATCCTTGATGACATTCAGCCATTGTCTGCTCAGGGACCTCTCCTGGACGAGGTGGAGGAAGAAGAGGAGGAGGAGGAGGAGGATGATGGGGATGATTACTTAGGGGAGGAGGATGCATCTCGTGGGGCAAGTGAAAATGTTGGCGTGGCAAGGTCTGGTACAGGGTTTGTGCGTGACTGGAGGGATGTGGATTTGCCAGAAAGTGCTCCTCCACCCAGCACTCGCAGTGCATCATTGACACCGGGAACATTGGCCCACATGTCAGATTATGCCTTGCGGATCCTAAAAAGGGACCCCCGCATTGCCAAAATGATGAACGATGACGACTACTGGTTGGCCAGCATCCTGGATACACGCTATAAAGGCAAATTACAAAACATCATGCCACAGGAGAACCTTGACCTAATATTGGCTAATAAACAAGCAACTCTGGTAAATCGGTTGCTTGAGGCATTCCCAGCACACAGCAGCGGTGATGGTTCTCACACGAGCCGTACGGGCCGGGGGCAGCTTGGCAGAGGTGTTCGTGGTGCACACAGCAGAAGTGGCGTTGGAGACAGGGGTTTCATGACAATGTTGTGGACTGATTTTTCAAATACCGCTCACACAACTGGTAATACGGCATCGATGGAAAGTGACAGGAGACAGCAGTTGTCAACTATGGTTACAAACTACTTTTCCTCCCATATCGATGTTCTCCCACACAGGTCATTCCCCTTTGACTATTGGGCCGCTAAACTGGACACCTGGCCTGAATTGGCCCAATATGCCTTACAGGAGCTCGCTTGCCCAGCTGCAAGTGTGCTATCGGAAAGAGTCTTCAGTGCAGCTGGATCAATCCTGACAGAAAAAAGGACCCGTCTGTCAACCCAAAATGTGGATGATCTAACCTTCATTAAAATGAACCACGCATGGGTTTCCAAGGATTTTGTCCCACCTTCCCCTGATGACACATAGGGTGACAGAAAAATGGCTTGCTTTGGTCCACCTCTTCCTGGTACTTCACCTATTTCGCCTTTTGCATCAGTTGAATGTCCAACATCAACATATGCCACTTTCTAAAACTCCCTAACTGTGCTGCCTCCCCCCCAATGGCCGGGGTCACCACCTAGCGCACGACACCGTGCGAGTGCCGTTGCCCTGGACAGGTGGGTAGGCCATCTCTTGGGCGCGGGCACTGGCACAGGGTCCCTCATAGTGCAATCAAGTGTCTCTGACGGTGGTGGTGCACACCCGCCGTCAGACACACCGCTGTACTATGAGGGGCCCAGTGCCAGTACCGACGCCCACGAGTGTGCCCCCCTTGCTTGGCCAGGGCCCCAGCATTTGCAATCTTTACCTCTCCCTGCTCCTCCGCTGTGTAATCTGGGCCGTCAAATCCATACTGTGCCTGACACCGTCTGAGCCTGCCTCCTGATGTATAGACATATATTTTGAATGTGTATGCTATCCATACATGTTATCCGGTGATACGGTACCCCTTCCAACCTTTGTGCAATGACGTGCAATCCATACTGGGCATAACACCGTCTGAGCCTGCCTCATGCTGTATAGACATATATTTTGAATGTGTACGCTATCCATACATGTTATCCAGGGATACGGTACCCTTTCTACCCTTTGTGCAATGACGTGCAATCCATACTGGCCTAACACCGTCTGAGCCTGCCTCATGCTGTATAGACATATATTTTGAATGTGTACGCTATCCATACATGTTATCCAGGGATACGGTACCCTTTTTAACCTTTGTGCAATCACGTGCAATCCATACTGGGCGTGAGAACGGCTGGCGAGCTGTTAAGCAAGCTACAGCACCTGTCCAGACAAGTACAGGGATTCCCTAGCGAGGAGACTTATTTGATTGTTTTCTATGTTGGGACAGCAATTTTTGGGGAGCACTATACTCTGGAGAATGATAGATGGGGCCCACCATACACTGGAACATTCCAAAGGTGGACATCAGACACTGGAGCAGCATTTACAGGGCCCATTATACACTAGAGCATTAGAAATGGGGCCCATTATGTTTGGAGCATTATTTGGGCCCATAAGACAGTGGAGCTTCATCCATGGGGACCAACATATACTGTAGCATTATGTGGAGCTCATCATATACTGTTTCAAACATTATATGGGACCAATGATTTTGTATGGAGAAATAGATGGGCCTCGTCATGAGATGTAAAAAGTGAGGTATTTTTCATTGTACTATACCGCTATTTCTCTGCCGTATCGGAGCATGATGAGTTGTGGTATGTGTTAAAGGGGCGCTCTTTCGCCCAGGGCACATGAAAACCTGCAGCCAGCCCTCCCCCCCACAAATTTAGCCAAATAACCCCCATTTTTCAGTGCGTAACTTGTATTATGAAGTTAATTAAGGTTGACAAGCTTAAGTAAGAAGAATTGATGCTTTTGGCATTCAAATGGGCACTGTAGGTGTGTTTCCTGTCCTCCTCTCACTGCCGACTTTTATTCCCCATTGACTTACATTGGGTTTCGTGTTTCGGGACGACCCCGACTTTTCCCTATAATCGGACGATCTTGCTCGACCCGACTTTTGGAAAAGTCGGGTTTCACAAAACGAAACGCGACCCTAAAAAAGCAAAAGTCACTCAACTCTAGTGACAAGCAAGAAGAGAAAACAGGCAAATAAGTCTTTAACTTTATATAAATGCTTGATTGACATCCAGGTAGTTCAGTATTACAGTACAATATGCTGAGTGCTACCACTATTTCTCAATATGTGCTAGTAATTAGAGTTGACCAAATATGTTTGAAATCGGTCGCCGAATCGGAATTTGCCATATTTGTGCCTTATTGATACGCTATTTGTGCCGAATTTATGTTTGATGATTGGTTTCAAACATATTTGTTCATTTCTACTCCCATTGACTCCAATGACGTTCAGCAAATATTGCAAAAACAATATTCGCCGCCGATTATAATCGGAACCGAATGTTGAAAAATTTGCTCAACTCTACTTGTAATTGGATGAGGAGCAGAAATCCCTCACTGTTTGCTCTACTGTGTATGAGAGAGATCACAACCGCTAGTCTCCTTCCATCAGTTCAGAATGGATTGCAAACTGGTGTAAATGCAGCATGCAAGTCATATAATGGCCAAAAATAATGTTTTCTTCATGTACACACAGGACAGCTTATTCTGAAAAGTTAAATGAAAGTATGATTACCCTTTAAGTTTTCTCTATATGACACTTTTTGTATTTCAGTAACACTTTTGCAATTGCTTACCATTTTTCCTAAGTGTTGCAAAACTAAGTGCAAAGAAGTTATGAATGCAATCCTTTATATTTTGTAATACAAAGCTAATTAACAAGTGACCAATTTTGCATCCATGGAAAAGTAAATAATAAAAAATACAATAAAGATACAGAGAATAAATCTTCAAAGAGCTAAATTATTTTCATGGGTAAGCTGCCTTTTACATGTCATATATTGATATTAAATTTATGAGGGTGCCAATGCTTTAACATTATTAGTTATTTCAATGCTGCAGTTCGGTGTTCCCTACTAAAATATAAAGTAAAAAATGAATTTAACAGCAGTTTTCTTATTTGTTATCATGAGTTTCTAATTTGAACAATTGCCACATAGAAAAAAGATCACAACAACTTCTCAATAATGACAAAACATATTTAAATACTGCTTTTTTAATGCAACCTGAATAAACAATTTCAATGACATTTTATGGCATAGCCACTGGATGGCATTAGTTAGTTGTGAAGATGACTGAGTGACTAGCTTGTGTTTTAGTTGTTCCTATGCATACTTTTTATTATAAGTAATACTTAGCTTGAAATTTTGCTTCCCTGTTTTTTTCACAGCCAATAAACTTTAAATTGTTTTATGTATGATCAAATGTGTTGAAATTCGAATTCACCAGTTTCGACAAATGTTTCCCCAAAATTTGATTTTCAGATATTTGATTCAATGCGAACTGCAAATACTGCTAAGCCTTTAATTAACCAGAAAAGATGTATCTGAGGTCTCATTGGACTGTATTGAGCTCCTTTTGAGCTTTTAAATATAAACACTGCCTTAAAAATGTCAAACTGACCTCAACATATCTGGCCATGGGAAAACAGATGGTAAACGATGGTCATCAACAGCCTGTTAGCAAAATACAAATATTCCAAAAATTATTCCTTTTTGGTGCATTTGCCTGGCTTGCTTGTATTTATACACAGGCAATGCACAATGCTTTTTCACAACAATTTATCGAAAAATTATTCTTGTCTGCCAGAGGTTTGTTTGTTATATTAAAAAGGTATTGCTGTTTCTTAAGCTGTACAAAAATTATCACTATTTTAGAATCAGCAACATATTTATTGTTTGCTGAATTCAGAAATAGATTTTTTTAACAAACTGTAGACAGAATCATGTTTGTTAGGCTAGTTTCACACTAGTGTTCAGCAGGGCTGCGGATGGCAGCCTACTTCCTCCTTTCTTCCTCAGTTAAGCCCCGCTCACTGTTGCACCTCTACAATCAGCTCCGCGTATGTCTGCATGCATCCTGCATAGCCTATCTTTAACATTGAGTATGCAGGCCATGTGGATGTATGCTGACACATCCGTATGCGTCGGGTTTGACATGTCCGCCGATCGTAACAAAATGCAACTTGTTGCGTTCGGCGCAGCTCAGCGCACCATCCAAACGACGCATGCGGATGCATCACCATATATCCGCATGGCCTGCGTACCCAATTTTAAAGATAGGATATGCAGGATGCATGCAGACGTAGGCGGAGCTGAATGAAGAGGTGCGGATGTGGGTGGGACTTAACAAAGGACGGAAGAAGGAAGTAGGCTGCCATCCGCAGCGCTACAAAATGCTAGTGTGAAGCCAGCCTTATTTTGAAAGGGAAGTAACAATGGCTTCTTAACAATCTGTGTAAAAATTATCACTTTTGTGGTAGCAATTTCATGTTTATTTACCCTGAGCAGGGCAGAGTTAACTGAAGCCAAGTTATACAAAATAATGGGTGATCAAAAGATATGTGAGGGCATTGGCAATGGAAGTGGCAGCAACAGCTGCAGCATATTTTAAATTATGATATTGCAGTCAATGAGATGTGTGTTAGTGTGGCCCAGTACTGGCAGCCCAAATAGCATCAGTACGGTATAAATATAAAACACAGTGGATAGGCAAGAGAATCGCGGTTGGCATGGTAGTCGAGCAGCACTGACAGTGGCAGAAGCTATAAGAAAGAAATATAAGGCAGGGCAGGTAAGGAGATGTCTGCCATTGTAGGACTAGCAGACAAAAATTGAAATATCGGGCACCACCATATATGTAAACAGACAGAAGCAAAGAACGTGTTATGTGCAAAAGGATCACAAAAAAATAATACATAAATAATAAGGATCAAGCTTTTATTAACACAAACTGACGTACAAATAAAAACACTTAAAAAGTCACAAAAATACAGCTAGAAAATCTCACTGCTTTAAAGACCGTATAAATAGAACAATGTTGTCTATCAGTGAGAGAAATATATTTACAGACAATAACAATGTCTTCAAAACTCATTGGCTATATAGTTGCAAGTGTGATCAGAAGAAAAAAGACTATAATATAGCAAGCAACAGCAGAAATCTATAACCGTATCACCTAAACAGAATATCTTAATAATATATAAATCAAACCATATTGTAAATTGTGGTCAAAGAGAATCCAATACAATATCTAAAGTCTAGCATGCAAAGGTCCAAACCACATGCTCCACCTATTACTTATGAAATACCACTCATGGAAGAATATCAATCCGATTATCTCTACATAGTATACAGTTGACATGATCATAGATCAAATGTGCAATGATTTGAACTGTGGAGTATACAAAGCCCAACACAGTGGTATCCATAGAGAATTAATCCAAATAAACCTGAGTACCTAGGAAGAGGCAGCAATGTTCTGAATCAAAAGATGGTCAAAAAATACAACAGGGTAAAGGTGCCCAACACGTGTCGCCACACAGTGGCTTCTTCAGCTTTAGTATAGATTTTTATGTAATTTGTGACTTTTTAAGTGTTTTACTTGTATGTCAGTTTGTATTATTAAAAGCTTGATCTTTATTATTTATGCATTTTTTGGTGATCCCTGTGTACATAGCATGTTCTTTGTTTCTGTTTGTTTGTAGCGTAGGACTAGTAATGGCAGCCCCAGTGTAATTGACATCATTAACAGGGAGTAGATGCCCAGCTAAATGTGGGTCATTGGGACTGTCAGCAGCAGAACTGTGTAGAAGACAGACAACAGACAGTTAGTTCGGCAGATGATACAACAGATCTACTCAATGCTATTAGCCATATGTGAATGAAAGTCGGCATTGATCCATGTTTTAATCTTTTTGACAAATATATATAAGATTTTCCACTCTTGAGATCAATCTAGTCTGCTTATGTGTTAAAAAGCTACATGTTATGCTGATTATCCAGATTGTGCATCTCTGTTTGTAGACATACAGCATGTTGGCATGTTTATTACAGTTGATTAAGATGCCAAAAAGCTATTAATTATTTACCAATAAATTGTGGATTTCATTTTTTATCTTTCTTACCACTGCCTCTCTGGAATCTCCTATTTTTTGCATTGCTTCCAAGCTGGATCCCAGGCAACTGCGTGTGAGACTCAGCTGTATCTACTAACCACATATATCCTTCCAGCATGCAAATTGGGTTTTCTGTCATGCTTTCAATACTATTTTGAACATGATTTGGACACCATAAGGTTTTTTTAACTTCTTATGGATACAGATCATGAAAATAAAAGACTTGACTTCTTTTCATCCATGTTCAATGAAAGTGACTAGAGACGAGAATATGGCTAATTTTAGTCTTGATGAAACAATTTGAGTAAAATATGCTCAAGGAAACCAAAATTTGGTGGGATGCCACCACATTAAAATCTTCTGTATCTAAAGACGTGATATCCCGAGGTTTCAAGTTACAGAAAAACTGCACTTATAAATACGCTGATGAGTTTCTAAAAGAGTAGAATGAAATACTATCTACATGCTCATAGAAACTAATGATATTGATTGTAAAATATTAAGAAATGGAGTTAAATAAACTCAGAAAAGAAATTATGTACATTCAAATGACTCTTTGGAAACATGAAAACTCAACTGAATATACGGTTTTGAAATAAAAATACTGTTTATTGTTTAATGCAGACAAACTGCAAAAAACAAGTGCTACTATTAAAAAAAATTGTGCGAGGTACCACGGATTTTACTAACAATCAGGTCTACACATGGCACTTGATTAAATCCATTCTAAAAAATGGAAAAAGTGGTTATACAAGATGGGAGCAGAGGGGAGTTAGCTTTGCCAGCCCCAATACCTCTGTATTTTCTGTAAATGCATAAAGAACCTTTTATAAAACACAGCCAAAAACGGCAAAGTGTAGGACTTATCCACCTATATATTCTCAGACTCACAGATGTCTCTACTTTTCAGAGGTTTAAGTTTGTCTCTGACTAACAGATTTAATGTATTCTGCACAATTTTGGACATCACCTTCAAGTGACATTTCTCTGATGAACCAACTGAAGTCGTCTGAATACAAAATTATAACAAATATGAGGTCACACCATATATGAATTTTTCTTTTGATTAATTATTGACCCTTTCTAATCTGAGATCCATACAATCAGACTCTATGGTTCCTGATGACTTCCTCAACTTGTCTTTCACTTCTAGGCTGTACTTCTATCCCATCTAATCCAGACCTTATGCCCTGGATCAGTTTCAGGAGCTTGCAGAAAAAGATCTTATCTAATTAGACAAAAACTTGAGTTTCAAATGGAATAATCTTACACCACAAGATTCTATGGACATTCAATTACTAAAGAACAATGAAGACCTTTTAATATGTCTATCTGATAAAGGGGAAGCATTTGTGTTCATGAATGCAGGGCCTGGCTGGCATTAGGGTCAGGCAGACCAGACAGCTGCCTAGGGCCCCAGCTCTTCAGGGGCCCCCAGCCAGTGGCGTGCCACTAACAGCGGCACTGCACACAACTGCTATGGGGTCCGGCATTGTCCCTATCACTCAGTCAACTTATCGGCATCATAGGCGCTGATACAGTTGAAAGCAGTGATGGAGTAGAGAGTGTCAGAAGCTCCCTCTCCCATCACTACCCCTCTGCTTGTGACTCTGTGGGCACGAGATGACATCATTTCATCGTGTGCCACGCTGTGCCAGCAGTGGAGCTGAGGAGACCGGAGCAGAGCCTGCAGCAGTACAAGGAACAAGGAGGATGGATGAGTATTGTGTGTGTGTGTGCATGTGTCTGTGAGAAAGAGTGTAAGAGTGCGGGGGCTGGATTATACTGTGTGTGCGTATGTGCATGCTTCTGTTCAATACTGTGTGTTGGAGGAGCTGCACTCAGTGCACTGTGCTATGTCATTGGAGGGAGATGCACTGTACTGTGTGTTGGGGTGAGCTGCACTATACTGTGTGTTAGTGAGGGAGCTGCAATATACTGTGTGTTGGGGAGCTGCACTATAATGTGTTGGAGGAGCTGCACAATACTGTGTTGGGTAGATCTGCACTATATTGTGTGTTGGGGAGCTGCACTATACTGTGTGGGGGGACTGCACTCAGTGTACTGTACTATGTGTTTGGGGGCGCTGCATTGTACTGTGTGCTGATGGTGAGCTGCACTATACTGTGTGTTAGTGAGGGAGCTGCACTATACTGTGTTTTGGGGGAGCTGAACTATACTGTGTGCTGGAGCTGCACAGTACTGTGTGTGGGGGGTGCATTGTACTGTGTATGGGGGGAGCTGCACTATACTGTGTGTGGGGAAAATGCACTATGCTATGTTTGGTGAGGAGCTGCACTATACTGTATGTGGGGAGCTTCACTGTACTGTGAGTGGGAGGGAGCTGCACTATATACTGTGTGTGGGGATGCTGCACTACACTGTGTGTGGGGGAGCTGCGCTATACTGTGTGTGGGGGAGCTGCACTATACTGTGTGTGGGGGCTGTACTATACTGTGGGGGGGCGGCACTATACTGTGTGTGAGGAGGCTGCACTATACTGAGTGTGGGGGAGCTGCATTATATTGTGTGTGTGTGGCTGTAGTATATTCTCAGGGGTGTTGCAGTATACCAAAAGGGGGGCTGCATTATACTCTACCAAGGACCATGGGGAGTGCATTTTACTATATGTACTATGTGGGACCTGCATTATTCTGTATCAAGGACTTTCTGTGCTCATCATTGTTTCACAACCAGTTTAAAGAAACTCGGGAACAAGCGTCGAATGACTTAATTATTGTTCATCACGCTCATTTAACGGCCTGAACTCAGCGCATAAAAATACAACCTAAATATTTTTTGTGATGGTGCAATATGTGAACATTTGGGGCCCCACTTTAATCTTTTGACCAGGGCCCTACTTTCTCTAAAACCAGCCCTGATGCAGGGCTATATCATTCTCTCAACATGGAACTATTGAATACCGCTACAGTGTAAACCAAAATTTCTTGAGATCCTACAATAGGCTTTCAAAAAGAACTTTCATCACTCCTTACTGAGAGAATTCATATTGGAGACATTGATTAGCCATGGGCAAATAGTGTGGTGCAAGCAGGAGTCCATACTTCCTAATCAAAATTGTTAGGGCTAATATTGGTGTGCAGGCACCAGGCCCCATTTCCTAATCAAAATCGTTTAAGCTAATATTGTTGTGCAGGGCCACTATCTCTGAAAATAAATACTGATTGCTAGTCTAGTACAGGTGAGTGACTGGCCATCCCTTCAACTGCAGCTGCTGATTTTCCTGCTTCGTCAAGTGTTCTAACACAGGTCTACATCTGTAGAACCTTCACTTCTTTACCCCCTATATTCGGGGTGAGTGAGAGCACATCATCTGTTATGGAATTGGATATACCTGCTGTTTTGGTTTGACCGAGCACATCACATCTCTCTCAATCCACCATAACATCTCCGCCTGCACCTCACTCACAGTCTGGCAGCTTGTCATGTTCACCCTACTCAACCCTCTCTCAGCATAGCAACTAATCCTTGGTCCCGCAGTTGTGGTCACATAAAATAATTTTTTCTACTACACATGCCAAAGATAATAGTTTGAACTCCACCATCTCCAATCTGTTGAACAAGGAATTTCTGCCTTTCCACCTCATGGATACAAAGTTTCAGAAAGTTGATGGCCATCACAGTCCCCCAGTACCATTGGCCCAGTCACCATTATTGTTTCTAAGAAAGCTGTGCCTGCCTTTCGCAGACAACATCCCCCATTTCTTGAAAAAATTGGTCTCCCAGGTGCATTTCATCACTGACACCTGGAAGAGCAAACATGGCAAGGGGCATTACTTGTTGCTGACTGAACACTGGGTGACTCTGGTGGCTGTAGGGGCAGGTGAGCAAGGAGCTGTTCCACAAGTCTTCGAATCCCCAAGTCTTGTGAGACAAACCTCTGTATCTAACAGTTCCTCCAGTGCTTCTGCCTCCTCCTCCTCATTCTCTAGAGCCTTCACCTGCGTGCTGAACCTCTCCCTTAATGAGACACACGTTCCAACAGTGCAGAGAGAATACTCCCCACCTACGTACTGCTCAACCAGGGCTAATTACAATCAATCAGTGTTTAAATTCATATGCCTTGGAGATCACAGTCACACAGCCCAAGAATTGTGGACAACTATAAAGGCTAAATTTGAACAATGGCTGTCTCCAGTGAACCTGGAGCCAGGGAATGCCGTGTGCGATAACTGTGTAAACTTGTGCAACCTAACACATGTGCCTTGCATGGCTCACGTCCTGAACTTAGTAGCACAGCAATTTCTCCATCACTATCCCTGCCTGGATGCACTGTTGCAGAAAGCACAGTTGCTGTGTGATCACTTCCAATGGTCGCACCCCACAGGTCATCGACTTGCATTGCTACAGAGGTCTTTTGACCTACCGGTTAACCATTCCATATGCAATATCTCGACACGGTGGAATTTTATTCTGCTCATGTTGCAGCAACTGTGGCAGCACTGATGATTCCTGGTGCAGTATAGCTTTTTGCATAGCCTGGGCAAATGCAGTACGGATGTGGTGAAAATCACGCTTGCAAAGTGTCTCCAGATGAAGGACCTCTGCACTTTTATGCCCAGTTTTGAATTGGCTAATAAGATGCTTAATGCTGTTGATGTTGTCATTATCATTGCTATTCTAGTCACCTACATGCTGGAGCACATTTTGAATAATCTGCCAGAGGAGGTGGTGGTCCAAGAGGAAGAGGTTAAAGAGGAGGAGGATACAGAAGGGATAACAATTAGAGATGAGTGAACCTTTCAAGGTTCAGTTCGGATTCGCCAGGCAAATTTGTGGAACGGTTCATCGTACGTATCTGCACCTCATTGAATTCAATGGAAGGCAAAATCAAACACATAGACAACACCTTTGGGAGGGAAGCTGCTCAAAAAAATCAGATTATGGGCAGACAACATGAAAAGTGGCATCAATTGACCCACAGTAGATATTTTATAATGGCGCAGCAGTCAGGCCATGGATAAGACAGGGTCTGACTGACCATTTACAGCTTGGAATTGAAGTTTTAATGACCTGGTGGTTAAGACAGAGGTGTAAGCTTTCTTAGCTGGGAAACTTGATACCTCAGGAAACACCTCCAATTTCTTTTTTATTTTTATTCCAGCAACACTCAGATGGCACAAACATCATTTTTATACAATACAATTGGTAGAAAAATGTACAGAAAATAGCACATGTAGTTGACTGAAAGTGAGTGCTAGCCTGCCTCTCTGGGAGCCCTACTTACACAGGCAACCCAACAGATGGAGACCCAACTTTGAGTGTCCACATTTAAAAAAAAATAATTTGTCACACACCAATAATGCATCATCAATTTCCACAGAGTTGAAACAGTATAATAGGTCTCTTCCACACTTTCCACCACAGGCAACCCATCTGATGGAGACCCAACTTGGGGTACCCACATTTCCAAAAAATAATTGTCACACAACAATAAAGTGGCATTAATTTGCACAGAGTAAAACAGTATAATAGGCTTCTGACACACCTTCCATCACAGGCAAGCCACCAGATGGAGACCCAACTTGGAGTCTTCACATTTCAAAAAATTATTTGTTTCATTAGCAGCAGTAGCAAAAGCAGACAGAGAAGACACCAAAAGATGGCACAGACTGCAATAACGCTAGATCAATACATGACACTAAAGCCAACACTATCGCGTAGTCTGTCCAGTCTGTGACTGGGTTGCAAAAGTCATTGAAGATCCATGACATGTTTATTTTGATGTTCTACACTTTCTTGGGACAGTAGGATGCACTTTTCCATTCAGACACCACCAACAGCGCTGAAGACACATTCTGAGAGAACGCTGGCTGCCGGGAATGGAAACACCACCAAGGCGTGACAGGCAAGCTCAGGCCCTCTTCCATTTTTGAAGACCAAAATGCAAAAGAGTCCAAACCCCTCCTTGATGGCATTGGTATTGAGTTCCAGATACTCCTGCACCATTCTCTCCAGTCGTTCATAACATATCAGACTTGTACTCTGTTCTGCTGGAGCACAGGCATGTCTAAAAATTGTGTTATGCCACTTACATTGCTGCTGCTGCTGCTAATGTTTTTGCAATGATGCCTTGACATTCCCGGGGTTGGACGTCTAGAACTGGGATGAACACTGTATGCCTCACTGCTCTCTTGGTGAAAATCACTTTTAAGACTGTCTGCAAACATATTTAAGTACTCCAGTATGTGCACATCACTTTCCAAGGGCGAAACATCAGGCTAATTTTACTCTTGTACCTTGGATGTAACAGAGTGGCAACCCATTAGTCAGCACTATTTCTAACCCTAAGATTATGGTCATCATGCTGAAGATAGTGCAGCCAGAATGTGCTTAACTGTTAGGTGCTTCCATGAGATCCAAACCCATGCTGTGTTGGTGGCAGGCAACACTCAAAGTTGCTTCCTCCATCCCCTCCTGCTATCTACGGAAAACAGAGAGCAGATCATTAGGCTATTCATCACCTGATTGTTGTGCATCCATCACCTCGTCCTCCTCTATTTGTTCCTCAGCTCCTGCATCTTCATTAAACAATTTGTTTGGTATCACATGCCCCTGTTGATCACTGTAAGCCACCCTCCCATGGCACCTGCCTGTGCGATGACAGTCCAGAAATTTGAGATATTATTATCCCTTCCACATCCTCATCTGCTTCCAACTCTTCCTCTGGGACTACTCAAAGTGTGCTCTAGCATGTAGATGACAGAACAATGCTGTTCATGATGACATTGTCAGTGCCCACAATCTTATTAGCCATTTCAAAACTGTGCAGAAGGGCGCAGATGTCCTTCACCTGTGCCCACTCTGCAAGGACATACTACACCAGGACTCATCGGTGCTGCCACAGTTGCTGCAACATGTGCAGAGTGGAATTCCACAGTATTGGATAAATCTAATCTAGCGGCTAGCCGGTAGGCCGAAAGACCTCTAAAGTGATGCAAGCGGGATGCGATCTTTGGAAGTGAGCACACATCAACCGAGCTTTCAGAAGCAGCGCATCCAGGCCGTGATAGTGGCAGTTAAATTGTTGTACCACCAGGTTCAGGATGTAAGCCATGCAAGGCATATGTGTGAGGTTGCCATGGTGTAGAGCCACCACCAGTTTTGCACACGGCCTTCCCTGGCTCCAGGTTTAGTGGAGACAGTCATTGCTCTAACTTGGCCTGCGTACCTGTCCACAACTCTTGAGCTATGTGACTGCAATCTCCAAGGCATAAAAATTTAAAAACTGTCTGATTTCAGTGAGCCATAGATGTGCATTGTGAAGAGAGGGAGATTCTATTTACATTATTCAAATGCATGTCTGATTAAGAGAGAGGTTGAGGGCACAGCTGGAGGCCCTAGAGGAGCTGGAAGAGGCAGAAGCAGTGGAGGAACTGTTAGATACAGATGATTGTCCCACAAGCCTTGGGGATTCTAAGACTTGCAGAACAGCCCCTTGATCACCTTCCCCAACAGCCACCATAGTCATCCACTAGAGTTGAGCGAAACGGGTCGGTCAAATTAATAAGTCACCGACTTTCGCTAAAGTCGGGTTTCATGAAACGAAACCCGACCATAGCGTGAGGTCGGCCATGAGGTCAGCGACCAAACCGCCAAAGTCGCGTTTCAAATAATGCTTCCAGCGCCCTTTTTCAGCCAATGATGGAGGAAGCACACTGTGGGCAACGTGACGACATGGGCAGCGGTCACCACTATCTTTGAGAATGGCATGCAAGTGGTTGGCTTGCTTTGTTTGGCTATAAAAGGGAGTGCACGCCGACCGCCTTCTTACGTCTGCCGATCTTAGCATAGGGAGAGGTTGCTGCTGCTGATTCTGAATAAGGCAGAGCGTTAGGCAGGGAAGAAGAACAAAAAAACTGCTTCTGCTGGTAGCGATTTTCACTGTACAACACAACAGTTTGTGTGAATTGACAAGGGAGGCTATATTTTTGTCCATCAGCTCTGTTGGTTATTAGGCTGCCTTATAAGGCTCCCTGATAGCTGCATTGCTGTTTGCACAGTGCTGTGCAAACTGGTTTTTTAAAAGCAAAAATACTTTTCTTCCTCTTTTCTGCACAGTTACCAAGCGTTCATTTTTCCACACTTTTGTGTGCAGCAGTCCTGCTTATTAGGCTGCCTGCTGCCATACTTGGACTGAGAGCATCATTGTCAGCCTCCTAAAATCTTTAGGGAGATTCAAATTATCCCCAATACTATATACACCTTGTACTTTGTCATACACCAGCCAATTTCAGCCTGTTAAATTGAGGTGTAATCTATAGTGGGCCTGAGATAATAGTTCAGTCTCCTAAAATCTCTAGGGAGATTTAAATTATCCCCAATACTATATACACCTTGTACTTTGTCATACACCAGCCAATTTCAGCCTGTTAAATTGAGGTGTAATCTATAGTGGGCCTGAGATAATAGTTCAGTCTCCTAAAATCTCTAGGGAGATTTAAATTATCCCCAATACTATATACACCTTGTACTTTGTCATACACCAGCCAATTTCAGCCTGTTAAATTGAGGTGTAATCCATAGTGGGCCTGAGATAATAGTTCAGCCTCCTAAAATCTCTAGGGAGATTCAAATTCTCCCTAATACTATATACACCTTGTACTTTGTCATACACCAGCCACTTTCAGCCTGTTAAATTGAGGTGTAATCTATAGTGGGCCTGAGATCATAGTTCAGTCTCCTAAAATCTCTAGGGAGATTCAAATTCTCCCCAATACTATATACACCTTGTACTTTGTCATACACCAGCCAATTTCAGCCTGCTAAATTCAGGTGTAATCTATAGTGGACCTGAGATAATTGTTCTGCCTCCTAAAATCTCTAGGGAGATTCAAATTCTCCCCAATACTATAAACACCTTGTACCTTGTTTTACAGTACCATTTAGCTGGTGGTATTTTGGGTACATTTTCCCAAAAATGAGGAAGTATGGTGGAAGAGGCCGTGAACGTGGGCGGGGGTTGCCAGCTGGTACTGATGGTGGTGCATCTGCTAGTAGTGGCAGAAGCACAATAGCACCTAAGGCAGGAGGTGTTGAGTCTGCGTCATCGTCTGGCTCCACAAGGCCTCGAAGGCTCCATTTTCTGGGAGTAGGTAAACCGCTTTTAAAGCAGGAGCTTCAGGAACAAGTTTTGGCTTACATTGCTGACACAGCCTCCAGCTCTATCGCCTCCTTTCCTGAAGTTTCAAAAAATAAAAGCACTGAGTCGTCAGTGGAGGCTCCTGGTCAGGAACAACACCTTTCCTTGTGTCCTTCATCCCTATCAAAAGTGAAGGATGCGGCAGGCCACACTACAGATTACTCCATGGAGCTCTTTTCACATACCATGCCTTTGCTGTCAAGTCAAATCGTGAATTCCCCAGTCCAAGATGAATCTGACATGGAGTGCACTGATGCACAGCCACTACTAGATTTTTCTGCTGGGACATTCATTCAGAGCACTACATTGTCCTCGCAGTGTACTGAGCAAGAATCTGACCCTGATGAAACTCAGGTGCCCCTTCCCGCATACTATACCACCTTACACAGTGACAAAGAGGAAGGTACCAATGAAAGTGCAGGTTCCTTGAGCAGGTGGGGGGCATACTCATGGGCGACAGCACTGGCACAGGGCCCCTCATAGTACGCAAAAGTGTTTCTGCCGGTGGGAGGGCCCACGCAAAAGTGTTTCTGCCGGTGGGAGGGTGGATCACCCCACCCGCCGTCAGACACACCGACCATACTATGAGGGGCCCTGTGCCAGTGCTATCGCCAACGAGTGGGCCCCCCCTGCTTGCTCAGGATCACAGCACTTGCAAAGTTGAAATACTTAGCTCTCCCTGCTCCACTGCCGTGACATCTTCTGAGTTTCCTGACAGTGACATTCTGGTCAGACAGCGCGATGACATCACGTCTGTACGCCCTCTGCCTTGACAGTCCAAGTGCAGAGAGATGGAAGATGGGGACAACGAGGAGTCCAGAGTACAGGGATTCCCTAGCGAGGAGACTTATTTAATTGTTTTAAAGGTTGGGAGCAATTTTTGGGGAGCACTATACTCTGGAGAATGATATATGTGGTCCACCATACACTGGAGCATTCCAAAGGTGGACATCAGACACTGGAGCAGCATTTACAGGGCCCATTATACACTGGAGCATTAGAAATGGGGCCCATTATATATGGAGCATTATTTGGGCCCATAAGACAGTGGAGCTTCATCCATGGGGACCACCATATACTGTAGGTAGCATTATGTGGAGCTCATCATATACTGTATCGAACATTATATGGTGCCAATGATTCTGTATGGAGAAATATATGGGCCTCATTACTCTGTATGGCGTACTATGCGGTGGCCATAATACTGTATGGAGTAATATACTGTCCGTTTTTGGAGCTATTGGAGAATTTAAATGTATATCAGTCATGTTATGTAAGAAGTGAAGTATTTTTCATTGTACAATACCGCTATTTCTCTAGCATATCAGAGGATCATGAATTGTGGCATGTGTTAAAGGAGCCCAGTGACACTCTTTGGCCCTGGGCACACGAAAATCTGGAGCCAGCCCTACCCCCCCACAACTTTAGCCAAATAACCCCCAGTTTTCAATGCCTAACTATTATTATAAAGTAAATTAAGGTTGACAAGCTTAAGTAATAAGAATTGATGTTTTTGCCATTAAAATGGGCACTGTAGGTGTGTTTCCTGTCCTCCACTCACTGCCGACTTTTCTTCCCCATTGATTTGCATTGGGCTTCGTGTTTCAGTTGGCCTTCAACTTTTCACGATAATCGGCCGATTGCGTTTGACCCGACTTTTGCATGAAACCCAACTCGACCCGAAAAAAGGCAAAGTCGCTCATCTCTATCATCCACTGATCAGTCAGCAAGATGTAACCCTCCTGCCTATGTTTGATAGTCCAGGTGTCAGTGGTGAAATGTACCCTGTCAGACATAGATTTTTTTCATGGAATGGGTGATGTTGACAGCTGCTGTAGCCCATTTATAGTAATGGAGACTGGTCAACTGGTACTGGGGACTGCAACTGCCATCAGCTTCCAGATACCATCTGTATCCACAAGATGGAAACACAGCATTTCCATGGCCAACAGATTGGAGGTGGTAGAGTTCAAGTTCCTAGATTTGAAATGTGTAGGAAGAAACTTTCTTTTACATGACTACAACTGTGGGACAGAGGGTTGACTGCTGTGCTGAGAGATGGCGGAGTACGGAGAAAAGGACAAACTGCTGGACTGTGAGCGAAGTGCAGTAGGAGATGTTATGGTGGATTCAGAAAGATGTGTTGTGTTAGCTGACACAAAAACATCTGGCATATCCACTTCTGTAACAGCTGATGTGCTCTCACTCACCCCAACTGTAGGGTGTAAAGAAGAGGCGACCTGTGTGAGAACACTTGTCGCGGTGACGAAACAGAAAAAGCAGCAACTGCGGTTGAAGGAATGGCGAGTGTTTGTCGAGACCGACTATTCTGCATTTTAGCTCAGTGAGAACGCCCACACTAAGGCATGTTGATCGCGCATGTGCTGCATCATGCATGTAGTTGTCAAATTATTGCAATTTTTGCATCTACTGAATTTTTTTTGCAAATTTGACAGATAACATGTGTTGGGTCATCCTTTGCGGTCTCAAGAAAGGACCAGGCTAGGCAACCCTAGCCGCTCATGCGAACTGCGCATTCATGACCTGTGCAGGCCACAGCCAGATTTGGAGCTGAGGATGCAGTGCTTGCCACAGTTGCATCATTTCATGTATGTGTGAGAAGCCGCAATGTAACCTTCTGATCTTCCTACTCCTCCACCTCCTCTGCTCAGCTACTCATCTGCATACTTCTGGGTTCACACCAAGTGGGATCTACAACCTCATCTTATCTGTTCTCACCCTCTTCACCCTGAGGGTCACTTACCTCCTCTTCCTGTCTTCACACCGCAGTAGAGTCTGCTTGTGCCTCTGGTATCTGAATCTCCATCAGGATTACCTCCACCCTTGGTGGTTAACGTCTGGTACCGAGGGTCTGGATACTTCTCCGACCCTACTTCATCTGACCCCGGATCCAGCATGAAAACATTTGGGTTATTGGTGAAGATGCTTTCCTCCTCTGGATTGTGCGATTCTTCTGAGCAGACCTCTGATGCCCATGGAATAGAATGTGTGAAAATCTCTTCAGAATGGCCCATCTGATGTTCCCCACAGTCAGTTGGGCATTTGGGAATGTTTGACGTGGGGGAAACAAAGGTAATTGGGGTGCCATCTCTGAGGAGTGTACTCTGTGTGATGTTAAGGTGGACGAAGAGGAGGAGAGGCCACTTGTCACAGCGCTTGCCATCCACTGTAGCACATGCTCTTTGTGAGCCTCATCTACAAGGTGTACCGCTGCCAAAGAAAAAGGAGTCGAGTAGCCCAGGCAGTAACAGATGTTGTCAATGGTCTTTGGATAGAATGAGACGGTGTTTCTTCAGTTGAAGTTTCATTTACATTAACATCTAACCCACGTACAAGTCGATCACCAAGTCTATTCCCACTTCGACCATGAAGGGGGGCTCCTACGGTGTGGACCTATTAAGAGTAAGCTTTCTAATGGGTGATGCATGCTTACTGTGGCCTTTTCACATGGGCACAATCCATTTGTTATAGGAATAATCTCTATCTAATAATGCCCAGGCATTTTTGAGATATTTTTCTCACCCAGCTTTTCCCTGGTCCATTTATGTTTTGACCCTTCACCAATCCCTTTCTTACCTTTATGTCTCTTCCATATAAATGTATTGTGTATATATGGATTTTGCTTGCTTGACCTTTTTTATTGTAATTATGAAATAAAATCTGCACAATTTTTTCCATATTGTAGCTTGCTGCTACTCCATTCTTTTCTTAGTTGTGGTTAACATATTTAGAGTACTCCACCTTACTCATTATTTTGCATTAGAGTGGGGAGAACTCGATATTAATATGCTCTTGGTCTCGTTATTTAATTGGTGTTTTTGATTGTGTTTTCAATTTGATCGGTCTGTTGCCTGCTATTCTGGATCTGGGTGGGTAACTACTAACTTTTTATCTAGTTGCACCCGTATGTGAGACTGGATGGCGTTTTCACTACTTGATCCCTAGGCAATAGCCACTGATTGCCGGTTATAAGCTTGCTCCCTGGTTATAGTATTAACCACTGCTGTTTGTCTAACTCAGTTTCTTGCCTCAGTTTGTATATCTCGTTCCTCTTCTGTCAAAAGATTCAGCTTGTGTTCATGATCTCCCGGTTTTGATTTTGCCTCCCTATCATCCTTTTCCAGACTGATCTGACCATATGATCTTATGTTGGAGACCTCATCAGACTCACCTGGCTAACTCACACAGAGCCTTTGTGACAGCCGTGACACAGAAGTTTCCGTGGCTGGCCTATGATGTCATATTTTTTTACCATGCAACTTCTGCCACTGTCACTGCACAGCATCACATCTCCTGGGTGCCTGCTATGTTTTAAAGTGCTATTCTTTACTGCTGCAACCAAGTACCGCATGTCATTTCTGTTCTATGCTGCCAAACATCTCCTTAACTGACACGTCATATTGTTTCCATCATGTGGCTTATGATGGTGCTTCTGCTGCTACACAACCATACCCATCTTCTGTATTTGTCAAGCGTGTTGTATAACTATAGTGTACAGATGTTGTTAATTATACTCTCTTGAGGGTGCAAAAACAAGAAACAGTTCCAAAAAATAGGGTTAATATTTAGTAAGACTTGATCACAAGCCAGTGATTCTTCACCTTAAAAACAGCTAGTCTGTGTCTGCCTCCCTAAAAAAGGGATAATTTTTGGATGGTTTGATAAAAAGTCTTTGTGATTGTTTAATCATTTAGAAGATAGCAAACTAAGAAAGGGATAATGTTTTCACTCTTAATTGATAAGCTTCTTCAATTTCAAAACACATTTGTTTTAGCTTCCTAAAGAGATATGTTTTGATGGCTTGGAAAAAGCTATAATTTTTTAACTTGGCAAAGAAAATAGTTTTTGGCACCTCTTAAAAAAGGACTTTTTTACACCACCTTTTGTGGAAAAAAAAAAAAAACGCCTTCTGTTTGCACTGCTTGTGTATAAACACCAGCAAGGCATGTATCTTGCTCAAAAAAGGGATAATTTATGGACTGTTTTACATTTTTAGTAGCCTAAAAAGTCTGATTGTGCAGTGTGTTGGTAATTAGGCTGTTGTTTACCACCAGTTACCATCTGTTTCTGTCCCTAAGCCAGATAAGTTGACTTCACTGGGATATTACTAAAGCTATATTTGAAATAAAAACCTCAAATGGCATTCATTACAGTCCTAGGAGACCTCAGAGTATTGCACACATATGTTTTTGGAAATTTGAACCTATGCAGCATTACGAGTATTGCTGAGTTTATTTGATGCAAACTAATTTTTGGGAGAAATTGTGGTGAAGCTGGGAAATTCTAATCTCAAAAGCTCCACTCATCCTTATAGACAATGATTAATGCAAATTGAACCGCTCCAGGTATACAGAAACATATAAAATAACTGAATCCATTTGGCAGATGTAATCACTTATTTTTACATGAACAAAAAGAATGGACTACAAAACAGTAGAAAGGATAAACTTTTTAGCATTAAAAAAATATCCATTTCTCTTATGTCCGTGATATCTGAACATGGACTTGCAATTTACAAGTGTTCCAATGCTGCATTTTATTAGCATATTAATCAACATATATAATTTACAACACATTATTTGTTGCCTTATTTGAGCATTATTTATTTAGTGGATTTTGGGCAACTGGGATTGATTTGCGACCTAATTTAAAGGATGAACAAATTAGATTAACATTATTCAATATGGCTCAACATTTAGTTTTTCTAAGCTCATTCATGAGAGAAAAAATATTATATGCTTCCATTATAATTTACTGGTGAAAACAAATGCATGAAATTAAACTTTTTGTTCTCTCTGCTTTAGCTCCTGTGTAGAGAAATCTGTCATATATAAGGATGCTCATATGTCAGGTACATTATGTTTGAAAAGTCCCTACTTTACGTGCTGTACATGTTCGTGCTATATATCCTTTTATGCTGTCAATACATATTTATTTGCTGCTTGCTGCTATGTACATTCAATATAGGAATAATATATAAGCATGTACATGTATTATGTATAAAACCATACATTTGTAATCATTGACAATATATAGATTTTTTTTCTAAGTCCTGCGACAAGGCAGCGATAATCCATAAAAGTGTTATGTATCCGACAGTCATCTACTGGTTGTCTTCTGAGATCTTTGAAAACAAAATGACATTTTGCTGGTAATAGATGAAGGAAATGAACCTTAAGATGTGAATTGGATTATGCTGAGCCTCTGAATTGTTCTCATGTGTGCTCATGAATGTGTGCTTTGTGCTTTAGCTAGGTTAGGCTATGTTATTTTCATTCAGTGTCTGTTTATCCCTTGGTATATTCATTAAAATTTCTATTTTGATTATGTTTCTGACATATTTCAGTCTCAGCTTCTTATTAAACTTCTTTGATTGCTCAACTTTGCAGAATGATTGTCACCCAAGTGCAACAATGTGTTTAATTATTAATGTACTTTTTCCCAGTTTAGAGTCATTCTACATGCCACACACAGAGTCTGCTCATAATACCTTTTTGATACAAAAGTAGAATATCAAATGTAACATACATATTTACCATTAAACTACTGTTAGTGAATATTTTTTTGTATTGTTTTAGACATCTTAGATGAAACAAGCGTTTTAAAACCCTTAGGCTGGTTTCACATTTGCGTTTTTTAGCGCTGGAAAAAAACGCTAACCTGCGCATGCGTTTTTTCCCCTATATTTAACATGGGTGCGCATACCTGCGCGCTTGTAAGCGCATGTATGCGATTTTCATGCGCTGCGTTTTTTTGGGGTGTGCGATTGGATTTTCCAGACGCATCATGTTGCATTTTTTGGCCCTGCAAAAAAGCGCATGCGCACATATGCGCACGTTTTGCGCTAAAAATGGCCATTATAGCCTATGGATGTGCATATGTGCGCACTGGCATGCTCATGTAAGCGTTTTTTTGCATATGCGTTTTTTTTTTTAACCATGGAATTTAGGGGTTTAGGTTAGAGTTAGGGTTAGTTAAGGGGGTTTAGGGTTAGGGTTAGGGTCAGGGTCAGGGTTAGGGTTGGGTTTTGGGTCAGGGTTAGGGTTAAGTATGGTTTGGTTAAGGGTTAGGGTCAGGGTTAGGGTCAGGATTAGGGTTAAGTATGGTTTTGTTAAGGGTTAGGGTCAGGGTTAGGGTTAGGGTTAGGGTTAGGGTCAGGGTTAGGGTCAGGATTAGGGTTAAGTATGGTTTGGTTAAGGGTTAGGGTCAGGGTTAGGGTTAGGGTTAGGGTTAGGGTCAGGGTTAGGGTTAAGTATGGTTTTGTTAAGGGTTAGGGTCAGGGTTAGGGTTAGGGTTAGGGTCAGGGTTAGGGTTAGGGTTAGGGTCAGGGTTAGGGTTAGGGTTAGGGTCAGGGTTAGGGTTAGGGTTAGGGTTAGTTAGGGTTTAGGGTTTGGGTTAGGGTTAAGTATGATTTGGTTAAGGGTTAGGGTCAGGGTTAGGGTTAGGGTTAGGGTCAGGGTTAGGGTTAGGGTTAGGGTCAGGGTTAGGGTTAGTAAAGTCATGGTTTGGGTAGTGTGAGGGGCCACCTAAAAATGTTGGAAAAAAACGCAAACGCGGTAAAAACGCACTAAAAACGCATACAAACGCTTAAAAACGCTGCGTTTTTTTCATGCATGCTCATAAAAATGCTTGAAAAAATCGCAGCAGTTGTATGCTTTTGTATGCGTTTTTTCAATGCGTTTTTTTGCGGGAAAAACGCGCTGCAAAAAAAAGCAAGTGTGAAACTAGCCTTAAACGTATTTTTTTTACATAGCAAAAAATGTAAACCATGCAAACGAAGATGGTTATCATCAAGTATGACCACTGCATCAACATTTTATTAATGAAAAAAAGAAAATTAGAACAGCACCTTAAATGATGGTAGAACAGCAAAACTCATGAATGACAGGATCTCTTTTTACTTAGATTTAATATTCTTCAGATTAGGGTTATGGTAAGTTCTAGTTAATAACTTATGGTCGAGCTATCAGATTAAGCAAAATGGAGAGCTGCAGTTAGGTCCAGAAATATTTGGACACTGACCCAATCTTCATGTTTTGGGCTCTGTATGCCATTACTTTTTATTTAAAATGAAACAACTGAGATGTCATTGAAGTGTAGACTTTTAGAATTAAAGAGGTTGAATAAAAATATCCTGTGAAATGTATAGGAATTGCAACCTTTTTTCTACATAGCCACCTCATTTCAGGGCCTCAAAAGTAATTGGGCAAATTAGCTTTACCGTAAATAAGTTGCTCATTTTTAATACTTTGCAGAGAATACTTTGCAGGCAATATCTACGTGGAGTCTGGAAGTCAAGGACATCACTAAATGCTGAGTTTTGTGCCTTTTTTGTCTTAAACTTGTGAAATGCTGCTAGATGGGGTAGAGATCTGGTGACTGGCTCGGCCATTGCAGAATATTCCACTTCTTTGGTTGAATCTGAGCAGAGATTATAGCCCTGTACACTTCAGAATTCATACGGCTGCTTCTGTCTTCAGTCACATCATCAATAAACACTAGTGACCCAGTGCCATTAGAAGTCATGCATGCCCGTGCCATCACACTGCCTCCACCATGCTTTACAGGCAATGTGATGGTCTTTGGATCATGAGCCATTCCAAGTCTTCTTTATACTTTCTTCTTCCCATCATTCTGGTACAGGTTGATCATGGTTTCATCTGTCCAAAAGTTTTTCCAGGACCAGATTGGCTGCTTTAGATGTTTTCTTTTGGAAAAGTCTAATCTGGCCTTTCTATTTTTAAGGCTTATTAATGGTTTGCACATTGTGATGAACCCTCTGTATTTGCTCAAATGAAGTCTTCTCTTTAGGGTAGACTTAGAAACACCTACTTCCTGGAGTGTTCTTCACTTGGGTAGATTTTTTGAAGGGGTTTTTCTTCAACATGAAAAGGATTCAGTGATCATTCACTACTGTTGTCTTACCTGACATCCTGGCTTTTTTGAGCTCCCAAGCTCACCAGTGCACTCTTTTTTGCAGAATGTTACAAACTGTTGATTTGGTTACCTATAACATTCTGATATCTTTCTGATGGATTTCTTCTTGTTTCAGCCTAATGATAGTCTTTTTCTCTTCAATTGAGAGCTCCTTTGACCACATGTTGTGGGTTCAGAGACATTTTCCCTGCTTAATTGATGATGAATTAACGAGGGAGTAGCCCATACAGTCCATTAAAGAGCTTTTCAGATATTTGTCCAATAAATTTTTGTCCCTTTAACCCCTTTCTGACATGAGACATACTATCCCGTCCGGAACCTTGGCCCCTATGCCCGTGGACGGGATAGTACGTCTAGCGAGATCAGCGGCGCTCACGGGGGAGAGCGCCGCTGATCGCGGCCGGGTGTCAGCTGATTATCACAGCTGACACCTGGCACTATGTGTCAGGGGTGGTCACAGACTGCCCCCGACACGTTAACCCCTGGCACACTGCGATCTAACACGATCGCAGTGTACCAGGGGTTTAGGGAAGCATCGGCAGGGAGGGGGCTCCATCTGTGCTTCCCTGAGCCCCCCGGAGCAGGGGGGGCCTCCTTCTCTGCAGGTCCCCGAATCCAATATGGCGGCGGGGACCTTCGGGGGCCTGCAGGGAGCCGGCTTCCTCATGCCTGCAAAGCGCCAGCATGAGGAAGCCTCCTGCAGTGCCTGTGACAGATCGCTGATCTGTCACAGCGATCTGTGATGTGACAGATCAGCGATCTGTCACATGACAGTGATGTCGCCCCTGGGACAGTATAATAAAGTTAAAAAAAAAGTGTAAAAATAAGTCATAAAAAAATCGCTAAATAAAAAAAGAAAAATATTCCCTAATAAATTCATTTTTTGGAAATAAAAACAACAAAAAAACAATAAAAGTACACATATTTAGTATCGCCGTGTCTGTAACGACCCGCCCTATAAAACTGTCCCTTTAGTTAACCCCTTTAGCGAACCCCTTAAAAAATAAAAAAACAAAGCAAAAAATAATGCTTTATTATCGTACCGCTGAACAAAAAGTGCAATAACGCGCGATCAAAAAGACAGATATAAATAACCATAGTACCGCTGAAAATGTCATCTTGTCCCGCAAAAAACGACCTGCCACACAGCATCATCAGCAAAAAAATTAAAAAGTTATAGCTCGCAGAATAAAGCAATGCAAAAATAATTATTTTTTATATAAAACTGCTTTCAGTGCATAAAAGCGCAAAACATAAAAAAAACGACATAAATGAGGTTTCGCTGTAATCGTACTGACCCAAAGAATAAAACTGCTTTATCAATTTTACTGCATGTGGAACGGTGTAAATGCACCCCTCAAAAGAAATTCTTGAAATGCTGGTTTTTGTTCATTCTGCGTCCTAAAAATCGGAATAAAAAGCGATCAAAAAATGTCACGTGCCTGAAAATGGTAGCAATAAAAACGTAAACTTGTACCACAAAAAATACGACCTCACATGACTCGGTGGGTCAAAATATGGAAAAATTATAGCTCTCAAAATGTGGAGATGCAAAAACTTTTTTTACAATAAAAAGTGTCTTTTAGCGTGCGACAGCTTCCAAATATAAAAGCCCACCAAAGTCAAATGGTGCTCCTTCCCTTCCAAGCTCTGCCATGCACACAAACAGTGTTTTACCCCCACATATGGGGCATCAGCCTACTCAGGACCAATTGCAAAACAACTTTTGGGGTCCAACTTTTCCTGTTACCCTTAGGAAAATAAAAAATTGGGGGCAAAAATATCATTTTTGTGGAAAAAAATATGATTTTTTTGTTTTCACACCTGGGCGTTATAAACTTATGTGAAGCACTTGGGGGTTCAAAGTGCTCACCACACATCTAGATATGTTCCTCGGAGGGTCTAGTTTCCAAAATGGGGTCACTTGTGGGGAGTTTCAACAGTTTAGGTACATCAGGGGCTCTCCAAAGGCAACATGACGCCCGCAGACCATTCCATCAAAGTCTGCATTCCAAAACGTCACTACTTCCCTTCCGAGCCCCGACGTGTGCCCATACAGTAGTTATCTCCCACATATGGGGTATCAGCGTACTTAGGACAAATTGGACAACAACTTTTGGGGTCCAATTTCTCCCATTACCCTTGGGAAAATAAAAAAATTGGGGACAAAAAGATCATGTTTGTGGAAAAAATGATTTTTTATTTTCACGCTCGGGCGTTATAAACTTCTATGAAGCACTGGGGGGTTCAAGGTGCTCACCATACATCTATATACGTTTCTAAGGGGGTCTAGTTTCCGAAATGGGGTCACTTGTGGGGGGTTTCCACTGTTTAGGTCCACCAGGGGTCTCCAAAGGCAACATGACACCCTCAGACCATTCCATCAAAGTCTGCACTCCAAAATGTCACTACTTCCCTTCCGAGCCTACCGTGTGACCATACAGTAGTTTTCTCCCACATATGGGGTATCAGCGTACTCAGGACAAATTGGACAATAACTTTTGGGGTCCATTTTCTCCTGTTACCCTTGGAAAAATAAAAAAAAATGGGGACTAAAATATCATGTTTGTGGAAAAAATATGATTTTTTTATTTTCACGCCTGGGCGTTATAAGCTTCTGTGAAACCCTTGGGGGTTCAAAGTGCTCACCACACATCTAGATATGTTCCTCGGAGGGTCTAGTTTCCAAAATGGGGTCACTTGTGGGGAGTTTCAACAGTTTAGGTACATCAGGGGCTCTCCAAAGGCAACATGACGCCCGCAGACCATTCCATCAAAGTCTGCATTCCAAAACGTCACTACTTCCCTTCTGAGCCACGACGTGTGCCCATACAGTAGTTATCTCCCACTTATGGGGTATCAGCGTACTTAGGACAAATTGGACAACAACTTTTGGGGTCCAATTTCTCCCATTACCCTTGGGAAAATAAAAAAATTGGGGACAAAAAGATCATGTTTGTGGAAAAAATGATTTTTTATTTTCACGCTCGGGCGTTATAAACTTCTATGAAGCACTGGGGGGTTCAAGGTGCTCACCATACATCTATATACATTTCTAAGGGGGTCTAGTTTCCGAAATGGGGTCACTTGTGGGAGGTTTCCACTGTTTAGGTCCACCAGGGGTCTCCAAAGGCAACATGACACCCTCAGACCATTCCATCAAAGTCTGCACTCCAAAATGTCACTACTTCCCTTCCGAGCCTACCGTGTGACCATACAGTAGTTTTCTCCCACATATGGGGTATCAGCGTACTCAGGACAAATTGGACAATAACTTTTTGGGGTCCATTTTCTCCTGTTACCCTTGGAAAAATAAAAATAATTGGGGACTAAAATATCATGTTTGTGGAAAAAATATGATTTTTTTATTTTCACGCCTGGGCGTTATAAGCTTCTGTGAAACCCTTGGGGGTTCAAAGTGCTCACCACACATCTAGATAAGTTCCTTGGGGGTCTAGTTTCCAAAATAGTGTCATTTGTGGGGGGTTTCCACTGTTTAGGCACATCAGGGGCTTTCCAAACGTGGCATGGCGTCTAATCCCAATTCCAGCCAAAAAAGTCAAATGGCGCTGCTTCCCTTCCGAGCTCTGCTATGCGCCCAAATAGTGGTTTACCCCCACATGTGGGGTATCATCATACTCAGGACAAATTGCACAATAACTTTTAGGGTCCTGTTACCCTTGGAAAAATAAAAATTGGGGGTGAAAAGATCATTTTTGTGGAAAAAATATGATTTTTTAATTATACGGCTGTACGTTATAAACTTCTGTGAAGCCCTTGGGGGTTCAAAGTTCTCACCACACATCTAGATAAGTTCCTTGCGGGGTCTAGTTTCCAAATTGGTGTCATTTGTGGGGGTTTTCCACTGTTTTGGCACATCAGGGGCTTTCCAAACGCGACATGGCGTCCGATCTCAATTTCAGCCAAAAAAGTCAAATGGCGCTGCTTCCCTTCCGAGCTCTGCCATGCACCCAAATAGTCGTTTACACCCACACATGGGGTATCAGCGTACTCAGGACAAATTGCACAATAATTTTTAGGGTCCTGTTACCCTTGGGAAAATAAAAATTGGGGGTGAAAAGATCATTTTTGTGTAAAAAATATGATTTTTTAATTATACGGCTGTACGTTATAAACTTTTGTGACGCCTTTGGGGGTTCAAAGTTCTCACCACACATCTAGCGCTGCTTCCCTTCTGAGCTCTGCCATGCACCCAAATATTAGAACAAAATTCAAAACAATCATAATTAATGTAAACGGCCAGGAACATAATAATAGTTCCCCCACCAATAACTCGGACTAGTAATAAAAGTGGAGTACTCACAGGAATGTATGAATAAAAAAGAAAACAGAGTAACCATAAACCACAACAACCAATATGAAAAAAATTAAAAACAATTCTTTATTGACTGAATCATTAAAAATATCAGACATTTATCAATACATATGAGGTGTTACAGGCAAAAATTGTTTCCAGATAAAGGGGCAAGTAACCTCCCCCACACGTAAAGGGAGTGATAAAGGATCACAGGTAAATATAATTACTGCTCACAAAACGCCATCAATAACGTCTCATAATTTCATAGAAACGGCCCAAAAAGTGCTGCATGCAAAAATAACGTCACAAATAACGGCGAGATGTGCATCCAAAAAGGTCCCACTTAAACCGACCAGGATAATACCTGACATCTAGCCACTAGTATCACTCACCCATAATGGAAATGTAATGTAGGGGAGATGTCCCGCTCCACCCTGACGCGCGTTTCGCCACGGCTTTCTCAAGCGGAAGTGTATGTCTGGCATAGTCCACCTATATATGTATACCACATCCCCAGTGTGTAATCAAAGCGGCGCATGCCCAGTGGGACCGAGCGGTGTCGGTGCGATGACTCACCGTCGTCCATGAGTCGCACACACCGGTGGTAAATTTACCACTCAGACGTCATCAGTATGTGCGCGACTCATATAGTGACGGCCAGGCCATCGCGCACCGAGACGGTCACACGGCGCATGTGCACAAGATCAGCGCCATCTTTGTGTAGACTAAAGGAGGAGCGGCCATGATAGAGAAGTCTAAAACTGGAATGCCAGCATACAAAAGATGTAAATAGAGGAATGAGGACGGGGCATCAGTTTATATATATTTAGCCTCCACCATATCTGTATATCACATAATATAGTATATAAAGGGGGAAACAGAAAAAAGGGGGGGAGGGGGGGTTTCTATGTCTTTCTAGGGAATGTAGTATAAGATCCACCTCAATAACGAGATTTAATAGACTCATAGTGTGACCCTCTCCATAGAATAAATAACAAATCTTCAAGGCATACAAGAGATTAACAAATACCCGAGATCACACCATGAGTATATAATCAGGAAAATAGGTGACACTTATATTAAGCATATCAATATAAAACTCAAATATCAAAGTTTATAAATAACAAACATCAGTATACATATATTAAACATCACAAACTGTGCAATATTATTTGGACCTATGTAAAATGGCCGATAATTGATCACTGATGTATAAACCCCCAAGAAATAACAGGAATACCCGCCAACCCCTCAAAGTGCATCCAGTCCATAGATACAGGCAGAGCTCGGAGGAAATCCCAATCCTCCAACAAACCGTCCTCCGGATCCTCAGAATATCCTAATTAATACTACTCCATCATGAACTCCTTGATATGTTGGTAGACGGATACTGTCTAGCATCCAAATAGGAAGACGGCATCTGTAACGACCAGCTGATCAGAATACACATAAACCACACCGAAGGTTCAGTTCATGTACAAACATGGACATCGAAGAAAATAAATGCATGATAACTAAAAAAGACAAACACAAAAACAAGTTAAAAACACAATCAGGACACATACATGTTATGCAAAAAGGAAGAAGGAGAGAGATGGAGACCCTAAACAGTGTATAAAAACAACACCAATAAGGCCCAGAGATATATAGGGCTGTCAAGACATCAACCACCCACGCTGTATCGCATCACAATGGACCATAGTTTATAAAAAAGATACAAAACTATTAGTCTCATTTAGCCCAGCAGGTGCCAGGGTGTCTAATGTCACGATCCATCTGCATTCATGTTGTGCAAGGATTCTTTTGACATTACCACCTCGGACACCACAATCAATTCGGTCAATCCCACGAACCAAAAGACCCTTGGGATTAGAATTGTGAAATAATTTAAAATGTTTAGGAAGAGTCTTGAGAACAGACATATCCTGAACATCCCTAGATGCCACTATGTCCCTGACGTGTTCGCGTACCCGAACCTTAAGCTCATGAGATGTAAGTCCGACGTAGATTTTATTACACGGACAGGTGGCGTAATACACCAATTTAGATGTGTTACAAGTAATAAAACCCTTTATATAGAAAGTTCTCTTTCCATCAGATGAAATAAAAGATGCCGTCTTACAGATGTTAGGACATGCAACACATCTGCCACATGGAAAACACCCCTGAGTGCGAGTCAAGGTTCGGGCTGAAGATAACGCAGGAACATAATGGCTTTTTATCAAATGATCTTTTAAATTCATGCTACGTCTAGGGATTATTCTGAGCTGTTGCGGTAAACATGCTGACAAAGTAGTATCAGTGTGTAAGATGGGCCAGCATTTGGCAAGGATATCTCGAATACGATTCCACTGGCAATTCGATGTGGAAACAAAACAAATCATCTCCTTATTCTTATCATGCCTAGTATTAACAGAGTTAGTAAGTAAACTGGCACGTGGAGTTCATCTAGCCCTTTGATAACCTTGCTTAATACATCTGTTACTATATCCTCTAACCCTAAACCGCTGACCAAGATCCCTCGCTTGTTGTTCGAACATTTTCTCCATAGAGCAAATGCGCCGTTTCCTTAAAAATTGACCCGTGGGAATAGCACGAATTACAGGTGGAACATGTGCAGAGGATGCGTGCAACAATGAGTTCACAGCCGTCTCCTTGTGAAACAGATCAGTCTGAATAGAGCCGTCCGGGTCAAACTTTAATAGAACATCCAGAAATTCAATGTTAGACCTATGCCACTTATAAGTGAACTTAAGATTAAATTTATTAGAGTTAAGGTGACACATGAACTCCTGGAGTTCAAGAGAGGACCCCTGCCAAATGACAAAGACGTCATCTATATAACGGTGCCAGCACTGCACATGGTCAGCGGCATACGCCCCGTCCCCCTGGAAAACCTGCCTCTCCCAGTACCCGAGAAACAGGTTAGCGAAGGACGGAGTGCATGCCGCATCCATGGCAGTGCCGCGCCTCTGCAAGAATAAGCAATCTTTGCCTGTTACACCTCATATATATTGATAAATGTCTGATATTTTGAATGATTCAGTCAATAAAGAATTGTTTTTAATTTTTTTCATATTGGTTGTTGTGGTTTATGGTTACTCTGTTTTCTTTTTTATTCATACATGCGCCCAAATAGTGGTTTATCCCCACTTGTGGGGTATCAGCGTACTCAGTACAAATTGCACAATAACTTTTAGGGTCCTGTTTCTCTTGGTAAAATAAAAATTGGGGGTGAAAAGATCATTTTTGTGGAAAAAATTTGATTTTTTAATTTTACGACTGTACGTTATAAACTTCGGTGAAGCCCTGGGAGGTTCAAAGTTCTCACCACACATCTAGATAAATTCCTTGGGGGTCGAGTTTCCAAAATGGTGTTATTTGTGGGGGGTTTCCACTGTTTAGGCACATCAGGTTCTTTCCAAACGCGACATGGTGTCCGAACTCAATTCCAGCCAATTTTGCATTGAAAAAGTCAAACAGCGCTCCTTCCCTCCTGAGCTCTGCCATGCGCTGAAACAGTGGTTCCCCCCACATATTGGGGGGATTGCACAATTGCACAAATTGCACAATAACTTTTGCAGTTCATTTTCTCCTGTTACCCTTGGTAAAATAAAAAAAATTGGACCTGAAGTAATTTTTTTGTGACAAAAAGTTAAACGTTCATTTCATTTTTTTAAACATTCAAAAAATTCCTCTGAAGCACCTGAAGGGTTAATAAACTTCTTGAATGTGGTTTCGAGCACCATGAGGGGTGCAGTTTTTAGAATGGTGTCACTTTTGGGTATTTTCTATCATATAGACCCCTCAAAGTGACTTAAAATGTGATGTGGTCCGTAAAAATAAAATGGTGTTGCAAAAATGAGAAATCACTGGTCAAATTTATTATTACTTCCTAACAAAAAAAAATTTTGGTTACAAAATTGTGCTGATGTAAAGTAAACATATGTGAAATGTTACTTATTAAGTGTTTTTGTGTGCCATATCTCTGTGATTTAAGGGCATAAAAATTCAATGTTGGAAAATTGCGAAATATTCTAAATTTTCGCCAAATTTCTGTTTTTTTCACAAATAAGCACACTATCATGAAGTACAATATGTCTCGAGAAAACATTGTCAGAATCAGTGGGATCCATGTAAGTGTTTCAGAGTTATTACCTCATGAAGGGACAGTGGTCAGAATTGTAAAAATTGGACCAGTCATGAACGTGCAAACCACCCTTGGGAGTAAAGGGGTTAAAAGAGGCAAATACATTTTAAAGAGCTGTAATTCCTAAACCCTTACTCCAATTAGGATGTGAATAACCTCAAATTGAATTTTACAGTTTGAACTTAAAGCCCATTGATTATATACCTGTATCTTGAATATGTTTTGGTAAACAGCTAAAATACCAAAACTTGTATCACTGCCTAAATATTTTCTGGAACTAACTGTATGTGCACAGAGCAGAAACAGTGGACTAAAGACTTGTTAGCTGCAAAATTTATCAGTGTCTTCTCCAGGATTATGCAAGTATTTGGGTTTCCCAGTGTTATAACTTTTTGTCTTTGGGTTGAGAGTTATCTCATGGCTATTTTTTGCAATGCAAGCTGTATTTTTACAATAAAAAAATTAGGTCTTCACAGCATTTTTATTTTTTTATTTCTTTTGTGTTAAAGTGACTAAAAAACAGGGATTCTCTCATTTTGATTTTTCATTTTACCATTCACGGTATTGAAAATTATTCTGACAGTGTATTAATTTGGACAATTTCACAGACAGTGATACCAAATATGTTATTTTTTATTTTTAAGATTGTATTTATATTCTGGGACAAGGCAAATTATGTAATTATTTTATATTGCTTTGTAAAATATTATTTAATAACAATATTGTTTCATTAATTTTTACTGTCGGACTTGAACCACCAATCACTAAATCATTTATGCAATACACTACATTAATATTACAGTGCATTGTGAAATTAACAATCTCCTATGAATTCTAGTCATGTATGTGTCCAAACATGGCATACAGAGTAAAGGCCCCGTTACACGCAACAATATTGTGAACTATATCGTTGCGTGTGACACATAGCAAAAATCAACGATCAGTTGGCTGATCGTTAATGGTTGCCTAATGGTCTGGGCCATAAATCTACGTTGCAAAACAGAAGCCGCGGAGACACCATCACATGTTTCTCAATGCAAGCAATGACCAGCCAGGTCTTTCCCTGGGAAGGAACAACCACGGGAAGGGCAGTCTCCAATGAAGGAAACCACCTATGCCAAAACATGGTATCCATCAACAGACAGCTGTTTCGGGGTATTGCCCCTCATCAGTGTGGAGTAGGAAACTGGCTGGTAGGAGCAATGCCTAGTAAAAGACTGTGAAAATGAGGATGAATGAACTCATGGAGATCAACATCCAACACTGCGAAGACACCATCACGAGTTTCTCAACGCAGTGATTCTAGAGCACTGCCCCCATCCCTTATGGGAAATATGCAAAACATGCAAAACAGAAGCCGCGGAGACACCATCACATGTTTCTCAACGCAAGCAATGACCAGCCAGGTCTTTCCCCGGGAAGGAACAACCACGGGAAGGGCAGTCTCCAATGAAGGAAACCACCTATGCCAAAACATGGTATCCATCCACAGACAGCTGTTTCGTGATGGTGTCTCCGCGGCATCTGTTTTGCATGTTTTGCAATACCCCAAAACAGCTGTGGGCACTCCTGGGTGTAATGGTACATGCCTGGAGTGTATTTAAAATCTAGGCACACCGAGGAAGAGTATATGCTGTTATAATTCTATGAGAGCCACATTACAAATATGTAATACAACAGTGTTTATGAACCCTTAGAATGAGGTTTACAAGATGACTTGAAATAGTGAATCCACCAAAATTAACCTTTTTATCATTTTGCTGTTTTCCAAAGTATGGCAAATAGAAAAAGAATTTGAAAAGACTAAAGGGCAAACAGCATCTTTTGATGATCATGTGATGATATTTCTCTGTATTACTTTTTCTCACTGCAAAGAAAATCAGGTCTCATTTAACCCTTGCCTCCACATCTATTTTTTGATACAATGTACTGAAAAATGGGAAAAAATGTAAGTTTAATGAAATAGTAAAAAAAAAATTGCCATTGGTTTTGGTTTTTACTGTATTCTTTGTACAGTATGATAAAAAAGACCAAGAAACATGATTTTCCAGATAAGTGTGAATATGGTGATATCACACTTGCATATATTTTTCTACAAGTAGTAGAAAAAAAATTTGAGTTTTGCAAAAATGAAATGTAGTTTGTGTTGCCATTTTCCAAGACCCATAATATTTGTATTTTCCATGGAGTGATGTAAGGCCTTGTTTTCTGTGTGGCAAGTTGATGGGTTTATTTATACCAATTTTAAGTACATACATCATTTTGATCGGTCTAGATGGCATTTGTAACACACCTTTAAGTCACGTCCATGGGCAGAGTATCCTGTAGTTATCACCTCAATATCGCGATGTGTCTCTACCGGAATCTTGCCTGGGGCTCTTAGGGAATGTAAGAAGGTCTTCTTCTTCTACCAGGGGTCGACTTGGCAAACCTTGTCCACGCTTCATACACACTCACAAGAGATGCGATTGACAATAGGTTTATTTTTATTTGAGTAAATGATGAAAAATGCAAGCAAAATAGCAAGAAACAGCAAATGATGCCACACAGACCAACAGGTATGTTATATATATTACAGCAGGCCTGGGTGCTGTGATATCATAGAGTAACCCGTGGGTGGCAAAACAGTACAGCTATGCTGTGTGAGCAAAAATTCCCCAATTTTAATTATGCCACTGACCCCAATTTAAAGATGACATTTTTTCTGTAAGTGAAAGCGGACACACTCCTCCTAACTAATAGTCTAACCCACAAATGACTGCAAGTAGTGCAGTTCAACATTGCATTTGGGTACAGGTGATATTAATATTAGCGCATGTACAGGAATGTATTGTTTTGCTAAAACAATGATAGGCTCTTCAATGATAGTCCTCTTATAAGCTTATCTTACAAATTCATTAACAGTGGAACCCCATGTCCCAGCAGTATCTTCTAATTTCTTGGCATAGCAGGTCTAAGGGTACACAAGGATGCATCACGCGGCTCCCACATCCAAATACCTGATGACACATGGAATGGATGATAGGATTCTCTTTTGAGGTAAGCCAAGGTTTGCAAGTCCTATTAATCTGGCTCATCTGCAGACATGATACAGCAGGTTAACTGTTCTCCTCTCACAATGGGCTGCAGATATGTTGGCACATCCTCTCTGCTCCTGTGCTAGGTCCTTCAGGGGCAAGCCTTCTTCTCTCTGCAGTGGAGAATCATCCACATGTTCCTGTGTCCAATTGGCTTATCAGTTTTTTCCAGGTGGCTCTGCCAATCAGTCCTTTCCTCAACTGCTGTTTCTGTAGTGTTTCTTGGAGTTGTAGTCCAAGGCAATTGAGTAAAAGAGGGACTAATGTCAGGTACTATGAAATATTATGTGCCTCATTTTGAAGCAGACTCTGTACATCATGCTGACCTTCCAGGTAACACAATATTTTAGGGAGGTATGATGATCGTAAAACCACAATTATGTTGTTTTTATTTTTTTTCCTCTTCACGCCATTTTTCTTTTAGTTAATTAATTGATCTTTTGTTAGATGACACTTTCACTGATGTTCTGATTATAAATATTTTTTTTATTTTAATCTCTTTATTGTTAATGGAAAAGGGGGTCATTTGAATTTTTATATTTTTAAGACTTTTCTTAAACGTTTTACTTTATGTTTTACAGTATGTCACAAAAGTGAATAGACCCCATCACATTTTTGTAGATATTTTCTTATATATTTTCATGAGACAAGAAGATATGACTAGTGATGGGCAAACCTGAATGGTAACGTTTGTCCGGGTGTAGACCCCAAGCACAGATTTCTCCTGGGAGTGTGTGTTACAGTTTGGGTTCAGCAACCTGAAAAAAGCTTGTTGAAATTCTGTAGTGCAGCCAATCAACAAGCTTTTCCAGTGTGGGCACTTTTGGCTCAATCATGGCCATGTCAAATAAAAAGGATGAGGGTTCTCCCCTATTTTGGATAACCAGTGCAGAGAAAACTGACAGCTGCGGACTGCAGCCCTAAGCTGACAGCTTAATCTTGGTTAGTTATCAAAAAATAGTGAGATTCCCACGCTTTTTATTTTTAATTAGTTATATAAATAAAAAATGGTGTGGGGTCATCCCCATTTTTGATAACCAGCCAAGTTAATACAGACAGCTGGGGGCTGGCACTCTCAGACTGAATTTTGGCCCTCTCCAGCCTAAAAAAAACTGCCCGCTTTGCCTGGTTTTTCCATTTGCCCTGATGCATTGGTAAGAGGGGTAATAGTTTTGGGGTTAATGTCAACTGTTTTATGTCCAAGTACATTGGTTAATATTGGAGAGGCGTCTATAAGACACACTCATTTGTTGTGAGTTCATTTTCCCCTTTGTCACTGAGGTCTGGTGAACTCCCTATTCTGGTAAAGGAAGGTAATGAGCCTGATTATCAGGCACCTGAGCCTAATGAGGATGACTGGCTGAGTGGAGTCACGGACTGGATATAAGGCTGCCGACGCCCTTCTGCCCTGCGGGTGATTTCTCTGTGGACTTCTAGGACACCAGTCTGATTCCTGCTCCTCTAAAGCTAAGTTTTCTGCTTTGCCTGTTCGCATTTGTGTTTTGTTTTTGTTTTCCTTGCTTTTCTGGATTCTGCCATTCCCTGCTGGGGTGAGCTGAATCTCCTTTTGCCGTTTGCTCTGTCTTCAGAATATTCCTGAGTACTGACATAGCTTTTTTGAAGCCTAGCGTCTTCAGGGCCTTTTTCACTGTCAGTCTGTTGGCTCTTATTTTCATAGGGTTTTTCACGGATTGCAGACAGCAGCCTTCCTGTCCTTTCCTATCTAGTTAGCTTGGGCCCTGTCTTTGCTCAGTCTATCTTTCTGTCTGTGTTAGTGTTTTCATCTTGCTTCACCGTCATTATATGTTGGGGGCTGCCTATTGCTTTGGGGTCTGCTCTGGGGCAGTTTAGATTTCCCCTTTCTTTCTTTAGGCCTATTTAATTCTCCGGCTGTGATCGAGGGGTCTAGGGCATCGTAGGAACCCCCCACAGCTACTGTTAGTTGTTGTGGATAGGATCAGGGGTCTGCAATCCGATAGCTGCCAACCTCTCTGGTTTTCTGGACTTAGCTAGCATTTCTGTTTTTGCCTCCTACGGTGACTCAATCATAACACTCATTACTAACCCCGTAATGAAACGTAAGAAAGACACACACAGAAAAAAGTCCTTTACTTGAACAAAACACTCACTAACCCTCTTTTACCCATTTATTAATAAAAAAATTAAAGTTATACTCACGCGTAAAAACGCAGCTGTGTGTGGCCGGCAGTAACCTTGATGACGTCACCTCCAGTCCCACGCAGCCGCGCTCTCATGCTTAACTCAGTGTGAGCGGGTTGTTGGGCTGACGGTAACATTTGACACCACTCAGCAATGCAACCAGATGTAGAAGAGTTCAGGATCGACATGGGACATCAGCCTTATGGCTTGTCTGGTTCGGTTATCAAAAATGGAGTGGAACCCCATGGCGCTTTTTAAAATTATTTTAAGATAGTGCTGACAGCTAAAGGCTGGCTATAATGTGTTACCAAGGTTTTGTCCCTCGGACAATTTTGAGTGTTCCTGACAGATTTTTTTCATGCTGATTTCAGAAATGACTTCAGACTTTGCTTTTAACACAAGAGGTAATTGAGAAATGATACAAAACATTATAATATTCTGTTATAATTCTAAAAACTCATAACAGTAGATTCTGAATTTTCCACTGAAATAACATAAATCGCTGATCTACACATATGCAAGCTTATTATGCGAATTTCACGCAGGTGCATTGAATTATTCAGCTGACCATGTATGGAGCATACCACATCTCTTGGGCAGGGGAGGAATCAAAAGACAATACTGACATACTTAGAGCATGGCTGAATGGATCACGACCTTCAATGTTGTTCGCTGTCCCAATGATATTGAGAGAGGAGAGAGATCATGTAACAGATTGCTACTTCTGCCTTACAAATGTAACAGGATATTCAGCAAAGAACAAGAAATCAATAGAATATCCTAATCTTCCTTCAGCCATAAGACCAGTGCCACACGATGAAAGTCTTCATGTTCCAAAGCCGCCCAAAGTATTTACAATGGAGGATGACAAAGATGAACTAACAATGTCAGTGGAAAATGAAACTGATGCAGACCCAGACTATGAGCCTTCTATATCTAATCCACATCTGTTTAGTCAAGCTGATCTGAGTGACTTGGTCAGAGACTTTAAATTGTCAAAGAGGCAGGCAGAATTATTGGGATCAAGGCTGCAAGAATGGAATCTCTTATTACCAGGAACAAGAGTTTCTGTTTTTCGCAGTCATCAGGAACAACTTAATCAATTTTTCAACCGTGTCGACAGTTTAACCTTTTGCATTGACTTTTGGAGTTGTTTGCTGTTCTTGGATGCGAACATGACCCAAAGGAATGGTGACTGTTCACTGACTCGTCAGTTTTAAATCTGAAAGCTGTTTTACTACACAACGAAATTATCTATCCTTCTATACCTATTGGACATGCCGCACACATGAAAGAAACGTATGAGAATATGGAGTTACTGTTGACCCACATTAATTGAAATTATAACTGGAACATATGTGGTGATCTAAAAGTTGTTGCACTTCTTCTTGGACAGCAGTTTGGATATACCAAGTATTGTAGTTTTATTTGTGAGTGGACAGTTGTGCACGAGAAATGTACTATTTCAGAAAGGACTGGCCACTCCACGAAAACCTGGTTGCTGGACAGAAGAATGTTAAACATAATTCTCTTGTTGATCCAGCAAAGATATTTCTCCCTCCTTTGCATACTAAATTTGGGCTTATGAAGAATTTTGTCAAAGCAATGAAAAAAGAATAGGAAGCCTTTTCTTACTTGCGGCATAAATTTCCAAGAATAAGTGATGCAAAGATTAAAGACAGTATTTTTATTTGCCCACAGATCAGAGATATAATGAATGACAGTAGCTTTGATGGTCTTTTGCAAGGTGCTGAACAAGTGGCATGGTGAGCCTTTAAAGATGTGACCTTCAACTGCCTGGGCAACAGCATGGCACCGAACTTTGAACAACTTGTGGACAACATGCTCACAGCATATAATTTGATGAAATGCAATATGTCACTAAAAATGCATTTTCTACATTTTCACTAGGACTTATTTCCAGCCAATCTTGGTGCCATTAGCGATGAACACGGTGAAAGATTTCACCAAGACATTGTGCTGATGGAGAAAATCGTAGTTACTTACCGATAACAGTATTTCTATATATCTGATCTATTGAAGCGCCAGCTTTCTCTGCCCAGGATGATGCCACTGCCCTGGTTGAGTGGGCTCTTACGTCCTCTGGTATGGCTGCCCCGCAAGAGGAGTAGGATAGGGTGATGGCTTCTCTTATCCACCTCACCAGTGTGGCCTTCGATGCTTTCTGACCCTTCCGAGGACCCTGAAAACAGACAAACAGAGCCCTATCCTTCCTAAACTCCCTCGTGGTTTTTAAATATTGGACCAGGCATCTTTTTACGTCTATAGTGTGCAACGGCTCTTCCATTTTGTTTTTGGGATTGGGGCAGAAAGAGGGTAGGGAGATTTCCTGGGTCCTATGAAATTGTGAAGACACCTTGGGGAGATATGCTGAGTCAGTTTTAAGAATTACCCTATCCTCCAGAATTTGCGTGAAGGGTGCGTGGGCAGACAGAGCTTGTATGTCACTAATGCGGCGGGCCGAAGTTAAGGCCACTAGGAGGGAAGTCTTAAGCGACAATATTTTTAACGGAGCCTTCTCTAGGGGTTCGAAGGGAGATTTGGTTAGTGCGTTTAGCACCAGGTTTAGATCCCAGGGTGGAGTGGTGTGTAGAGGGATCGGCCTAGACCTACTTGAGGCTCTAATGAACCTCCTAACCCATCTATTTTTGGCTAGGTCATGGTTATACAAAGCCCCCAAGGCTGCCACTTGTACTTTTAAGGTGCTAGTAGCTAACCCCTTTTCCAACCCCTTTTGTAGGAATTCCAAAATCTTGACTACAAGGATTTCGCCCGTTGGGCAAGAGCCTGACACTGACATGAACTTCTTCCACACTTTGCCATACGCTTTAGTGGTTACTGGCTTTCTACTTTTTAGTAGTGTGGATACCAAGTTTGACGAGAAGCCCTTGTTACTTAGGAGCTCCCTCTCAAAAGCCAAGCTGTCATGTGTAGGTTTTTTATGTGGGGGTGATACACTGGTCCCTGGGATAGCAGGTCTGGAGTTTCTGGTAGAACCCAGGGATCGGTTACGGACATTCTTCTCAGCCAGGAGAACCATATTCTCCGTGGCCAGAAGGGCGCTATTCCCACTACCGTTGCCTTGTCTTCCCGTATTTTCCTCAGTACTAAGGGAATGAGAGATATTGGGGGGAAGGCGTAGGCCAGATGATAATCCCAGGGTATCGTGAAAGCGTCTAGCGCTACTGGGCCCCCCGGGGATCGATCGAGCAGAAGGTTTCCAGCTTCCGGTTCTGACTGTTCACAAATAAGTCTATTTGTGGCCGGCCCCAGAGTTTCACGATCTGATTGAAGATTAATGGGCTTAGTTCCCACTCCCCGTTTTAGACGTGTCCTGCTTAAAAAGTCTGCCGTTTGATTTTCTGCACCTTTTATGTGAAGGGCTGTCAGGGATAGTAGATTGTGCTCTGCCAGGTGGAAGATGGATTTTGTTACCGCCATTAGTGGTCGAGATCTGGTGCCCCCCTGGTGGTTTAGGTATGCCACCACTACCTGGTTGTCTGAGAAGACCTTTATGTGATGGGAACGAAGGGAGTCCAGAAAGTGAATGAGAGCTAGTTTTACTGCCAGAAGCTCCCTCATATTTGAGGAAACGGACTTTCTTCCCTGGTACCAGGCCCCCTGTGCCACTTGGTTGTCTAGATGTGCACCCCACCCCCAGGGGCTTGCGTCTGTGGTTAGGATCTTTGTTGCCGTCAATGCCAAAGGAACCCCTTTGACTAGGTTGGCTGGATTTGTCCACCACTTCAAGGAATGTTTTGTCTCTGGTGAGATGTTTAACTGCGTGTCTAAATTTCCGTGTAAGGAAGTTTTTGCGCCTAGTATTTCCCATTGTAAGTCCCGAGTATGGCTCTGAGCCCACTGAACTGCTGGCATGCAGGGTGTCATGGATCCCAACAGTGACATCGCCTTTCTTAGGGTAGTGTTTGGGGAGGTTATCATTTGGGACGTCATTTGTGTCATTTTTTGAACCTTTGTCTGCGGCAGGTAACATTTCTGTTCGATGGAATTTAGTGTTATCCCCAAATACTCCTGCACCTGACCCGGTATGAGTTTGGATTTGGGCAAGTTCAGCATCCACCCTAGGCTCATTAGGGACCTCATTACTATGTCCAACTGTTGTTTGCAATGTTGAGAGGTAACCCCTATTATTAAGAGATCGTCCAGGTATGGGACTATCAGAATGTTTTGCTCTCTTATGTGAGCCATTACTTCCGACATTACCTTTGTAAAAACCCTTGGAGCAATGTCTAGCCCGAAGGGGAGGGCTCTGAACTGATAATGTTTTAACTCCCCCTGAATCGTCTCTGCTACGTGTGGTCTCTGTGAATAGGCACGTGATAATATGCGTCCCTCAGGTCTAATACGGCCATGAAGCAAGCTGGGGGAAGCATTTTTATACAAGATTTTATCGTCTCCATTTTGAAGTACTGAATTTCTAGAGATTTGTTCAGCCTTTTCAGATTCATGATCACCCTGTACGAACCGTCTGGCTTCTTGCGAAGGAAAAGAGGGGAGTAGAAGCCTTTGCCCCTGTCTTGGTAGGGGACTTCTTGTATTACATTTTTCTCCCTTAGTTTCGCTATTTCTTGTTGAAGAGCCAGTTGCTCTTCTGACGATCTTTGAGGGGTTATTACGAAAGAGTTGTTTGGAAGGGAGATGAATTTTAGCCTCAGGCCTTCCTTTATTATGTCCAGTATCCAAGAACTTGCGGATATCTTCTCCCAGGCCTGGAGAAAGTGTGATAATCTTCCCCCGACTCGGGGAATACCTTCATTGTGGTTTCTTGCTGTTGGGATTTTTGTTAAACATAAATCCCTTGCTCTTGTTCCTTCTGTCCTCCCAACCTTCTTTGTTCCCTTTTGGGGGTTTCCGCCGCATAAACCTCCTGTTCCGAAAGGGACGTTTGTATGACTGGCTGGGGAACCAGGGAAAGGATTTTTTCTTGTCCCCGGCCTTGTCTAAGATGTCGTCCAGTGTTGGGCCAAACAAGAATTCCCCCTCGCACGGGATTGCGCACAATTTGACCTTTGTCTGCAAATCTCCTGGCCAGCATTTCAGCCATAAGGCCCGTCTTGCGGCATTTGAAAAAGCCGCTGTCCTGGCTGCCAGTCGGGTTGAGTCTACCGACGGATCTGCCAGAAATGCTGCTGCTCCCTTCATTACGGAAACTGACCTCTGTATCGTTTCTCTCGGGACCTTCTCCTTTATTTGAGAATCTAAGTGGTCCAGCCATACCATCAGGGCCTGTGCTGTACATGTAGCTGCTATGGCTGGCTTTAGCCCGCCTCCTGCGGCTTCCCAAGCATTTTTTAAAAAGGTTTCAGCCTTCTTGTCCATTAGGTCCTTCAGGGTGCCCATGTCTTCGAAGGGCAGGGCAAACTTTTTAGAGGCCTTTGCGACCGCTACATCTAACTTAGGAGCTTTGCTCCAACAGGAGCAGGCCGGGTCATCAAAGGACTTTTTTGTCTTTTTTTTTCCACTCTCGCTTGATGAGGGAGTGGATTTTCTCATTGATTGGGAAAGCTCTCCGTTTCTTTTGCTCTAGCCCTCCGAACATCATATCTTGGGCCGTTTTCTTGGGGCGTTCGTCTACCGGCCCCATAGTTGTCCTCACCGCCTTTACCAGGGCGTCCGTCTCCTCAATGGGAAAGCAGCTGCGTCCCCCTTCAGATGATGATGAAGAGGACTGGGAGGATGATGAATCACTTGAGTCGGATAGTTCATTTCCCGACTCACTGGTGCTCGACTCTGGGGATCTATGCCTGGACCGGCGTTTCTTTTTTGAGGTCCTGGCGCCCTTAAGGGCATCTTCGACCTGAGTTTTTATTAACGTTCTGAGGTCTAAGGCAAACCCTGGGGATTCTTCCAGTATTGTCTGCTCTATGCAAGCCGCACAGAGCTTTTTCTCCCATTTAGGGGGTAGTTCCTCCATGCATATAGCACATACCACATGTTTAGACTTGGTTGTGCATTTGCGCCCCTGCCAAAAAAAATTAATGGTCGCAATTTAGCAGACGGCATTCACGGAGATCACTCACCCTCCTGTGGAACGACTGATACCGTCTCATGCGTAGGGATTATCTCCACTCCTGCCCCCACTTCAGGCTGCACCGCCATGGTGGAGCTTTGGCTGCGTCGCGATCTCGTGTGACCGCTGCTGCTGCGCTGCTGGGAAGAGTCGCGCTGGCGCTGTTGGCGCTGTTCTAGCATTTGCTGAGGTCCCTGCTTCGGGGACTGCCGTCGTGTCTCCTTCTGTGGTTTCCCACTCATGGTGACCACTTCCTTTTTTTTTTTTCCTCTTTTTAAAGCTTTAGAATTTATTTTTTTAAATTACGCGCCGCCGCCCCCTTCCCAGGGATCCCTGCGCTCCGCCAGAAGTACCGCGGCCCGCCGGAAGTCTCGCGCATGCGCACCGCGAGACTACCCAGTGGTGCACCGCGCGTCCCCCCTTATGGGAACTGACATGGCGCGAGCGCGCACCCATCCCCCGTGTACCGCGCGCTGGCGCTGGTTCCTGCAGCCTCCCGGCGCTGCACACATGGCTCCGGTGGCTGCTGGCTGCCGCCGCCCCCGCTGTGTGCTGCAGAGGCCTGCCCGGTTCGTGGTCCTCGGTGGGCCCCCACCTCCCTGGTATGGCAGGCTCTGCCGAATGGCCCTCAGTGACCGCTGCCACCTGCCCAGCCCCTTGACAGATCGGCTGAGCTTCTCCCGTAGTGACCGCCGTCACTAACTGCAGGAGGCCCCCTTTTTTTTTTTGTTTTTCCTTTCCTTTTTCCTGGGATCGGCAGGCTTCCAGGATTCTTCACTGCCTTTCCCCACTCACCCTCAAGGCCCGCCGACCCCGATGGTGGTGCTTCGGGGGGAGCCTGTTCGAAGCCTCGATCCAGCCGAGGCAGGGAGCCCTGCTGCCTATTGCCGGTCTGGATCGGTCCCCGGATCCTGCGACAACTCCAGGTACGTGCTGTAGGTTCCCCGTCAGAGACAGGAAACCAACTGATGTGGGAGAGAGGTACCGCCTTTTTCATCTGTATGTTTCCTGTCCCTGAGGGCGGATCCCTCTCTCTCTCCGTGGTGCTGTCATGGGGGAAAGAGAAAAGGTACCATGGAAAGTGGAGTATATCAATGCTGGATGTCATAATGTAGACTATAAACTGTTGTTTCTTAGAAACCTCAGGTGATACAGACTTTTGGAGCACATATTTGTGTTCAGCATATCAAAATCTATGAGATACAATAAAATTTTCTCTGGAGACAAGAACTTCCCTGAAATTTGTTGTGCAGTGTTATCAAAAATAGAGGGGACCCCATGCCATTTTTTTATTTTATTTATTTATTAGCTAAATAAATGTGCAGTAAAATACACGAACACACTGCATTAGTTATTTCACTGGCACATTTATTACTATAGACAGGTTCTAGCTGGTGAATACTCTCATCAGTGTGGCGTCTAATGAGAATAGTACTCATTAGCCAATGTCTGATCAGTAGTATCCTTTTCACCACCGGTCACAGCTGCTGGCTCACACGCTGTCTTCTGTGTGACTGTGTGGGAATCACAGTGCTGTAATTAGCGATAACATGTAAGCTTACCAGTGTATTTCCCTCATTGCCACACAGATGACAGCGTAGGAAAATTTGGATGTTCAGACCCCCATACATTTTAATGCGGTCCGGGTTAGGGTTTGAGTTTGGGTATCACTGTTGTACCAGAGCCCAACTTTTTTACAAAGTTCAGCTGGACTCGATGAACCAGAACATACACTAGTCTGCCCATCACTAGATATGACACTTTGACACAAAGTAAAATAGTCGCAATTTAGCAGACGGCATTCACGGAGATCACTCACCCTCCTGTGGAAAGACTGATACCGTCTCAGGCGTAGGGATTATCTCCACTGCTGCCCCCACTTCTGGCTGCGCCACCATGGTGGAGCTTTGGCTGCGTCGCGATCTCGTGTGACCGCTGCTGCTGCGCTGCTGGGAAGAGACGCGCTGGCGCTGTTGGCGCTGTTCTAGCATTTGCTGAGGTCCCTGCTCCGGGGACCGCCGCCGTGTCTCCTTCTGTGGTTTCCCACTCATGGTGACCGCTTCCTTTTTTTTTTTCCTCTTTTTAAAGCTTTAGAATTTTTTTTTTTAAATTACGCGTCGCCGCCCCCTTCCCAGGGATCCCTGCGCTCCGCCGGAAGTACAGTGGCCCGCCGGAAGTCTCGCGCATGCGCACCGCGAGACTACCCAGTGGTGCACCGCGTGTCCCCCCTTATGGGAACTGACATGGCGCGAGCGCGCGCCCATCCCCCGTGTACCGCGCGCTGGCGCTGGTTCCTGCAGCCTCCCGGCGCTGCACACATGGCTCCGGTGGCTGCTGGCTGCCGCCGCCCCCGCTGTGTGCTGCAGAGGCCTGCCCGGTTCGTGGTTCTCGGTGGGCCCCCACCTCCCTGGTGTGGCAGGCTCTGCCGAATGGCCCTCAGTGACCGCTGCCACCTGCCCAGCCCCTTGACAGATCGGCTGAGCTTCTCCCGTAGTGACCGCCATCACTAACTGCAGGAGGCCCCCTTTTTTTTTTTGTTTTTCCTTTCCTTTTTCCTGGGATCGGCAGGCTTCCAGGATTCTTCACTGCCTTTCCCCACTCACCCTCAAGGCCCGCAGACCCCGATGGTGGTGCTTCGGGGGGGGAGCCTGTTCGAAGCCTCGATCCAGCCGAGGCAGGGAGCCCTGCTGCCTATTGCCGGTCTGGATCGGTCCCCAGATCCTGCGACGACTCCAGGTACGTGCTGTAGGTTCCCCGTCAGAGACAGGAAACCAACTGATGTGGGAGAGAGGTACCGCCTTTTTCATCTGTAGGTTTCCTGTCCCTGAGGGCGGATCCCTCTCTCTTTCCGTGGTGCCGTCATGGGGGAAAGAGAAAAGGTACCATGGAAAGTGGAGTATATCAATGCTGGATGTCATAATGTAGACTATAAACTGTTGTTTCTTAGAAACCTCAGGTGATACAGACTTTTGGAGCACATATTTGTGTTCAGCATATCAAAATCTATGAGATACAATAAAATTTTCTCAGGAGACAAGAACTTCCCTGAAATTTGTTGTGCAGTGTTATCAAAAATAGAGAGGACCCCATGCCATTTTTTTATTTTATTTATTTATTAGCTAAATAAATGTGCAGTAAAATACACGAACACACTGCATTAGTTATTTCACTGGCACATTTATTACTATAGACAGGTTCTAGCTGGTGAATACTCTCATCAGTGTGGCGTCTAATGAGAGTAGTACTCATTAGCCAATGTCTGATCGGTAGTATCCTTTTCACCACCGGTCACAGCTGCTGGCTCACACGCTGTCTTCTGTGTGACTGTGTGGGAATCACAGTGCTGTAATTAGCGATAACATGTAAGCTTACCAGTGTATTTCCCTCATTGCCACACAGATGACAGCGTAGGAAAATTTGGATGTTCAGACCCCCATACATTTTAATGCGGTCCGGGTTAGGGTTTGAGTTTGGGTATCACTGTTGTACCAGAGCCCAACTTTTTTACAAAGTTCAGCTGGACTCGATGAACCAGAACATACACTAGTCTGCCCATCACTAGATATGACACTTTGACACAAAGTAAAATAGTCGCAATTTAGCAGACGGCATTCACGGAGATCACTCACCCTCCTGTGGAACGACTGATACCGTCTCAGGCGTAGGGATTATCTCCACTGCTGCCCCCACTTCTGGCTGCGCCACCATGGTGGAGCTTTGGCTGCGTCGCGATCTCGTGTGACCGCTGCTGCTGCGCTGCTGGGAAGAGACGCGCTGGCGCTGTTGGCGCTGTTCTAGCATTTGCTGAGGTCCCTGCTTCGGGGACCGCCACCGTGTCTCCTTCTGTGGTTTCCCACTCATGGTGACCGCTTCCTTTTTTTTTTTCCTCTTTTTAAAGCTTTAGAATTTTTTTTTTTAAATTACGCGTCGCCGCCCCCTTCCCAGGGATCCCTGCGCTCCGCCGGAAGTACCGCGGCCCGCCGGAAGTCTCGCGCATGCGCACCGCGAGACTACCCAGTGGTGCACCGCGTGTCCCCCCTTATGGGAACTGACATGGCGCGAGCGCGCGCCCATCCCCCGTGTACCGCGCGCTGGCGCTGGTTCCTGCAGCCTCCCGGCGCTGCACACATGGCTCCGGTGGCTGCTGGCTGCCGCCGCCCCCACTGTGTGCTGCAGAGGCCTGCCCGGTTCGTGGTCCTCGGTGGGCCCCCACCTCCCTGGTATGGCAGGCTCTGCCGAATGGCCCTCAGTGACCGCTGCCACCTGCCCAGCCCCTTAACAGATCGGCTGAGCTTCTCCCGTAGTGACCGCCATCACTAACTGCAGGAGGCCCCCTTTTTTTTTTTGTTTTTCCTTTCCTTTTTCCTGGGATCGGCAGGCTTCCAGGATTCTTCACTGCCTTTCCCCACTCACCCTCAAGGTACCGCCTTTTTCATCTGTAGGTTTCCTGTCCCTGAGGGCGGATCCCTCTCTCTTTCCGTGGTGCCGTCATGGGGGAAAGAGAAAAGGTACCATGGAAAGTGGAGTATATCAATGCTGGATGTCATAATGTAGACTATAAACTGTTGTTTCTTAGAAACCTCAGGTGATACAGACTTTTGGAGCACATATTTGTGTTCAGCATATCAAAATCTATGAGATACAATAAAATTTTCTCAGGAGACAAGAACTTCCCTGAAATTTGTTGTGCAGTGTTATCAAAAATAGAGGGGACCCCATGCCATTTTTTTATTTTATTTATTTATTAGCTAAATAAATGTGCAGTAAAATACACGAACACACTGCATTAGTTATTTCACTGGCACATTTATTACTATAGACAGGTTCTAGCTGGTGAATACTCTCATCAGTGTGGCGTCTAATGAGAGTAGTACTCATTAGCCAATGTCTGATCGGTAGTATCCTTTTCACCACCGGTCACAGCTGCTGGCTCACACGCTGTCTTCTGTGTGACTGTGTGGGAATCACAGTGCTGTAATTAGCGATAACATGTAAGCTTACCAGTGTATTTCCCTCATTGCCACACAGATGACAGCGTAGGAAAATTTGGATGTTCAGACCCCCATACATTTTAATGCGGTCCGGGTTAGGGTTTGAGTTTGGGTATCACTGTTGTACCAGAGCCCAACTTTTTTTCAAAGTTCAGCTGGACTCGATGAACCAGAACATACACTAGTCTGCCCATCACTAGATATGACACTTTGATACAAAGTAAAATAGTCAATGTAAAGCTTGCATAACAATGTAGATTTGATGTGCCTTCAAAATAACTCAACAAACAGCCATAAATGACTTAACCGCTGTAAACAAATGTGAGTACACCCCTAAGTGAAAATAACCAATTTGTGCCCAACTAGCCTTATTCTATCTCCAGTGTCATATAACTCATTAGTCTTTTGAGGTCTCAGCTGTGAATGGGGAGCAGGTTTGTTAAATTTGGAGTTATTGCTCTCACGCTCTCTCATACTGGTCACATTAAGTTCAACATGGTACCTCATGGCAAAGAACTCTCTGAGAATCTGAAAAAAAGAATTATTGCTCTACATAAAGATGGTATAGGCTATAAGAAGATTGCCCATTTCCAACAGTGCGGTCTATTATCACATGGACGCCATCAGCAACAAGATGAAGTGGAGTTTAGCCATATTTGTCTCTCCATTGGTTGAGGTGGTTAGTTATATCATATATATACATTATAGTTTTTTTGATTTTTTGATTTCTGATTTTTCTCTTTATAGGTATATTTTTGAGTCAAATGTAAATTGCTCTTTTATTCTATAAACTACTGACAGCATGTCTTCGAATTTCCAAGCACTAAATTTTGTATATATTTTCAGAAAATGAGAAATGGTCAAAATAAAAAAATGCAGTGCTTGCAGACCTCAAATAATGCTAAGAAAACAAGTTCACAATCATTTAGAAACAACAATACTAATGTCTTAACTCAGGAAGAGATCAGAAATCAATATTTTGTGGAATAACCATGATTTTTAATCACAGCTTTCATGCATCTTGGCATACTTTCACACTGCTTTTGGGTGACCTTATGCAACTCCTGGTACAAAAATTTACACAGTTCTATGTTTGATGGCTTGTGACTATCCATCTTCCTTTTGATTACATTCCATAGGTTTTCAATGGGGTTCAGGTCTGGAGATTGGGCTGGCCATGACAGGGATTTGATGTGGTGGTCCTTCATCCACACATTGATTGACCTGTGTGGCATGGCACATTGTCTTGCTGGAAAAAACAGTCCTCAGAGTTGGGGAATATTGCCTGAGCAGAAGGAATCAACTGTTTTTCCAGGATAACCTTGTATGCGGCTTGATTAATACATCCTTTGCAAAGATTAACCTGCCCAATTTCAGCCTTGCTGAAGCATCCCCAGATCATCACCTATCCTCCACCAAATTTTTGCAGTGGGTGCAAGACACTGTGGCTTGTAAGCCTCTCTAGGTCTCCATCTAACCATTAGATGACCAGGTGTTGGGCAAAGCTGAAAATTACTCCAGTCTTCTGTGGTCCAATCCTTATGGTCTATGGCAAACTTTAGCCTGGCTCTCCTTTGCTTCTCATTGAAGAAAGGCTTTTTTATACCTTTACATGACTTTAGCCCTGCCTCTAGGAGCCTGTTACGAACTGACATTCGAATAAGATGATGGTCATTCCTGTCAGTGGAGAGTCATTTTCGCCCTCTGCAAGTCTATAGCTTTGCTGTCGCCAATGTCTGCTGCTAGACCTTGTTGTAATGGACTACCTTCTTAGAAATATTAAAGCTCGAGGCAACATGACGCTCACTGTATCCCTCTGCTATTAAAGCCAGGAATGAGCCCTTCTTTTCCTCACTCAAGACTTTTCTTTTCATCTCCTTTGGCATTGTTAAAAGTTATTTTTTCATTCCTATTACTTTTGGGATATTACTAGCACTTATTTTGCCATCCAGCTTGTCTTATTGCAAGAGGATTGTGAACACCACAGCAGGGTTTTTTATATTTTCCTTCGTTAAATAAGATTTGATTCAGGTGATCACTCACCAAATCAGAAGCACATTAAGTAGAAAGGTGTACTCTGGTTGGAATTCAACTGACACTGGAATGGAATAGCTTTCAGACATGTAGAGAAGCTGATTTTTATAAAACTGTGCAGTGGTCTCACAATTTTTGCCAGAGCTGTATATTGGTATCTAATCTTACATTGATATCTGCCCCCTGAGGAAGTCACGCTAGAAGATGTAACACAAGGGAACTCAGACACACTCCCTACAGACCATATTGGATGACAGACATGGTGGGTTAAACTTTTTTCATAGTTTTTCTTTATATACTCTTTATTGCTATAGAAATGTGACCTAGCTATTATTATTTTTGTTTGCATATTCCTCAATATACACCACATTATGACCACATGAATGCTCTGTTCATGAAGTAGATCTGATTACTGTTTATAACACATGGTTCATACTATATACCTTATTCAATCTGTCCACGTGTTACATGTGAGTTTGAGGTCCCAAGGCAACATTGTATTTATAAATGTTTGTAATATCACTGTTTAGCCTAATATTTTGCTGTTAGGTAGACTGTATTTAGCCCATTCCATACTAGGTTTGAAGCACTGTCTAATTTTGTACATTATGTAAATTTTTTTAACTTGTTTTTTATCTTTGGTGTCCCTTGTATATTATTAAAGTTTATTACTTTTTCTAGATATTTTATAAAGTCTTATCTTATTTTCTATGGGCCTTGGTGTCATTCTTACACCTGTTTGTTCTCTCTGTTGCATTATCCTATATATTGGTGCATGGCACAAACCTCTTTAACTGATTATTATTTTTGCAATTCTGATTTAATTTGGTGCAATAAAAACATTGCAAAAGGGTGGACAAGACAATACAGTGGTGTAACAAGGCATATACAACTCAGAACTGGCTTTGCCATGGTGGACGAAAGAAGTTGATTGCACATGCTCAGAATCATATCCAAAGGTTGTATTTTCAAAATAGATGTATGAGTGCTGCCAGCATGTCATGGGTGTGTCAAATGCAACAGACTGTCACTCTGCATCTGGCTGCAGAAGGTCTCTGCGTTTGACATTACAGACACCTCCTTAATCCTTCTGACTCATGGACCCAGCTGAAACTTCCCTTCAGCTCTAGTTGAGACACCTGTACCTTAATGTTTATAAATCCCCAGTCTGCTGCAGAGAGTCAATGGTGATATTCACATTTTTCCCCTGTGAAGGCTTGGAGCTATAGCAGTCAGCTAACTTCCTCTCTGGAGGACGTTTGGTGTTACTACTCTGAGTCTACTCAAGTTAAGTGCATTCCCCTTGTCTGTCTACCTTTTTGTCTTTATAGTGGGGACTGACCAGTGCTCATCCCCTCACCCTCCCTATTCAGGGCTTAGCTCTAGCGAGATACAGGGCTTAGGGACAGTAGGGCATGTAGGGTGTTATTAGATCTGCCTAGGAGTCTACACTCACCCTTTCCCTAGTTTCTGCGCTACCTTCTCCTGATCCTGTTGCACTTAGGTCAGGTTCACATTGCATTATGCAGACCGTTCAACGCATAGCATTGACGGTCTGCGTTAGCGCTATAGCATTAACGTGATTGCGTTAATGCTGTACCGCTATCGCAGATGCTTTATCTGTGCTAGCGGTGACGGAGCCTCAGATGCTGCTTCCTGCGTCCATGGCTCCATCACTGAATGATGGCACATCCCATACGGGTGCCGCTTTACGGCATGCGTCGCGATGCGCCCGACAATGGAGGGCAATGGCAGCGTTAACGGACTGCATTACACCATGTTATACCGCGGTGTAACGCAGTCCGTCTAATGGACTGCCTAAACGTAACGTGAACCCAGCCTAAGTCTTTCCCACACTATGCGTGACATCATCACCCGAGGTGCATATTTAGGAAAAAAAATACTGAAAAATGGCTTTATTTGTGTATGTTTTTTTTCCCTGGGCATGATTTTTTCCTTTTTTCCCTTGGTTATGGAACCAATTGCAGGGCTGGCAGAGCAGCTACGCTGTCTGTCTCTGGAGGTGACTGACCTCTGCCATGAGGTTCTGCAGCAACAGCGGCTCCAGGTCACTAATGTTGAGGTTTCTGCAGGTAGGCCAATCCAGCTGGAACTCAAAGTTGCCCTCCTGGAAGCCTGAGTGGGAAGCATCATTGCTATAAAAGCAACCTCTAGCCAATGGAGACGGTTGGGGTGGTCTATCGGGGACCCACCCACTGACATACAACACATGTCCATTTCATTGTGTGCACATTCTAAACTATCAGTGTCGCTGTTTAGACAAACCGCCCACATGATTGCACCAGTGGAATATAGGAGCAAACACAGGGTAACCGCACATTCTACCTATAAGGGTAAACCGCTGTCAATGTGCCATGTATGGTGATCACATGATCCCACGAGAAGGGACGTTATCCGATTAAGTATAATTCAAATGTTAAACACTAGTTTGTGCTTCTACTGGTCCATGTTACTATGTGAAAACACCTCATTCACTTTAAACCAGAGGGAGGAAAGTGAAAGACTAGGTGAATACAATAATATTAATCAAACATCACATGTGTCCGCTAAGAAAAACAAGTCACAAAAAACAGACAGATCTAACATGTCATGTAAGCCTAGAGGACCCTGTGCGTCAGTATCTAAAATCCATTTTGCTTCTCTTGGCAGAAGCAATTTATTGCTGTTGCTTCCTCTTAGTGGCTTTTCTACATGCAAATTTTAACCTATTAGGATCTGCATTGTGGCAGTCATGTATGTGTATGTGATGAATCTCACTGACCCTTTCATTAGAGTGATAGAATGAAATGTTCCCTGAAGCGTGTGTATAGCGGCCAATTTGTTTTCCCTGTATAGTAGAACTGACAAGGGCATAAAATTGCATATAACACGTAATTCGTACGACACGTGATGAAATCTTTTATTATATGCATCATTTTACCTAATTTTAAAACCTTCCCTGTAATCCGCAGCCGACAGTATGATCAATGTACACAACGAAAATTACCTAATGATTTACTATCTGTTAACCATGTAGATTTTTTATATCAGCTGTAAATCTTTTTCTCACTAGTGGGTCGCCAATAATTTTGTTTCTTCTTTAAGTAACTAATGGTTTATTCTGAGCTACAGTACTAAGGTCTCTCTAAATTTCTAATAAATGCCAGTCTTTTCTGATCGCATTCTTTATCAAACTCATATCTGGGTTATTACTAAAAATAATAAACTTCTTTTTTTCTTTTAATCATATCAGTTCTTCTTGGCTTTTTTCTTAATTCTGCGTGCGTTTTTTCTTTAGCTCTATTTTGTGCCTCTTTTAGTAATGTTGAAGGGTAACCCCTAGCTCTAAAGTTTTTAGTGAGTTTTATTGCTTGAGTTTCAAAACCTTCATCACTACTGTTGATTCATCTTAGGCCGGGGTCACACTTGCGAGTGTGATGCAATAAACTTGTGCGATTCTCTTGCATCAGTACCCGGCACTGCCGCCATCACTCAGTGTGCGGCTGCATAGAATTACATGCAGCTGCACGCTCAGGTCCGAGTACCGGTGGCAGTGCCAGGTATTGATGCGTGAGTTTCTCGCATCATACTCACTAGTCTGACCCCGGCATTAGTCTAAGATACTGACTAAAAGGTCCTCCTTTCTTAGTATGGCTGGGGTGGGCAATATTATAATGTAGGAGCATGTTAGAAGCTATTGATTATTTTAAAACTTTAGTAATAATATTATCATTTATTATACTTATTTGCACATCTAAAAACTCTAGATTATTAGACGCAAATTTTGCTGTAAATTTCATGTTCATTTTGTTGTAATTATTTAATTAACAAAGTCATTAAACTCTTGTTTCTGTTCCTGTCCATACAACAAATATATCATCCACGTATCTATGATACGCTGCATATATGTATTGAATGTAAAGGTTGCCCACACTGTAGATATAATCATTTTCAAAACTAGCCAAAAACAAATTTGCAAAAGTGCACTCTACGGGCGAACCTATTACTGTACCCGTTGCTTGCACATGCCAATTATTGTCAAAGGTGAAGGCGTTATGAGATGATACAACATCTAGTCCTTCTGTCATGAATTTTATATTTAGTTTTTTTTCCTGTGGTTATTCCAAAATATTCTTAATAGAATCTATCCCCAATGATTGTGGGATCCTCGTATATAAACTTTCAACATCTATTCAGCTTACAATCTTTTTTCCACTGCAAATCTGAAAGAATTTAAAAAAAAAATCATTAGTGTCTTTTATATATGCTGGTAATAATTTAAATAAAGGTTTTCATCTCCAATTTCAGTAATAAATCCAAGCCCTGAGACGATGGTTGATATATTTCTTGTATGGGCAGGAACAGAAACAGAGTTGAAGGACTTTGTTAACTATTTATATAATTACAAAATTGACATGAAATTTAAAGTAAAATTTGGGCCTAATAGTCTAGAGTTTTTAGATGTGCAAATAAGTATAATAAATGATAATATTATTAATAAAGTTTTTAAAAAATCAATAGCTTCTTACAAGCGTCCGATCAATTAATGCAGGCCATATCCTTGACCAAAACATCCCTGACTGAGAAAATAGAGGATCTGTACACTGAGGTGGGGCGTCTTCGGCATGACATGCAGGCCATGAGGGGGCGTATTACAGAAGTTGAAACGAGAGTGTCCCAGATAGACGATACCATTACACCTATGGAGGCCAAGCTGACAAAAGTGGCTGGCTCTATGAACGCCTGGAGGCAAAAAGCAGATGACCTAGAAAATAGACTACGTCAAAATAACATCCAAATTGTTGGCCTGCTGGAGCGCTCAAAAGATCAGCAGCCCAAACAATTTTTAGAAGGCTAGCTTAAAGCTTCAGGATCACCCCCGGGCTGTGGGATTACTCGGTACCGGGCCGGTGTCTTAAAGGGGAAGTGTCACGTGGCAGTGACCCGGTCCGTGGCCCTGGGTGTCCATGTAAAATTGGTGGAATTGAATAAAGTTTATATGTAGATTGTTCATGATGCCACCTGTGGTATTTGGTCAGAAGGGGGACCAGCGCTGCAGTGCAGATCATCTGGGACAGATGGTATGATGCAGCAGAGTTAGTAAAGCTCTCCACAGACAGAGCTGTAGTCCCAGGGCAGTAGTAGTAGATGTTAAGGTAGATGATGCAGTGTTTAGACACAGAGATGTAGCAGTGCTGAAGGGGTTGCAGGAAGGATTCAAGGAGCATGACAGAGTGCAGTATCTTTTACCTTTTACTTTGCTTTGTAGGTACAGTCCAGGATTTAGATCACAGATGGTACAGGAATTAGTCGGCCTGGAAGCAACTTAGGAATCTCTCTATGCAGATGGGTTGTGTAGTCTTCTTTCTAGCGCTAATCTGAAGTACTTGTAGCTATGGATTACACTCAAATTCCTGAGTTGGGAACAGAGCATTTACAGCCTCGAGTTCCTCCAATTTCTGCTGTGGGACCTTTAGTATCCACACAGCCTCGGACGCCAGCATCTGGGCAATGTGCTTCAGCTTAGGGGTGAGCTTAACTCCAGCTCAGTCCTCAGCTTGTCTCCACACGTCCACACTCTTCCCTCTCTCTGCACCAACTCCCCAACTTCCTTCCTCCCTCCCGACCACAGAGAGCAGCTCCTCAGCAGTTAGGTTCAGAGCTCCCTCTGCTGGTCTAGAGTAGGAACTGTGCTTTGTGCTGGATTTAACTGATAGAGACCCTTTCATTGCTTCCAAGCATGACATCACACTCCCTAGGAGGGAGGTAATGCCACTGTGGCGACCGTACTCCTAGGGGTGCCACACTTCTCTGGGGGATGAATTCTCTCCTACATTCTCCGTGGAAAGGACTCACAGGATCCCTACAAAACCCCTTCCTCCGGGTGCTTCGCCTAGACCTTTTCTGGCACGTCTCCTCAATTGCAAAGATAGGGATTATATTCTACATTTGGTACGGTAGAAAAGTCCTGTTAAGTTCAATAAAGCTACGATTTCGATTTACCCGGAATTCTCTATGGAACTCCAGAAACAGCGGGCACAGTTCATGGAAATTAAGAAGCGACTTAGAGAAAAGAGTACTATGTACTCAATGATGTATCCAGCTCGACTCCAAATTGTCCATGATGGCTCTTCCATATTCTTTACGGATCCAGTGGAAGCTGCTGAGTGGCTATGGTCCCATGGGGGGTCTTGTGAGAAGGAATCCAAATATGCTTACAGTCAAGCAGAACTCTACTAACAATGGTATAATCGGAGCTCTTTCCACAGGCGTCCAGGTTAGCAACAATACCAGACACTTCAGTGAGGCTATGCCCTTGTCTATTTTCTGATAGGAGCACAGGACTTTGCTCCTATACTGTTTGGTTTTTGCTCTGTTTTTTCTTTTACATTGGTTTTATTTGTTATGTATGTAGACGTTGCCACCAACAGTATTTTTCATGTGATATGTGATAATTCTAAATTTTATTTGACTAATAGTATATACCATATTTGGATGAGAAAGTATGGGGTCTGAAATAATATGCATGACCAGGAATGTGAGGGGTATACTCTGACCCGGAGGGGTATAATCTGGCCTAGGCCACTTTAACCCCGACTCTATTCTGGGCGGAAGGTTACTCTGGCCTGTTACATCGGGAAAAGTCATAGAAGCCCAGCGCCTGCGCACTGCAGTACTTGACTCTGCCCTCAACAGGGCAGATCAGTATGCCTTTGCAGGAGCCGCGACAAAAAGCAAGGAAGAGGACATCATTGTATGAAGATGGTAGGCGCCGGACCACTCCTGAATGCGCACCTTCACTGCCCTGATGAATGAATCAGCGTCAGGCCAATTGCAGCCTGGCAGCCAATCAAAGCACAGAGCTGCACAGCCAATGAGCGGCTGCAGCTCGCAGAGACTGCCACTCCTCTGACACTCCCATTACACAACTCACCTTCAAATTGCAGACTCGCTGCCCGGAGCGCCTCCCATCTGTACCACATGATCGCAAGAAATTATGCAAGTTGCTATGAGACCAATGGCTTGCAAATGCACCATGCTGTGTCATAGGATGTCAGCACAGCAAAAAGAGCATATGTAGATCATCCAGCCTTGTAAGGCAAAGTGCAACATTGTTGAAGGATACCAGCTGGCGGTAATATTGCTCCAATCCACATTGGGGTTGGGAAAGCTTACAGAGTAAGCAATCAACAATAAAATAATTAATTTATTCCACTGCCTGTTTCTCTTTCTCAGAAGGAGTTAATAATACCCAAATACACACAGATATATGATATATAAAGATATGAACATATAATCATAAGGGAAATACATGCGGGCCCACATGGATCATCCCAAATGCACAAGAGAAAAAAAGTGTCAAAATATATGTAAATATATATATATATATATATATATATACCCACACATATACACATGAAAAAATAAATGGTACCATAGAAAAAATGCTTTCATATGAAATCAATAATAAAAATGAAAGAAAATGTAAAAATAAAAAGTAAAAGAAAAATTGTGAAAAAGGGATAAAAAATATAAAAATAGAAAGAAAATAATAAAAGGACATCAGAAGGAGATTAGGCTAGAAAGATTGAAAAGTTTATAGAAAGTGAAAAACAAAGAACAAAAAAACAGCATACGAGTGAAACAATAATAGTAACTTATTGTGCATACTATGGTGTAAAACTTATATTTAGTGAAGAGCAAAAGTGTTCGCCATTACTCGTTACTAGTGTTGAGCATTCCGATACCGCAAATATCGGGTATCGGCCGATATTCGCGGTATCGCAATTCCAATACTGAGTTCCGATACTTTTTGCATATTGAATACCGGAATCGGAAGTTCCCATAATGCTATGAGCCAGTTTGATTTGATTCAGCCAATGACAATCCTCAGAAGTGTGGGCACATCCTGTTAATCATGTAGGCATGTTAACTAATGGCATGGCTGTGATTGGCTGCTGAAATAATGTCATGATGCACTATAAAAGCCGCAGCCGCCATTTCGGGTTCACTCTGCTGTGAATTCAGTTAGGGACAGGCTGCTGTTCAAGACTCTGAGGGACAGTTAGAGATAGCGATTTTCCAAATAATATTGTGCTTTACCCAGGCTACATTATCAATCAGTGTAGCTTTCTTTTGCCTTCCAACAGTGTTCACAGCTATCTGCAAGGTCTGTGTGAGTGCAGCTCACACTGTGTAGTGTGTCCTGCAGCCACGTCTGGTTGTAGGCCGCTCAGCGTGCGTCACTGACTCATACATATTTTTCTTTTATTGCTGCAAATTTTTCATGAATTCTCCTATTAGTGTGCATCCATCCGTATCCATATACATTGGTTGCAGACACTATATGAGTAGACAGCGGAGCCTTTCTGCAGCCTTTCAGTGCTAATGCCCAGTTATCTGCACTGTTCACGGCTGTCTGAGAGGTCTCTGTGTGAGTGCAGCTCAGGCTGTAGTGCGTCCTGCAGCCACGTCTGGTTGTAGGCCGCTCAGCGTGCGTCACTGCCTCACACATTTTTCTTTTATTGCAGCTCATTTTTCATTAATTCTCCTATTAGTGTGCATCCATCCATATCCATATACATTGGTTGGTTGCAAACACTATATAGGAGTAGATAGAGGAGCTTTTTTTCTGGCTTGTGCCCTGCAGCTGCAGCCAGATTAGTATTACCCTATTTTTTGGAGCCTCATCTATTGCATTGTAGGTTACCTTCCTGCATTGTAATAGCTCCAAAAAGTTTGTGATACTATCACTTTCACATCTTTGGTCACATCCTTTTTGTTTTTTTGAAAAAAAAAAACAAAGTAAAGTTCACCAAGCACTCCACTTGACAGTTGTGTAGGCCACATTAGCTCATATTAAAGTGTAGTCCACACACTTTATAAAATTAGTGTTTCTTATACCTGTTAGCAGCTGTTCAGGAATAAGCACACTAAGCCCCCCCTTTGTACTTTTCTGCCTATCTTTATCAGTCTACCAAGATGAAGAAGGCAGGGAGTAAGGCACGTGGTCGTTGGCATGGAGTTGCAGCAGGGAGAGGACGTGGGGATTCAGCAGGGAGAGGACGTGGGGATTCTTTGCCTGCTGCGGGCACCAGTGAGTCAGCATCCTCCAGTTTTACCAGGCAACAGTCCTTTATGCGCAGCTTTGTAGGACCTCGCCATACCCCACTGCTGCGGGACGATCAAATTGAAGCCGTTGTCGGATGGATGGCAGCTAACGCATCGACTTCAATGACTTCCACATCCTCTCAGGGCCACAGCACTGAAGATCAACCATCTGTCTCTTCACCACCTGCCAAATTGCCCAGGCAGTCAGAGAGCCCTGGACAGGAGCCATCTCAGTCTCTACTTCTGTTCTTTGAATCTGTTGGCTTGGAAAGAGGGGGACAGCCAAGCAGCATTCAAGAATGTGAAGAAGAGGGAGTATGCAGTGATGCGCAACTGCTTTGTCCCTCTGAATCTGAAGAGGCGGGTGGGCCAGTGCCTATGGTCAGCACACCTCAGTACGCATCAGATGATGAGACTCAGGTGCCACTTTCTGGTGCGTAAGGTGCTGGTGAGACTACCCAGGAGAAGCAGGTGTTTGAAGAAGGGAGTGTAGATGATGAGGTCCTTGACCCATCATGGCGTGAGGAACAGGAAGGTGGTGGGAGCAGCTCTGAGGAAGAGATTCCCCGAACGGCCAAAACTGGAGGGAGAGGGAGGGGGCAGACTTGGTTGCCTGTAGCCTCCACTTCGGCACCCGTTAGGAGTATTCCTCTTCCAAAAGCCAAAACGGGTGCTCCCAAGACTTGCAGTGTGTGGTCCTTTTTTGACACAGTTGCAAATGACATTTGCTTTGTCAAATGCAAGCTGTGTCACCAGAAAGTCAAAAGAGGGAAAAGTGTCAGCAACCTCAATACCACAAATATGTGGAAACATGTGCGGACCAAGGTGGAGATACAAAGACACACTGAAGATGTAGGCCAACCTACAGCACCACCTACCACCTCTTCAGCTCGTGTTGCAGCCTCTTCCTCCAGCTCATGCACAGCTGGTTTGGCTTCCTCACAGGATCAACATGGAAGAACCTCTGGCACTGTTGTCCAGAGACCCAGTGACATTCCACCCACAGCACCACGTTCCCATTCATCCTCAAACTCCCAGGCCACTCTACAGCCATCGGTAGCACAGGCATAGAAGAAAAGGCGGCCATACTCGGCAAACCATCCCCGAGCACAGGCTCTGAATGCTGCCATTGCCAAACTACTGGCCCTTGAAATGCTCTCATTCAGGCTGGTGGAGACAGACACCTTCCGGAACTTCATGGCATTGGCAGTCCCACAATACACAGTGCCCAGCCGCTTTTATTTCAGCAGACAAGCCGTCCCTGCCCTGCAAAAGCATGTGGAGGGAAAAATTAAACATGCACTACTAAACGCCGTCAGTAGCAAGGTCCACCTGACCACCGATGCGTGGACCAGTAACCATGGACAGCGATGATACCTTTCCCTCACTGCCCATTGGGTCAATGTTGTGGAGCCAGGTACAGATCTTGAGAGTGGCGCTGTACATGTTCTGCCAACTCCAAGGATTGCAGGAATCCAGTCTGTCTCTGGAGGTGACTGACCTCTGCCATGAGGTTCTGCAGCAACAGCGGCTCCAGGTCACTAATGTTGAGGTTTCTGCAGGTAGGCCAATCCAGCTGGAACTCAAAGTTGCCCTCCTGGAAGCCTGAGTGGGAAGCATCATTGCTATAAAAGCAACCTCTAGCCAATGGAGACGGTTGGGGTGGTCTATCGGGGACCCACCCACTGACATACAACACATGTCCATTTCATTGTGTGCACATTCTAAACTATCAGTGTCGCTGTTTAGACAAACCGCCCACATGATTGCACCAGTGGAATATAGGAGCAAACACAGGGTAACCGCACATTCTACCTATAAGGGTAAACCGCTGTCAATGTGCCATGTATGGTGATCACATGATCCCACGAGAAGGGACGTTATCCGATTAAGTATAATTCAAATGTTAAACACTAGTTTGTGCTTCTACTGGTCCATGTTACTATGTGAAAACACCTCATTCACTTTAAACCAGAGGGAGGAAAGTGAAAGACTAGGTGAATACAATAATATTAATCAAACATCACATGTGTCCGCTAAGAAAAACAAGTCACAAAAAACAGACAGATCTAACATGTCATGTAAGCCTAGAGGACCCTGTGCGTCAGTATCTAAAATCCATTTTGCTTCTCTTGGCAGAAGCAATTTATTGCTGTTGCTTCCTCTTAGTGGCTTTTCTACATGCAAATTTTAACCTATTAGGATCTGCATTGTGGCAGTCATGTATGTGTATGTGATGAATCTCACTGACCCTTTCATTAGAGTGATAGAATGAAATGTTCCCTGAAGCGTGTGTATAGCGGCCAATTTGTTTTCCCTGTATAGTAGAACTGACAAGGGCATAAAATTGCATATAACACGTAATTCGTACGACACGTGATGAAATCTTTTATTATATGCATCATTTTACCTAATTTTAAAACCTTCCCTGTAATCCGCAGCCGACAGTATGATCAATGTACACAACGAAAATTACCTAATGATTTACTATCTGTTAACCATGTAGATTTTTTATATCAGCTGTAAATCTTTTTCTCACTAGTGGGTCGCCAATAATTTTGTTTCTTCTTTAAGTAACTAATGGTTTATTCTGAGCTACAGTACTAAGGTCTCTCTAAATTTCTAATAAATGCCAGTCTTTTCTGATCGCATTCTTTATCAAACTCATATCTGGGTTATTACTAAAAATAATAAACTTCTTTTTTTCTTTTAATCATATCAGTTCTTCTTGGCTTTTTTCTTAATTCTGCGTGCGTTTTTTCTTTAGCTCTATTTTGTGCCTCTTTTAGTAATGTTGAAGGGTAACCCCTAGCTCTAAAGTTTTTAGTGAGTTTTATTGCTTGAGTTTCAAAACCTTCATCACTACTGTTGATTCATCTTAGGCCGGGGTCACACTTGCGAGTGTGATGCAATAAACTTGTGCGATTCTCTTGCATCAGTACCCGGCACTGCCGCCATCACTCAGTGTGCGGCTGCATAGAATTACATGCAGCTGCACGCTCAGGTCCGAGTACCGGTGGCAGTGCCAGGTATTGATGCGTGAGTTTCTCGCATCATACTCACTAGTCTGACCCCGGCATTAGTCTAAGATACTGACTAAAAGGTCCTCCTTTCTTAGTATGGCTGGGGTGGGCAATATTATAATGTAGGAGCATGTTAGAAGCTATTGATTATTTTAAAACTTTAGTAATAATATTATCATTTATTATACTTATTTGCACATCTAAAAACTCTAGATTATTAGACGCAAATTTTGCTGTAAATTTCATGTTCATTTTGTTGTAATTATTTAATTAACAAAGTCATTAAACTCTTGTTTCTGTTCCTGTCCATACAACAAATATATCATCCACGTATCTATGATACGCTGCATATATGTATTGAATGTAAAGGTTGCCCACACTGTAGATATAATCATTTTCAAAACTAGCCAAAAACAAATTTGCAAAAGTGCACTCTACGGGCGAACCTATTACTGTACCCGTTGCTTGCACATGCCAATTATTGTCAAAGGTGAAGGCGTTATGAGATGATACAACATCTAGTCCTTCTGTCATGAATTTTATATTTAGTTTTTTTTCCTGTGGTTATTCCAAAATATTCTTAATAGAATCTATCCCCAATGATTGTGGGATCCTCGTATATAAACTTTCAACATCTATTCAGCTTACAATCTTTTTTCCACTGCAAATCTGAAAGAATTTAAAAAAAAAATCATTAGTGTCTTTTATATATGCTGGTAATAATTTAAATAAAGGTTTTCATCTCCAATTTCAGTAATAAATCCAAGCCCTGAGACGATGGTTGATATATTTCTTGTATGGGCAGGAACAGAAACAGAGTTGAAGGACTTTGTTAACTATTTATATAATTACAAAATTGACATGAAATTTAAAGTAAAATTTGGGCCTAATAGTCTAGAGTTTTTAGATGTGCAAATAAGTATAATAAATGATAATATTATTAATAAAGTTTTTAAAAAATCAATAGCTTCTTACAAGCGTCCGATCAATTAATGCAGGCCATATCCTTGACCAAAACATCCCTGACTGAGAAAATAGAGGATCTGTACACTGAGGTGGGGCGTCTTCGGCATGACATGCAGGCCATGAGGGGGCGTATTACAGAAGTTGAAACGAGAGTGTCCCAGATAGACGATACCATTACACCTATGGAGGCCAAGCTGACAAAAGTGGCTGGCTCTATGAACGCCTGGAGGCAAAAAGCAGATGACCTAGAAAATAGACTACGTCAAAATAACATCCAAATTGTTGGCCTGCTGGAGCGCTCAAAAGATCAGCAGCCCAAACAATTTTTAGAAGGCTAGCTTAAAGCTTCAGGATCACCCCCGGGCTGTGGGATTACTCGGTACCGGGCCGGTGTCTTAAAGGGGAAGTGTCACGTGGCAGTGACCCGGTCCGTGGCCCTGGGTGTCCATGTAAAATTGGTGGAATTGAATAAAGTTTATATGTAGATTGTTCATGATGCCACCTGTGGTATTTGGTCAGAAGGGGGACCAGCGCTGCAGTGCAGATCATCTGGGACAGATGGTATGATGCAGCAGAGTTAGTAAAGCTCTCCACAGACAGAGCTGTAGTCCCAGGGCAGTAGTAGTAGATGTTAAGGTAGATGATGCAGTGTTTAGACACAGAGATGTAGCAGTGCTGAAGGGGTTGCAGGAAGGATTCAAGGAGCATGACAGAGTGCAGTATCTTTTACCTTTTACTTTGCTTTGTAGGTACAGTCCAGGATTTAGATCACAGATGGTACAGGAATTAGTCGGCCTGGAAGCAACTTAGGAATCTCTCTATGCAGATGGGTTGTGTAGTCTTCTTTCTAGCGCTAATCTGAAGTACTTGTAGCTATGGATTACACTCAAATTCCTGAGTTGGGAACAGAGCATTTACAGCCTCGAGTTCCTCCAATTTCTGCTGTGGGACCTTTAGTATCCACACAGCCTCGGACGCCAGCATCTGGGCAATGTGCTTCAGCTTAGGGGTGAGCTTAACTCCAGCTCAGTCCTCAGCTTGTCTCCACACGTCCACACTCTTCCCTCTCTCTGCACCAACTCCCCAACTTCCTTCCTCCCTCCCGACCACAGAGAGCAGCTCCTCAGCAGTTAGGTTCAGAGCTCCCTCTGCTGGTCTAGAGTAGGAACTGTGCTTTGTGCTGGATTTAACTGATAGAGACCCTTTCATTGCTTCCAAGCATGACATCACACTCCCTAGGAGGGAGGTAATGCCACTGTGGCGACCGTACTCCTAGGGGTGCCACACTTCTCTGGGGGATGAATTCTCTCCTACATTCTCCGTGGAAAGGACTCACAGGATCCCTACAAAACCCCTTCCTCCGGGTGCTTCGCCTAGACCTTTTCTGGCACGTCTCCTCAATTGCAAAGATAGGGATTATATTCTACATTTGGTACGGTAGAAAAGTCCTGTTAAGTTCAATAAAGCTACGATTTCGATTTACCCGGAATTCTCTATGGAACTCCAGAAACAGCGGGCACAGTTCATGGAAATTAAGAAGCGACTTAGAGAAAAGAGTACTATGTACTCAATGATGTATCCAGCTCGACTCCAAATTGTCCATGATGGCTCTTCCATATTCTTTACGGATCCAGTGGAAGCTGCTGAGTGGCTATGGTCCCATGGGGGGTCTTGTGAGAAGGAATCCAAATATGCTTACAGTCAAGCAGAACTCTACTAACAATGGTATAATCGGAGCTCTTTCCACAGGCGTCCAGGTTAGCAACAATACCAGACACTTCAGTGAGGCTATGCCCTTGTCTATTTTCTGATAGGAGCACAGGACTTTGCTCCTATACTGTTTGGTTTTTGCTCTGTTTTTTCTTTTACATTGGTTTTATTTGTTATGTATGTAGACGTTGCCACCAACAGTATTTTTCATGTGATATGTGATAATTCTAAATTTTATTTGACTAATAGTATATACCATATTTGGATGAGAAAGTATGGGGTCTGAAATAATATGCATGACCAGGAATGTGAGGGGTATACTCTGACCCGGAGGGGTATAATCTGGCCTAGGCCACTTTAACCCCGACTCTATTCTGGGCGGAAGGTTACTCTGGCCTGTTACATCGGGAAAAGTCATAGAAGCCCAGCGCCTGCGCACTGCAGTACTTGACTCTGCCCTCAACAGGGCAGATCAGTATGCCTTTGCAGGAGCCGCGACAAAAAGCAAGGAAGAGGACATCATTGTATGAAGATGGTAGGCGCCGGACCACTCCTGAATGCGCACCTTCACTGCCCTGATGAATGAATCAGCGTCAGGCCAATTGCAGCCTGGCAGCCAATCAAAGCACAGAGCTGCACAGCCAATGAGCGGCTGCAGCTCGCAGAGACTGCCACTCCTCTGACACTCCCATTACACAACTCACCTTCAAATTGCAGACTCGCTGCCCGGAGCGCCTCCCATCTGTACCACATGATCGCAAGAAATTATGCAAGTTGCTATGAGACCAATGGCTTGCAAATGCACCATGCTGTGTCATAGGATGTCAGCACAGCAAAAAGAGCATATGTAGATCATCCAGCCTTGTAAGGCAAAGTGCAACATTGTTGAAGGATACCAGCTGGCGGTAATATTGCTCCAATCCACATTGGGGTTGGGAAAGCTTACAGAGTAAGCAATCAACAATAAAATAATTAATTTATTCCACTGCCTGTTTCTCTTTCTCAGAAGGAGTTAATAATACCCAAATACACACAGATATATGATATATAAAGATATGAACATATAATCATAAGGGAAATACATGCGGGCCCACATGGATCATCCCAAATGCACAAGAGAAAAAAAGTGTCAAAATATATGTAAATATATATATATATATATATATATATATATACCCACACATATACACATGAAAAAATAAATGGTACCATAGAAAAAATGCTTTCATATGAAATCAATAATAAAAATGAAAGAAAATGTAAAAATAAAAAGTAAAAGAAAAATTGTGAAAAAGGGATAAAAAATATAAAAATAGAAAGAAAATAATAAAAGGACATCAGAAGGAGATTAGGCTAGAAAGATTGAAAAGTTTATAGAAAGTGAAAAACAAAGAACAAAAAAACAGCATACGAGTGAAACAATAATAGTAACTTATTGTGCATACTATGGTGTAAAACTTATATTTAGTGAAGAGCAAAAGTGTTCGCCATTACTCGTTACTAGTGTTGAGCATTCCGATACCGCAAATATCGGGTATCGGCCGATATTCGCGGTATCGCAATTCCAATACTGAGTTCCGATACTTTTTGCATATTGAATACCGGAATCGGAAGTTCCCATAATGCTATGAGCCAGTTTGATTTGATTCAGCCAATGACAATCCTCAGAAGTGTGGGCACATCCTGTTAATCATGTAGGCATGTTAACTAATGGCATGGCTGTGATTGGCTGCTGAAATAATGTCATGATGCACTATAAAAGCCGCAGCCGCCATTTCGGGTTCACTCTGCTGTGAATTCAGTTAGGGACAGGCTGCTGTTCAAGACTCTGAGGGACAGTTAGAGATAGCGATTTTCCAAATAATATTGTGCTTTACCCAGGCTACATTATCAATCAGTGTAGCTTTCTTTTGCCTTCCAACAGTGTTCACAGCTATCTGCAAGGTCTGTGTGAGTGCAGCTCACACTGTGTAGTGTGTCCTGCAGCCACGTCTGGTTGTAGGCCGCTCAGCGTGCGTCACTGACTCATACATATTTTTCTTTTATTGCTGCAAATTTTTCATGAATTCTCCTATTAGTGTGCATCCATCCGTATCCATATACATTGGTTGCAGACACTATATGAGTAGACAGCGGAGCCTTTCTGCAGCCTTTCAGTGCTAATGCCCAGTTATCTGCACTGTTCACGGCTGTCTGAGAGGTCTCTGTGTGAGTGCAGCTCAGGCTGTAGTGCGTCCTGCAGCCACGTCTGGTTGTAGGCCGCTCAGCGTGCGTCACTGCCTCACACATTTTTCTTTTATTGCAGCTCATTTTTCATTAATTCTCCTATTAGTGTGCATCCATCCATATCCATATACATTGGTTGGTTGCAAACACTATATAGGAGTAGATAGAGGAGCTTTTTTTCTGGCTTGTGCCCTGCAGCTGCAGCCAGATTAGTATTACCCTATTTTTTGGAGCCTCATCTATTGCATTGTAGGTTACCTTCCTGCATTGTAATAGCTCCAAAAAGTTTGTGATACTATCACTTTCACATCTTTGGTCACATCCTTTTTGTTTTTTTGAAAAAAAAAAACAAAGTAAAGTTCACCAAGCACTCCACTTGACAGTTGTGTAGGCCACATTAGCTCATATTAAAGTGTAGTCCACACACTTTATAAAATTAGTGTTTCTTATACCTGTTAGCAGCTGTTCAGGAATAAGCACACTAAGCCCCCCCTTTGTACTTTTCTGCCTATCTTTATCAGTCTACCAAGATGAAGAAGGCAGGGAGTAAGGCACGTGGTCGTTGGCATGGAGTTGCAGCAGGGAGAGGACGTGGGGATTCAGCAGGGAGAGGACGTGGGGATTCTTTGCCTGCTGCGGGCACCAGTGAGTCAGCATCCTCCAGTTTTACCAGGCAACAGTCCTTTATGCGCAGCTTTGTAGGACCTCGCCATACCCCACTGCTGCGGGACGATCAAATTGAAGCCGTTGTCGGATGGATGGCAGCTAACGCATCGACTTCAATGACTTCCACATCCTCTCAGGGCCACAGCACTGAAGATCAACCATCTGTCTCTTCACCACCTGCCAAATTGCCCAGGCAGTCAGAGAGCCCTGGACAGGAGCCATCTCAGTCTCTACTTCTGTTCTTTGAATCTGTTGGCTTGGAAAGAGGGGGACAGCCAAGCAGCATTCAAGAATGTGAAGAAGAGGGAGTATGCAGTGATGCGCAACTGCTTTGTCCCTCTGAATCTGAAGAGGCGGGTGGGCCAGTGCCTATGGTCAGCACACCTCAGTACGCATCAGATGATGAGACTCAGGTGCCACTTTCTGGTGCGTAAGGTGCTGGTGAGACTACCCAGGAGAAGCAGGTGTTTGAAGAAGGGAGTGTAGATGATGAGGTCCTTGACCCATCATGGCGTGAGGAACAGGAAGGTGGTGGGAGCAGCTCTGAGGAAGAGATTCCCCGAACGGCCAAAACTGGAGGGAGAGGGAGGGGGCAGACTTGGTTGCCTGTAGCCTCCACTTCGGCACCCGTTAGGAGTATTCCTCTTCCAAAAGCCAAAACGGGTGCTCCCAAGACTTGCAGTGTGTGGTCCTTTTTTGACACAGTTGCAAATGACATTTGCTTTGTCAAATGCAAGCTGTGTCACCAGAAAGTCAAAAGAGGGAAAAGTGTCAGCAACCTCAATACCACAAATATGTGGAAACATGTGCGGACCAAGGTGGAGATACAAAGACACACTGAAGATGTAGGCCAACCTACAGCACCACCTACCACCTCTTCAGCTCGTGTTGCAGCCTCTTCCTCCAGTTCATGCACAGCTGGTTTGGCTTCCTCACAGGATCAACATGGAAGAACCTCTGGCACTGTTGTCCAGAGACCCAGTGACATTCCACCCACAGCACCACGTTCCCATTCATCCTCAAACTCCCAGGCCACTCTACAGCCATCGGTAGCACAGGCATAGAAGAAAAGGCGGCCATACTCGGCAAACCATCCCCGAGCACAGGCTCTGAATGCTGCCATTGCCAAACTACTGGCCCTTGAAATGCTCTCATTCAGGCTGGTGGAGACAGACACCTTCCGGAACTTCATGGCATTGGCAGTCCCACAATACACAGTGCCCAGCCGCTTTTATTTCAGCAGACAAGCCGTCCCTGCCCTGCAAAAGCATGTGGAGGGAAAAATTAAACATGCACTACTAAACGCCGTCAGTAGCAAGGTCCACCTGACCACCGATGCGTGGACCAGTAACCATGGACAGCGATGATACCTTTCCCTCACTGCCCATTGGGTCAATGTTGTGGAGCCAGGTACAGATCTTGAGAGTGGCGCTGTACATGTTCTGCCAACTCCAAGGATTGCAGGAATCCAGTCTGTACACATTGATTCCACCTCATACTCCAGTTCCTCAGAATCAGCGCTGCAGGAGCCTGTTACGACAAATGTGAGCACAGCCGTGGCCAAACATCAACAGGCCATACTGAAATTAATTTCTTTGGGGAATAGAAGTCACACAGCACAGGAGCTCTGGAATGCCATCAAGCAGGAGAGCGACATGTGGTTTGTGCCAGGGAATCTCCAGCTAGGCTTGGTAGTGTGTGACAATGGCTGAAATCTGGTGGCAGCTCTGGCCCTAGGCAACCTCACTCACATCCCATGTCTGGCACATGTGCTCAACTTGGTCGTGCAGAGCTTTCTGAGGGATTATCCGGATCTTGATGGACTGCTGCATAAGGTCCGCATAGAGTGCGCTCACTTGTGGCTTTCCAGCATGGCAAGATCGCGCATGGCAGCTCTGCAGCATCGATTACGCCTTCCGGAACATCGCATCATATGTGACCTACCCACCAGGTGGAATTCAACGTTACTTATGTTGGAGCGGTTGTGTGAGCAGCAGGCAGCAGTAATGGAGTACCAGCTGCATCAGGCGCAAGCGAATCGCATTCTGCACCGGTCACACTTCAGCACCACTGAGTGGGCTTCTATGAAGGACATCTGCCTCGTTTTGCGTGCCTTCGATGATTCCACGCGGATGGCGAGTGCAGATGATGCACTAGTCAGCATGACTGTCCCCTGTGAGAATCATGTGGGAATAGTGGATGAGGGCAGGTATATCTCGCCCAGATACCTTTCCTATGTGGCCTAGTCTGGTCAGTATATCTCCTGGTTACTAATGAATAATCAGAGGCGGATATAAAAGGATGCCAGGTGGTTGTGTGAGTGTCTCAGCCTGGGAACACAGAGAGCCTGTCTGTGTGAGAGACACACGTGAGAGAAAGCTGTGCCCACTGCAACTGTGGTTTGGCTGGACGGGAGAAGCCCGCCAGTTGGTAGTTAGGTTGTACGTTGTTTAGTTAGTGCCAGAGAGGCAAGGATTTGTTTTATGTTTTTTTTCTTTATGCATTGCTTTCACCTTTAATAAACCTGACCCAGTGTCAGTTATACCGGGACCCTGGCTGTGCGCCTGAGTTTCATGCTGAATGCACGTGACCTTTGACCCCAGCAAAGGCGATCCCGGAGTGTTTTATCACATTGTGGTGGAGAACGCGGGTATCACGTGGGAAGCATGAGCATGGAGGACGTGGTGAAAGCGCTGGTACAGTCCACCGCTGTCCAGCAAGAAGCTGATCGGGTGATGATGGGGTGATGATGGCCCAGCTGAAGGAGTTGGTGGACATGACAGTTGCCGATCGTTCGCTTCTCCAGCAGGTGGCGCAGCGCTTGGCAAGCTTACCTAAGGTTAACCTGGAAGCCGAGTCGAGAGTGATCCACGTGAGTCTGTACTGGCAGAAGATGACAACCGAAGATGACGTCGAGGCATACCTGACCACGTTTGAATGGACGGCGGTGCGAGAAAAATGGCCGAAGGCACGATGGGCCGGCCTGATTGCCCCGTTTCTTTCCGGTGATGCCCAAAAGGCTTATTATGACTTAAAACCTGAAGCCACGCAGGACTTTGACAAACTGAAAGCCGAGATCTTGGCCCGGCTGGGAGTGACGACCGCTGTCCGTGCACAGAGAGTGCATCAATGGACTTATCAGCCGGATAAACCACCGCGGTCACAGATGTTCGACCTGATCCACGTGACGAAGAAGTGGCTACAACCCGAGGTGTTGACAGCGCCAGAGATAACCCAGAGAGTCATAATGGACAAATATCTGAGAGCCCTACCGCCAGCGCTGAGGAAGTGGGTAAGCCATGGAAATCCTACGACGGCAGATCAACTGGTGGATCTGGTTGAACGTTACTCCATGGCGGAAGGACTCCGAGACGACGCTACCCCACCTCATTCTTCCTCATCTCCACGTGGAACCGGTAAGACTGTTCCAGGGAGTAGGGGAGAAGGAAAAATCCCTAAGACAGTGGGGGAGGAAAACGGGACTGCCCGCACTGCGAGGCCGAGAGTAACGAACTATGGTCTAAGCAAGGGGCCCGTTAGGTGTTTCCGCTGGCAAGAGATGGCACACATTGTGGCGAACTGTCCGCTCACGACTGAACCCATGCAGTGTGACGTCACAGACTCTAAAAACCGCATGTCTATGGTTGCACGGGTAGTGAGTGTGAATGCTGGTCAAAAGGATGTGGAGAAACACTTGTGTGATTTAACTGTTGATGGAAAAAATGTGGTGGCATTTTTAGACTCGGGAAGTGTGGTGACTCTGGTGAAGGCCAGTCTGGTGTCAGCCCCGACTGGACCATCAGACAAATTTTCTGTAATGTGTGTGCATGGAGACACCTGTTCGTACCTCACCACGGTCATATGCATTACTACTTCCTATGGGTCTGTGTAACATAAAGTGGGACTCGTCCCGGCGTTGTTGCATGATGTTATCCTGGGCCTGAATTTTCCCAACTTCTGGCAATTGTGGGAGAATCAGTTGATACCTCAGGGTAATAGTGTACATGATTCTTCTCCCAGGGCACGTGTGGGTCCCGAACCGCTGGAAGAGGTCTCCCCGGAAGACTCGGGGGAAGAGTCTGCTGGAAATGACCTGCAGTTCCCGTTTTCAGTAATGGCGGGTGATACGGAGGAGACCGGGGAAGAGGAGGAGGCCGACAGCCGTCCACCTCCCCGTTTGCCGGATTTAGAAGTTCAGAAAGATGACTTCCAAAGCGAGCAAATAAAGGATCCTACCCTTTCTCAGGCTAGGACAAATGTAAAAGTGATAAATGGGGTACCCGTAGAACCTGGCTCTAGGCTGGCATATCCTTACATGGTTCTGGAGAATGATTTACTGTATCAGATAGAGAAAAAGGGGGAAGACACGGTGCAACTATTAGTCATGCCAAAACCCTACCGGCGGCAGGTGCTGGACCTGGCCCATGGACATGTGATGGGAGGTCACCTGGGAGTCCAGAAAACCACCAAAAGGATATTACACTGTTTTGTTTGGCCAGGCATGCATCACGATATTCGTGTATATTGTGAGTCTTGTCCTGACTGCCAAACCTCTGCACCTAAGCCCCGCTTCGGTAGCCCTTTGGTACCCCTACCTATTATTGAAGTCCCGTTTGAGAGGATTGGGATGGATTTAGTTGGGCCCCTTCCACGGTCTGCACGTGGACACCAACATATCCTGGTCATCTTGGATTATGCCACGCGTTACCCGGAGGCCATCCCTTTGCGTAACACGGCCACCAAGACGATTGCCAAGGAACTGGTGCATGTGTTTAGTCGGGTCGGTATACCAAAACAGATACTCACTGATAGAGTTGAGCGAAACGGGTCGAAAAAATTCAAAAGTCGCCGACTTTTGGCAAAGTCGGGTTTCATGAAACGAAACCCGACCCTAGGATGAGGTCGGCCACGAGGTCGGCGACTTACGCGCCAAAGTCGTGTTTCAAAAGTTTGTTTTGCGCTCTTTTTCAGCCAATCAGGATCCACGGACACTGTGGGCAACGTGATGACATAGGCACGGGTCACCACCATCTTTCAGAAGGGCATGCAAGTGATTGGCTTGCTTTGGTGGGCGTCACAGGGGGTATAAAAGGGCGTGCACGCCGACCGCCATCTTACTTCTGCCGATCTAAGTATAGGGAGAGGTTGCTGCTGATTCTGTAGGGAGAGCGTTAGGCAGGGAAGAAGACAAAAAAACTGCTTCTGCTGCTAGCGATTTGGCCTGCACAACACACCAGTCACTGTGTGTGCAGTGCAAGGGGAGGCTATATAGTGGTGTATCAGTGGTGTTGGTTGTTGGGCTGCCTTCTAAGGCTTCCTGACATTCCTGCATTGCTGTTTACCCACTGCTCCGCAAACTGCTTTTTTAAAAGCAATCCCAATTTTTTTATTTTGTCCTGCTGAGAAGAAAAAAAAACTGCTTCTGCTGCTAGCAATTTGGCCTGCACAACACACCAGTCACTGTGTGTGCAGTGCAAGGGGAGGCTATATAGTGGTGTATCAGTGGTGTTGGTTGTTGGGCTGCCTTCTAAGGCTTCCTGACATTCCTGCATTGCTGTTTACCCACTGCTCCGCAAACTGCTTTTTTAAAAGCAATCCAATCTCCCTTATCCTCTAGTCACTTTTGTCACAGCTGTGCCATCGAGCCTGTCACATAGCGCTCAGATATTCATTGGGCCTCACACAATCCAAAAGTGTCCAGTGTCCAAAAGTGTGTGCAGAGATTCAAAATCTCCCTTATCCTCTAGTCACTTTGGTCACAGCTGTGCCATCGAGCCTGTCACATAGCGCTCAGATATTCATTGGGCCTCACACAATCCAAAAGTGTCCAGTGTCCAAAAGTGTGTGCAGAGATTCAAAATCTCCCTTAACCTCTAGTCACTTTGGTCACAGCTGTGCCATCGAGCCTGTCACATAGCGCTCAGATATCAGTGGGCCTCACACAATCCAAAAGTGTCCACTGTCCACAAGTGTGTGCAGAAATTCTAAATCTCCCCTGTCCTATAGACACCTTGTACCTTGTTTTACATTACTATATAGTTTGTTGGATTTTGTCTACATTTCTACCAAAAATGAGGAAGGCTGGTGGAAGAGGCCGTGGAATTGGGCCGGGGTTGGCAGCTGGTAATGATGGTGTTGGTGGTGGATCTGATGGTAGTGGCAAGAGCAAAATAGGACCGAATGCAGGAGGTGCTGACCCTGCGTCATCGTCTGGCTACATAAGGCCTCGAACGCTTAGTTTTCTAGGAGTTGACAAACCGCTTTTAAAGCCAGAGCATCAGGAAAAAGTTTTGTCTTACATTGCTGACTCAGCCTCCAGCTCTATCGCCTCCTCTTCTTCAGTTGTAAAAAGTAAAAGCACTGAGTCGTCATTGGAGGCTCATGTTTATGAACCACACCTTTCCTTGTGTCCTTCACCCCAACCAAGATTGAAGGATGACGCAGGCCATACTACTGATTACTCCATGGAGCTGTTTTCACATACCATGCCTGGATTATCAAGTGAAATGGTGAATTACCCAGGCCAAGATGAATCTGACATGGAGTGCACTGATGCACAGCCGCTGATGGATGATTCTGCTGGTACATTCACTCAGAGCACTACATTGTCCTCGCAGTGTACAGAGCCAGATTCTGACCCTGATGAGACTCAGGTGCCCCTTCCCGCACACTATACCACCATACACGGTGACACAGAGGAAGGTGCACATGACATAGAAGAGGAGGTGATGGATGACCCAGTTGTTGACCCAGATTGGCATCCATTGGGGGAAGAGGGTGCTGCTTCCAATAGCTCAGATGAGGAGCATCCACAGCAGACATCGACATCGCAACAGCTGTTATCTGGCAGACCCGGAGCACTCCAAAGACAGGTTCCAAACATCAAAAGAGTTGCTGGACAGCTTGTCCAGAGGGTCAAAAGATCACAGCGTGCTAGGCCGCAAAATGTCTGCCAAAGTAGGAAGAGTGCAGTGTGGCACTTTTTTGAACAAAATCTTCATGATCAGGCCAAGGTTATCTGTAAGAAGTGCGCAAAGACCTTTAGCCGAGGGAAAAATCTGAAAAATTTGAATACCAGTTGCATGCTTAGACATTTAACCAGCATGCACTTGCAAGCGTGGACACAACACCAAACCTCAAGTGCCACATGTGCAACTGATCACAACGAAGGTAGTAAGCAACGCTACATTGTTTCCCCCACTGTAAGCCCACCGGTTAGCACAGCAGCAAATGTTGAGGTGTCGTTGCAAGACCACAGCAGTCAGGGAATCCCACTGTTATATCAATGAAAGACTGATTCTAGGCCATCAGAAAGAACACCAACTCCATCACCATCATCAACCCTCTCTCAGTCCGCCCTGTCCACCGCTACTTCCACCATATGCAGCTCTCAAGTCCAGCTCACCCTCCCAGACACTATGAGTAGGTCAAGAAAGTACTCAGTCTCTCATCCGCGTACACTGGGTTTGAACGCCCACATTGCCAAACTAATCTCGTTTGAGATGATGCTCTTTCGGTTGGTGGAAAGCACAGCTTTCCGCGAACTCATGGCCTATGCAGTACCACGCTATGACCTACCCAGTCGCCACTTCTTCTCTCGCAAAGCCATCCCAGCCCTCCACCATCATGTGAAAGACCGCATTGTCCATGCACTCAAGCAGTCAGTGAGCGGAAAGGTGCACCTCACAACTGATGCATGGTCCAGTCGGCATGGCCAGGGCCGTTACGTGTCCATCACTGCGCACTGGGTTAATGTGGTGGATGCAGGGTCCACAGGGGACAGCGGTGGTGGGACAGTGCTGCCTAGCCCACGGTATAGGAAACAGTTGGCTGTAGGCGTTCGACCCTTCTCCTCCTCCTCCTCCTCCAGAAGCGAAAGCTCGTCCACAGAGCGCAGTCGTACGAGCGCTCCATCTGCAGCTGCCACTGTTGCACACGATGTGCCCCCTATCGAGCAGCTAGTGGAAAGCGTCAGCAGGCTGTGTTGCAGATGATGTGTTTGGGCGACAGACACACCGCCGAGGTGCTGGCCGAGTACTTGAAGTGACAAACTGAGTCATGGCTGGGCAGTGTACATCTTGAGGCAGGCAAGGTAGTTAGTGATAACGGCCGTAATTTTGTGGCAGCCATAGCCCTTTCAAAACTCAGCCACATACCTTGCTTGGCTCACACCTTGAACCTGGTGGTGCAGTGCGTCCTCAAAAATTATCCGGAGTTAACAGCCCTGCTCCAGAAGGTGCGAAGACTGTGCGCGCACATCCGCCGGTCGCCTGTACACTCCGTTCGTATGCAGAAGCTGCAGTGATTGCTCCACCTTCCCAACCACCGCCTCATTATCGACATTGCAACAAGGTGGAACTCCATCCTGCACATGGTGGAGCGGCTGTGCGAGCAGAGGCAGGCCATAATGCATTTGTGGGAGGATACACAGCCAGGCATTTTGAGAGCAGACATGGAGTTGACAGGTGTGCAGTGGTCGAAGCTGAAAGACCTTTGTAAAGTCCTTCAGTGTTTTGAGGAATGCACACGGCTGGTAAGCGCAGACGACGCCATCCTAAGCATGAGCATCCCACTTATGCGTCTGCTCATGCAAACTTTGACGCACCTTAAGGAGCAGGCGTCTGCAGCCAATGTTGATGAGGAGGAAGAGGAGGAGGGAATCCTTGATGACATTCAGCCATTGTCTGCTCAGGGACCTCTCCTGGACGAGGTGGAGGAAGAAGAGGAGGAGGAGGAGGATGATGGGGATGATTACTTAGGGGAGGAGGATGCATCTCGTGGGGCAAGTGAATTTGTTGGCGTGGCAAGGTCTGGTACAGGGTTTGTGCGTGACTGGAGGGATGTGGATTTGCCAGAAAGTGCTCCTCCAACCAGCACTCGCAGTGCATCATTGACACCGGGAACATTGGCCCACATGTCAGATTATGCCTTGCGGATCCTAAAAAGGGACCCCCGCATTGCCAAAATGATGAACAATGACGACTACTGGTTGGCCAGCATCCTGGATCCACGCTATAAAGGCAAATTACAAAACATCATGCCACAGGAGAACTTTGACCTAATATTGGCTAATAAACAAGCAACTCTGGTAAATCGGTTGCTTGAGGCATTCCCAGCACAAAGCAGCAGTGATGGTTCTCACACGAGCCATACGGGCCGGGGGCAGCTTGGCAGAGGTGTTCGTGGTGCACACAGCAGAAGTGGCGTTGGAGACAGGGGTTTCATGACAATGTTGTGGACTGATTTTTCAAATACCGCTCACACAACTGGTAATACTGCATCGATGGAAAGTGACAGGAGACAGCAATTGTCAACTATGGTTACAAACTACTTTTCCTCCCATATCGATGTTCTCCCACACAGGTCATTCCCCTTTGACTATTGGGCCGCTAATCTGGACACCTGGCCTGAATTGGCACAATATGCCTTACAGGAGCTCGCTTGCCCAGCTGCAAGTGTGCTATCGGAAAGACTCTTCAGTGCAGCTGGATCAATCCTGACAGAAAAAAGGACCCGTCTGTCAACCCAAAATGTGGATGATCTAACCTTCATTAAAATGAACCACGCATGGGTTTCCAAGGATTTTGTCCCACCTTCCCCTGATGACACATAGGGTGACAGAAAAATGGCTTGCTTTGGTCCACCTCTTCCTGGTACTTCACCTATTTCGCCTTTTGCATCAGCTGAATGTCCAACATCAACATATGCCACTTTCTAAAACTCCCTAACTGTGCTGCCTCCCCCCCCATGGCCGGGGTCACCACCTACCGCACGACACCGTGCGAGTGCCGTTGCCCTGGACAGGTGGGTAGGCCGACTCTTGGGCGCGGGCACTGGCACAGGGTCCCTCATAGTGCAATCAAGTGTCTCTGACGGTGGTGGTGCACACCCGCCATCAGACACACCGCTGTACTATGAGGGGCCCAGTGCCAGTACCGACGCCCACGAGTGGGCCCCCCTTGCTTGGGCAGGGCCCCAGCATTTGCAATCTTTACCTCTCCCTGCTCCTCCGCTGTGTAATCTGGGCCGTCAAATCCATACTGTGCCTGACACCGTCTGAGCCTGCCTCCTGAGACATATATTTTGAATGTGTACGCTATCCATACATGTTATCCAGGGATACGGTACCCTTTCTAACCTTTGTGCAATCACGTGCAATCCATACTGGGCCTAACACTGTCTGAGCCTGCCTCCTGAGACATATATTTTGAATGTGTACGCTATCCATACATGTTATCCAGGGATACGGTACCCTTTCTAACCTTTGTGCAATCACGTGCAATCCATACTGGGCCTAACACCGTCTGAGCCTGCCTCATGCTGTATAGACATATATTTTGAATGTGTACGCTATCCATACATGTTATCCAGGGATACGGTACCCTTTCTAACCTTTGTGCAATCACGTGCAATCCATACTGGGCCTAACACCGTCTGAGCCTGCCTCCTGAGACATATATTTTGAATGTGTACGCTATCCATACATGTTATCCAGGGATACGGTACCCTTTCTAACCTTTGTGCAATCACGTGCAATCCATACTGGGCCTAACACCGTCTGAGCCTGCCTCATGCTGTATAGACATATATTTTGAATGTGTACGCTATCCATACATGTTATCCAGGGATACGGTACCCTTTCTAACCTTTGTGCAATCACGTGCAATCCATACTGGGCCTAACACCGTCTGAGCCTGCCTCCTGAGACATATATTTTGAATGTGTACGCTATCCATACATGTTATCCAGGGATACGGTACCCTTTCTAACCTTTGTGCAATCACGTGCAATCCATACTGGGCCTAACACCGTCTGAGCCTGCCTCCTGAGACATATATTTTGAATGTGTACGCTATCCATACATGTTATCCAGGGATACGGTACCCTTTCTAACCTTTGTGCAATCACGTGCAATCCATACTGGGCCTAACACCGTCTGAGCCTGCCTCATGCTGTATAGACATATATTTTGAATGTGTACGCTATCCATACATGTTATCCAGGGATACGGTACCCTTTCTAACCTTTGTGCAATCACGTGCAATCCATACTGGGCCTAACACCGTCTGAGCCTGCCTCCTGAGACATATATTTTGAATGTGTACGCTATCCATACATGTTATCCAGGGATACGGTACCCTTTCTAACCTTTGTGCAATCACGTGCAATCCATACTGGGCCTAACACCGTCTGAGCCTGCCTCATGCTGTATAGACATATATTTTGAATGTGTACGCTATCCATACATGTTATCCAGGGATACGGTACCCTTTCTAACCTTTGTGCAATCACGTGCAATCCATACTGGGCCTAACACCGTCTGAGCCTGCCTCCTGAGACATATATTTTGAATGTGTACGCTATCCATACATGTTATCCAGGGATACGGTACCCTTTCTAACCTTTGTGCAATCACGTGCAATCAATACTGGGCCTAACACCGTCTGAGCCTGCCTCCTGAGACATATATTTTGAATGTGTACGCTATCCATACATGTTATCCAGGGATACGGTACCCTTTCTAACCTTTGTGCAATCATGTGCAATCCATACTGGGCCTAACACCGTCTGAGCCTGCCTCATGCTGTATAGACATATATTTTGAATGTGTACGCTATCCATACATGTTATCCAGGGATACGGTACCCTTTCTAACCTTTGTGCAATCACGTGCAATCAATACTGGGCCTAACACCGTCTGAGCCTGCCTCCTGAGACATATATTTTGAATGTGTACGCTATCCATACATGTTATCCAGGGATACGGTACCCTTTCTAACCTTTGTGCAATCACGTGCAATCCATACTGGGCCTAACACCGTCTGAGCCTGCCTCCTGAGACATATATTTTGAATGTGTACGCTGTCCATACATGTTATCCAGGGATACGGTACCCTTTCTAACCTTTGTGCAATCACATGCAATCCATACTGGGCCTAACACCGTCTGAGCCTGCCTCATGCTGTATAGACATATATTTTGAATGTGTACGCTATCCATACATGTTATCCAGGGATACGGTACCCTTTCTAACCTTTGTGCAATCACGTGCAATCCATACTGGGCCTAACACCGTCTGAGCCTGCCTCCTGAGACATATATTTTGAATGTGTACGCTATCCATACATGTTATCCAGGGATACGGTACCCTTTCTAACCTTTGTGCAATCACGTGCAATCCATACTGGGCCTAACACCGTCTGAGCCTGCCTCCTGAGACATATATTTTGAATGTGTACGCTATCCATACATGTTATCCAGGGATACGGTACCCTTTCTAACCTTTGTGCAATCACGTGCAATCCATACTGGGCCTAACACCGTCTGAGCCTGCCTCATGCTGTATAGACATATATTTTGAATGTGTACGCTATCCATACATGTTATCCAGGGATACGGTACCCTTTCTAACCTTTGTGCAATCACGTGCAATCCATACTGGGCCTAACACCGTCTGAGCCTGCCTCCTGAGACATATATTTTGAATGTGTACGCTATCCATACATGTTATCCAGGGATACGGTACCCTTTCTAACCTTTGTGCAATCACGTGCAATCCATACTGGGCCTAACACCGTCTGAGCCTGCCTCATGCTGTATAGACATATATTTTGAATGTGTACGCTATCCATACATGTTATCCAGGGATACGGTACCCTTTCTAACCTTTGTGCAATCACGTGCAATCCATACTGGGCCTAACACCGTCTGAGCCTGCCTCCTGAGACATATATTTTGAATGTGTACGCTATCCATACATGTTATCCAGGGATACGGTACCCTTTCTAACCTTTGTGCAATCACGTGCAATCAATACTGGGCCTAACACCGTCTGAGCCTGCCTCCTGAGACATATATTTTGAATGTGTACGCTATCCATACATGTTATCCAGGGATACGGTACCCTTTCTAACCTTTGTGCAATCATGTGCAATCCATACTGGGCCTAACACCGTCTGAGCCTGCCTCATGCTGTATAGACATATATTTTGAATGTGTACGCTATCCATACATGTTATCCAGGGATACGGTACCCTTTCTAACCTTTGTGCAATCACGTGCAATCAATACTGGGCCTAACACCGTCTGAGCCTGCCTCCTGAGACATATATTTTGAATGTGTACGCTATCCATACATGTTATCCAGGGATACGGTACCCTTTCTAACCTTTGTGCAATCACGTGCAATCCATACTGGGCCTAACACCGTCTGAGCCTGCCTCCTGAGACATATATTTTGAATGTGTACGCTGTCCATACATGTTATCCAGGGATACGGTACCCTTTCTAACCTTTGTGCAATCACATGCAATCCATACTGGGCCTAACACCGTCTGAGCCTGCCTCATGCTGTATAGACATATATTTTGAATGTGTACGCTATCCATACATGTTATCCAGGGATACGGTACCCTTTCTAACCTTTGTGCAATCACGTGCAATCCATACTGGGCCTAACACCGTCTGAGCCTGCCTCCTGAGACATATATTTTGAATGTGTACGCTATCCATACATGTTATCTGGGGATACGGTACCCTTTCTCACCTTTGTGCAATCACGTGTAATCCATACTGGGCGTGAGAACGGCTGGCGAGCTGTTAAGCAAGCTACAGCACCTGTCCAGACAAGTACAGGGATTCCCTAGCGAGGAGACTTATTTGATTGTTTTCAATGTTGGGACAGCAATTTTTGGGGAGCACTATACTCTGGAGAATGATAGATGGGGCCCACCATACACTGGAACATTCCAAAGGTGGACATCAGACACTGGAGCAGCATTTACAGGGCCCATTATACACTAGAGCATTAGAAATGGGGCCCATTATGTTTGGAGCATTATTTGGGCCCATAAGACAGTGGAGCTTCATCCATGGGGACCAACATATACTGTAGCATTATGTGGAGCTCATCATATACTGTTTCAAACATTATATGGGACCAATGATTCTGTATGGAGAAATAGATGGGCCTCGTCATGAGATGTAAAAAGTGAGGTATTTTTCATTGTACTATACCGCTATTTCTCTGCCGTATCGGAGCATGATGAGTTGTGGTATGTGTTAAAGGGGCGCTCTTTCGCCTAGGGCACATGAAAACCTGCAGCCAGCCCTCCCCCCCCACAACTTTAGCCAAATAACCCCCATTTTTCAGTGCGTAACTTGTATTATGAAGTTAATTAAGGTTGACAAGCTTAAGAAAGAAGAATTGATGCTTTTGGCATTCAAATGGGCACTGTAGGTGTGTTTCCTGTCCTCCTCTCACTGCCGACTTTTATTCCCCATTGACTTACATTGGGTTTCGTGTTTCGGGACGACCCCGACTTTTCCCTATAATCGGACGATCTTGCTCGACCCGACTTTTGGAAAAGTCGGGTTTCACGAAACGAAACGCGACCCTAAAAAACCTAAAGTCGCTCAACTCTACTCACTGACCAGGGGACCCCCTTTATGTCCAGGGTAATGAAGGAGCTCTGCTGATTGTTACAAATCGAACCGTTACGCACATTCGTGTATCACCCTCAAACAGACGGGTTGGTCGAACGGTTCAATAAAACTCTGAAGCAGATGTTGAGAAAGGTGATAGACAAGGATGGGAAGAACTGGGACTATTTACTTCCGTATTTGCTTTTTGCCATCAGGGAAGTTCCCCAGTCTTCTATGGGATTCTCACCTTTCGAGTTATTGTACGCCCGACGTCCTCGCGGACTGTTAGACGTTGCAAAAAGAAACCTGGGAGGGTCAGGTCACTCCGTTTAAAACGGTGATAGATCACGTCACACAAATGCAGGACCGTATTGCGGCTGTAATGCCTATCGTCAAAGAACACATGATGCAGGCTCAAGGAGCCCAAAAAAGAATCTAAGATAGGGGCGCCATGATCCGTACGTTTGTACCCGGAGATAGGGTCCTGGTCCCCACGGTGGACAGTAAGTTCCTGGCAAAGTGGCAGGGCCCCTTTGAGATCAAGGAAAGAGTTGGTGAAGTAAACTACAAAGTATACCAGGCAGGTAAACGGAAACCTGAACAGATTTATCATGTAAATCTGATAAAACCCTGGAAAGATCGGTCTGCCTTATCAGCGGAGCTGGCCCGTCCCGTCTGCTCGCATACCGTACCGGAGGTACGGGTTGCAGAGACTCTCTCGGAGTGGCAAAAGACTGAGGACAGGCAGTTTCTACTTCACAACCAAAAGTTTTTCTCAGAAAAACCCGGGCAGACTACGCTAATGAAACATGACATCGTAACGGAACCTGGTGTCACAGTTCACGTAAAACCCTACCGAATCCCGGAAGCGCGCCGTGAAGCCGTTTCCCGAGAAGTGAAGGCAATGTTAGAGTTAGGAGTCATTGAGGAATTGCACAGTGCTTGGTCCAGCCCGATTGTGCTAATTCCTAAACCGGACGGCACCATCCGGTTCTGCAATGACTTCAGGAAACTGAATGCAGTCTCAAAATTTGATGCCTACCCTATGCCCCGGGTCGACGAGTTAATAGATCGGTTAGGAAAAGCCCGGTATATTATGACCCTAGACCTAACAAAGGGGTATTGGCAGATCCCTTGGCGTAGGCTGCCAGAGAAAAGACGGCATTTGCTACGCCGGAAGGTTTATTTCAGTATGTGTATATGCCGTTTGGACTGCACGGGTCACCGGCGACCTTCCAGAGACTGATGGATTGAGTCCTGAGGCCACATAGGCAGTATGCTTCGGCCTATTTGGATGACATTGTCATTTACAGCTTGGACTGGGAGACTCATCTCCAGAAAGTACAAGCTGTGATTGACGACCTGTGGGAGGCAGGTCTAACCACGAACCCCAAGAAATGTCACATCGGGCTAGAAGAAGCCCGGTATTTGGGGTATGTAATTGGGAGGGGTATTGTTAAACCCCAGCTCGATAAGATTCAGGCGGTTCAGGATTGGCCGCAACCTGTCAACAAGAAGCAGGTGCAAGCCTTTCTGGGGATCGCCGGCTACTATTGCCGGTTCATACCCAATTTTGCAGCCATCACTACCCCCCTGACGGATCTTACAAAAGGGAAAGACTCCGTCATGATTAAATGGAGTTTAGCGGCTGAAGAAGCCTTCCATAGCCTAAAACGGGCACTTTGCTCTCAACCAGTACTGGTGACTCCGGACTTCTGCAGCGAGTTTGTGGTACAAACGGATGCCTCTGATACCGGTATCGGGGCCGTACTGTCACAAGTGAGGGACGGAGTGGAACACCCGGTCCTCTATATCAGCAGGAAGCTGAACAAACATGAGCAAAAGTATGCAGTCATAGAAAAAGAGTGCCTAGCCATTAAGTGGGCTCTAGAGGCCCTCAAATATTACCTGGTGGGCCGAAAGTTCAGGCTGATCACTGACCATTAGTGTTGAGCATTCCGATACCGCAAGTATCGGGTATCGGCCGATACTTGCTGTATCGGAATTCCGATACCGACTTCCGATATTTTTTCAATATTGGAATTCGGCATCGGAATCGGAAGTTCAGTTGATTGACGGCCTGACGTCATCATGATGCGCGGTGTGTGCGCATCATGATGCGCCGTCATTTCGGGCCTTCCGGGGGTCTCTGCCGGCCTGCCGGGGGGCTGTGCCGGCCTGCCGGGGGGCTGTGTGGACTGCCCGGGGTCTCTGCCGGCCTGCCGGGGGGCTGTGCCGGCCTGCCGGGGGGCTGTGTGGACTGCCCGGGGTCTCTGCCGGCCTGCCGGGGGGCTGTGCCGGCCTGCCGGGGGGCTGTGCACCCTGTGGGGGTCTGTACCGGCTTGCCGGGGGGCTGTGCCGGCCTGCCGGGGGGCTGTGCTGATGTCCGGGGGTCTGTGCAAGCATCGTCCGATGGGACTACAAGTCCCATCGGGCGATGCCTGCTACCATGACAGTGATTGACACATTAGCCAATGATGGGACAGTAGTAGTCCCATCATCCGGCTAATGTGTTAAATGTTAAAAAAAAAAAAAAAAAAAAATACTACATACATACTACATGCTACATACATACTACATATATACTACATACATACTACATACATACTACATACATACTACATGCATGCTACATACATACTACATATATACTACATACATACTACATACATACTGCATGCTACATACATACTACATACATACTACATACATACTACATGCATGCTACATATATACTACATGCTACATACATACCACATACATACTACATGCATGCTACATATATACTACATGCATGCTACATACATACTACATATATACTACATGCATGCTACATACATACTACATGCTACATGCATGCTACATACATACTACATACATGCTACATATATACTACATACATACTACATATATACTACATGCATACTACATATATACTACATACATACTACATATATACTACATGCATGCTACATATATACTACATACATACTACATATATACTACATACATGCTACATATATACTACATACATACTACATATATACTACATACATGCTACATACATACTACATACATACTACATATATACTACATGCATGCTACATATATACTACATGCTACATACATACCACATACATACTACATACATGCTACATATATACTACATGCATGCTACATACATACTACATATATACTACATGCATGCTACATACATACTACATGCTACATGCATGCTACATACATACTACATACATACTACATGCTACATACATACCACATATATACTACATACATACAATACATTCATACAATACATACATAGACATACAGTACATATAACATAGAGTAACATACTTACCAATACTTGTCACATTGTTCCCCGAAGCCATTGTCTTTCCGGAATAAATATTAACATAACAAACCACAAAAATACTCACCCACGATCCGAAGCAGTCCACGAGTGTGTCCCACGACGATCTTGGATAGAGAACTGCAGCATCAGATGATGCTGCCGTTCTCTACGGGCTGCAGGAATCCAATGACGGAAGGTAGGTATCCTTCCGCACTGTATTCCTCCGCCACTTAAAAAAAAAAAAGTCCCTAGTCTCACTTTATGCCATTGCTGTGTGGGAAATTCCCACACAGCAATGGCATAAAGTGAGACTAGGGACTTTTTTTTTTTTTAAGTGGCGGAGGAATACAGTGCGGAAGGATACCTACCTTCCGTCATTGGATTCCTGCAGCCCGTAGAGAACGGCAGCATCAGCTGATGCTGCAGTTCTCTACCCAAGATCGTCGTGGGACACACTCGTGGACTGCTTCGGATCGTGGGTGAGTATTTTTGTGGTTTGTTATGTTAATATTTATTCCGTAGACGACAATGGCTTCGGGGAACAATGTGACAAGTATTGGTAAGTATGTTACTCTATGTTATATGTACTGTATGTCTATGTATGTATTGTATGAATGTATTGTATGTATGTAGTATATATGTGGTATGTATGTAGCATGTAGTATGTATGTAGCATGCATGTAGCATGTAGTATGTATGTAGCATGCATGTAGTATATATGTAGTATGTATGTAGCATGCATGTAGTATATATGTAGCATGCATGTAGTATGTATGTGGTATGTATGTAGTATATATGTAGTATGTATGTAGTATATATGTAGCATGTATGTAGTATGTATGTAGCATGCATGTAGCATGTAGTATGTATGTAGCATGCATGTAGTATATATGTAGTATGTATGTAGCATGCATGTAGTATATATGTAGTATGTATGTAGTATATATGTAGCATGTATGTAGTATATATGTAGCATGCATGTAGCATGTAGTATGTATGTAGCATGCATGTAGTATATATGTAGTATGTATGTAGCATGCATGTAGTATATATGTAGCATGCATGTAGTATATATGTAGCATGTATGTAGTATATATGTAGCATGTATGTAGTATGTATGTAGCATGCATGTAGCATGTAGTATGTATGTAGCATGCATGTAGCATGTAGTATGTATGTAGCATGCATGTAGTATATATGTAGTATGTATGTAGCATGCATGTAGTATATATGTAGTATGTATCATGTAGTATGTATGTAGCATGCATGTAGTATATATGTAGTATGTATGTTGCATGTAGTATGAATGTAGCATGTATGTAGTATGTAGTATGAATGTAGCATGTATGTAGTATGTAGTATGAATGTAGCATGTATGTAGTATGTAGTATGAATGTAGCATGTAATTTTTTTTTTTTTTTTTTTTTTACATTTAACACATTAGCCGGATGATGGGACTACTACTGTCCCATCATTGGCTAATGTGTCAATCACTGTCATGGTAGCAGGCATCGCCAGATGGGACTTGTAGTCCCATCGGACGATGCCTGCACAGACCCCCGGAGCCTGCACAGACCACCGGCAGGCCGGCACAGCCCCCCGGCAGGCCGGACCAGCCCCCCGGCAGGCCGGCACAGCCCCCCGGAGCCTGCACAGACCACCGGCAGGCCGGCACAGACCACCGGAGCCTGCACAGACCCCCTGGCAGGCCGGCACAGCCCCCCGGCAGGCCGGCACAGCCCCCCGGCAGGCCGGCACAGCCCCCCGGAGCCTGCACAGACCACCGGCAGGCCGGCACAGACCACCGGAGCCTGCACAGACCCCCTGGCAGGCCGGCACAGCCCCCCGAAAGGCCCGTACAGACCCCAGAGAGGCTGTACAAGGGCAGGAAAGGGTTTTTCTTATTCCGATACCGGAAGTCCCATAGACTTGAATGGGACTTCCGGTATCGGAATCGGCGATACCGATACTTTTTTTAAAGATCGGCCGATACCATCCGATACGATACTTTGAAGTATCGGATGGTATCGCTCAACTCTACTGACCATGCCCCTCTCAAGTGGATGCACTTGAACAAGGAACGGAATAGCCGAGTGACCCGGTGGTTCCTTGCCCTGCAGGCCTACACTTTTACGGTGGAGCACCGCCCAGGGGTACAGATGGGGAAGGCAGATGCCCTGTCCCGAGTGCACTGTTTGGCGGGTGTCATTGCTCGACCGGAGTGGTCTGAGCAGAGGGGGGATATGTGAGAATCATGTGGGAATAGTGGATGAGGGCAGGTATATCTCGCCCAGATACCTTTCCTATGTGGCCTAGTCTGGTCAGTATATCTCCTGGTTACTAATGAATAATGGGAGGCGGATATAAAAGGATGCCAGGTGGTTGTGTGAGTGTCTCAGCCTGGGAAAACAGAGAGCCTGTCTGTGTGAGAGACACACGTGAGAGAAAGCAGTGCCCACTGCAACTGTGGTTTGGCTGTACGGGAGAAGGCCGCCAGTTGGTAGTTAGGTTGTACGTTGTTTAGTTAGTGCCGGACAGGCAAGGATTTGTTTTATGTTTTTTTTCTTTATGCATTGCTTTCACCTTTAATAAACCTGACCCAGTGTCAGTTATACCCGGACCCCGGCTGTGCGCCTGAGTTTCATGCTGAACGCACCTGACCTTTGACCCCAGCAAAGGCGATCCCGGAGTGTTTTATCACACCCCCTTATCTGCCTGCTTCAAAAAACACTGCAAGCACTAAGGGAGGAGGATTTGGAAGAGGTGGAGGATGAGGAGTCACAAATGCCGTCTGCTTCTGGACAGTCTGTGCTATGTGGTTCCTCACAAAGGCCTAGGCATGGGACACTTTGTGAGGAAGATGAGGAGGAGTCAATGGAGGACGAAGACATCTCTCCAGAGGAGGGAGGTACACAATGCTCTAGTCAGTATGTAGAGCGAGGGTGGGGTGATGCAGAGCAGGCAGAGATGACGCCTCAAGCAGGGGACAGCGTTTCTTTGACAGTTGGGAGTCTGCAGCACATGGTTGTGCTGTTCTACGGCAACCTGATGTTTCTCTCCCATTTCAGGTGGAGATTGATGCTTCTGAGATTGGTGCAGGAGCCATTTTGTATCAAATAGATCCAGTAACCTCTAAAATGAATCCTTGGGCCTTCTTTTCTCGAAAATTTTCTCTGAAAGTAATTATGATGTGGGGAATCGGGAATTGTTGGCTATGAAGTGGGCGTTTGAAGAGTGGAGACATTGGTTGGAGGGGGCCAGACATCAAGTTGTGGTCCTCACCAACCACAAGAACTTGATCTATCTCGAATCAGCCAAGCGATTGAATCCTAGACAGGCTAGGTGGGCCTTGTTTTTCATGCTTTTTAATTTTGCGGTCTCCTTTCTTCTGGGCACTAAGAATATTAAGGCGATGCCCTCTCTCTGAGTTTCTTGGCGGATTCTCTTGATGTGACTGAGCCTACTACCATTATAAATGAGGGTGTAGTTTTTTCCGCTATTTCACCCGATTTGAGACTTGCCCTGGAGGAATTTCAGGAGGACAAACCTGAACGATGCCCTATGTGGAAATTGCATGTCCCAGACCAGTGGAGGAGAAGAATAATGTCAGAGATTCATTGCTCCACGTTAGCTGGTCATCCTGGTACTTTTGGTACCAGAGATTTGGTGAGTCGGTCTTTTTGGTGGCCTGCTTTATCTCGTGATGTCAGGAATTTTGTGCAGTTCTGTGGGACTTGTTATCTGGTTGCCAAGTCTATTCCCCTGTTATCCTCCTCGGTTACCTAATCATAACAGGGATTCAGTTCTCTGTGTAGCCTCAGCTTAGACATATCATTTCCCTGCAGCACCACCTGTCTCCAGGCTGTGTAAGGGCTAAGCTACCAAGAAGAGGGATGGAGTGCCGCGTCAGATGACATGGCCTCCACAACCAACTGACTTCCCCCCAATGTGGATGGCTTGGGAAAATGTGGTCTCGAAGTGAAGGCAGTGGAGCCAGCAAGTGCTCAGCACCAATAGAAACTCCATGGTTGTTGGAAGCCATTTTAGGTGAAGATCTGAGAAAACTACTCAAGGGACTGTCAAAAAGGTACAAAAGAGGGGCACTTTCACATTCGTTGTAGTGTTATCTTTGTGCCAGCTCATATCTGTGTGTGCTCAAACTCTTGCCAGTTTACGGCTGTTTTATATTTGGGGGCTGCCTGTCACTTTGCTTTAAATACACGAGAATTTAGCCCACAAAATTAAAAAAGCCACACAAACATTGTAGTGATACCTGCGTGCCAGCTTATATCTGTGTGTGCTCAAACTCTTGCCAGTTTACGGTTGTTTTATTTTTAGGGGTTGCCTGTCACTTTGCTTTAACCCCTTCACCCCCAAGGGTGGTTTGCACGTTCATGACCGGGCCAATTTTTACAATTCTGACCACTGTACCTTTATGAGGTCATAACTCTGGAATGCTTCCATTGATCCCGGTGATTCTGACATTGTTTTCTCGTGACATATTGTACTTCATGTTAGTGGTAAAATTTAATTCAAATAACTTGCGTTTATTTGTGAAAAAAATGGAAATTTGGCAAAAATTTTGAAAATTTCGCAATTTTCCAACTTTGAATTTTTATGCCCTTAAATCACAGAGATACGGCACACAAAAAACTTGATAAGTAACATTTCCCACATGTTTACTTTACATCAGCACAATTTTGGAACCAAAATTTTTTTTTGTTAGGAAGTTATAAGGGTTAAAATTTGACCAGCGATTTCTCATTTTTACAACACCATTTTATTTTTAGGACCACATCACATTTGAAGCCACTTTGAGGGGTCTATATGATAGAAAATACCCAAAAGTGACACCATTCTAAAAACTGAACCCCTTAAGGTGCTCAAAACCACATTCAAGAAGTTTATTAACCCATTAGGTGCGTCACAGGAATTTTTTTGAATATTTAAAAAGAAATGAACATCTAACTTTTTTTCACAAAAAAAATACTTCAGGTTCAATTTTTTTTACTTTACCAAGGGTAACAGGAGAAATTGGACTGCAAAAGTTATTGTGCAATTTGTCCTGAGTACGCTGATACCTGATTTGTGGGGGGGAACGACTGTTTCAGCGCATGGCAGAGCTCAGAATGGAAGGAGCGCCGTTTGACTTTTTCAATGCAAAATTGGCTGGAATTCAGATCGGACGCCATGTCACGTTTGGAGAGTCCCTGATGTACCTAAACAGTGGAAACCCCCTACAAGTGACCCCATTTTGGAAACTAGACCCCCCAAGGAACTTATCTAGATATGTGGTGAGAACTTTGAACCCACAAGGGCTTTACAGAAGTTTATAACGTACAGCGGTACAATTAAAAAATCATATTTTTTCCACAAAAATGATCTTTTCACCCCAATTTTTATTTTCCCAAGGGTAACAGGACCCTAAAAGTTATTGTGCAATTTGTCCTGAGTACGCTGATACCCCACATGTGGGGGTAAACCACTATTTGGGCGCATGGCAGAGCTCGGAAAGGAAGCAATGCCATTTGACGTTTTTGGCTGGAATTGAGATCGGACACCATGTCGCGTTTGGAAAACCCCTGATGTACCAAAACAGTGGAAACCCCCCACAAATGACACCATTTTGGAAACTAGACCCCCTAAGGAACTTATCTAGATGTGTGGTGAGAACTTTGAACCCCCATGGGCTTCACAGAAGTTTATAACATACAGCCATACAATTAAAAAATCATATTTTTTCCACAAAAATGATCTTTTCACCCTCAATTCTTATTTTTCCAAGGGTAACAGGACTGTAAAAGTTATTGTGCAATTTGTTCTGAGTACGCTGATACCCCACATGTGGGGGTAAACCACTATTTGGGCGCATGGCAGAGCTCGGAAGGGAAGCAGCGCCATTTGACGTTTTTGGCTGGAATTGAGATCGGACACCATGTCGCGTTTGGAAAACTCCTGATGTACCAAAACAGTGGAAACCCCCCACAAATGACACCATTTTGGAAACTAGACCCCCTAAGGAACTTATCTAGATGTGTGGTGAGCACTTTGACCCCCCCAGTGCTTCACAGAAGTTTATAATGCCCGGGCGTGAAAATAAATAATTCGTATTTTTTCCACAAACATGATCTTTTAGTCACCATTTTTTTATTTTCCCAAGGCTACCAGGAGAAATTGGACCCCAAAAGTTGTTGTCCAATTTGTCCTGAGTATGCTGATACCCCATATGTTGGAGAAAACTACTGTATGGGCACACGTCGGGGCTCGGAAGGGAAGTAGTGACGTTTTGGAATGCAGACTTTGATGGAATGGTCTGCGGGTGTCATGTTGCCTTTGGAGAGCCCCTAATGTACCTAAACAGTGGAAACCCCCCACAAATGACACCATTTTGTAAACTAGACCCCCCAAGGAACTTATCTAGATGTGTGGTGAGCACTTTGAACCCCCCAGTGCTTCACAGAAGTTTATAACGCCCGGGCGTGAAAATAAAAAATTCGTATTTTTTCCACAAACATGATCTTTTAGTCACCATTTTTTTATTTTCCCAAGGGTACCAGGAGAAATTGGACCCCAAAGGTTGTTGTCCAATTTGTCCTGAGTATGCTGATACCCCATATGTGGGTGAAAACTACTGTATGGGCACACGTCGGGGCTCGGAAGGGAAGTAGTGACGTTTTGGTATGCAGACTTTGATGTAATGGTCTGCGAGTGTCATGTTGCCTTTGGAGAGCCCCTAATGTACCTAAACAGTGGAAACCCCCCACAAATGACACCATTTTGAAAACTAGACCCACTAAGGAACTTATCTAGATGTGAGGTGAGCACTTTGAACCCCCAAGGGCTTCACAGAAGTTTATAATGCCAGGGCATGAAAATAAAAAAATCGTATTTTTTCCAGAAACATGATCAATTAGTCCCCAATTTTTTCATTTTCCCAAGGGTAATAGGAGAAATTGGACCCCAAAAGTTGTTGTCCAATTTGGCCTGAGTACGCTGACACCCCATATGTGGGAGAAAACTACTGTATGGACACACGTCGGGGCTCGGAAGGGAAGCAGTGACGTTTTGGAATGCAGACTTTGATGGAATGGTCTGCGGGTGTCATGTGCGTTTGGAGAGCCCATGATGTACCTAAACTATTGAAACTCCCCACAAGTGACCCCATTTTGGACACTAGACCCCCCACAGAACTTATCTAGATATGTGGTGAGCACTTTGAACCCCCAAGTGCTTCACAGAAGTTTATAACACTCGGACGTGAAAATAAAAAAATCATTTTTTTCCACAAAAATGATATTTTTGCCCCCAATTTTTTATTTTTCTAAGGGTAACAGGAGAAATTGGACCCCAAAAATTGTTTTGCAATTTGTCCTGAGTAGGCTGATACCCTACATGTGGGGGTAAAACACTGTTTGGGCGCATGGCAGAGCTTGGAAGGGAAGGAGCACCATTTGACTTTTTCAACTCAAAATTGGCTGGAATTGAGATCAGACGCCATGTTGCATTTGGAGAGCCCCTGATGTGCCCAAACAGTGGAAACTCCCAATTATAACTCCAACCCTAACCCCAACACACCCCTAACCCTAATCTGAGCCCTAACCCTAGCCCTAACCCTAGCCCTAGCCCTAGCCCTAACCCTAGCCCTAACCCTAACCCTAGCCCTAACCCTTGCCCTAAACCTAGCCCTAACCCTAGCCCTAACCCTAAGGCTGTGTGCACACGCTGCGGATTTTGCTGCGGTTCCGCAGCGGTTTTGGCTGCTGCAGACCCCAGTACCATGATTCCCTATGGGAATCAAAAACCGCAGTGCAGACGGTGCGGAATTTTCCGCGCGGATTATCTGCGGTTTTCAATCCGCAGAAAGAATTGACATGTCTAATGAGGAGATGAAAAACCGCAGGACAAAACCGCAGAGCAATCTGCAGGTAAAACCGCAGGTCTTTTGACCTGCGGTTTCACCTGCGGATTTTACAAAATCCACGCGGATGAATCCGCACCTAATCCGCAGCGTGTGCACACAGCCTTACCCTAACGGGAAAATGGAGATAAATACTTTTTTTTTAGTTTTATTATTTTTCCCTAACTAAGGGGGTGATAACGGGGGGTTTGACTTACTATTTATGGCGGTTTTTATGTTTGGCGGCTGTCACACGCTAAAAGACGCTTTTTATTGTAAAATAGTTTTTGCATCACCACATTTTGAGAGCTATAATTTTTCTGTATTTTGACCCACTGAGTCATGTGAGGTCTTATTTTTTGCGGGACGAGTTCACGTTTTTATTGGTACCATTTTCGGGCACGTGACATTTTTTGATCGCTTTTTATTCCTATTTTTGGGACGCAGAATGAACAAAAACCAGCGTTTCATGAATTTCTTTTGGGGGGGTGCGTTTACACCGTTCTGCGTGCGGTAAAATTGATAAAGCGGTTTTATTCTTCGGGTCAGTACGGTTACAGCGATACCTCATGTAGGTCTTTTTTATGTTTTTGTCGGTTTTATGCAATGAAAACTATTTTATATAAAAAATAATTATTTTTGCATCACTTTATTCTGTGAGCTATAACTTTTTTATTTTTTCGCTGATGATACTGTGTGGCGGCTCGTTTTTTGCGAAACAAGATGACGTTTTCAGTGGTACCATGGATATTTATATGCGTCTTCTTGATCGCGCGTTATTACACTTTTTGTTTGGCGGTATGATAATAAATCATTATTTTTTGCTTCGTTTTTTATTTTCATTTTTTAAGGGGTTCGCTAAAAGGGTTAACTAATGGGACAGTTTTATAGGGCGGGTCATTACGGACGCGGCGATACCTAATATGTGTACTTTTATTGTTTTTTTTATTATTTTCAAAAAATGAATTTATTGGGGAATATTTTTTTTTTTTTTTACTAATTTATTTGGCGATTTTTTTTAATTTATTTTTACATTTTTTTTTTATTTTTTTTTTACTTTATTACATAGTCCCAGGTGGGACATCACTGTCCTGTGACAGATCGCTGATCTGTCACATCACAGATCACTGTGACAGATCAGCAATCTGTCACAGGCATTGAAGCAGACTTCCTCTTGCTTGCGCTTTGCAGGCACTGAGGAAGCCAGCTTCCTCAGGTCCCCGAAGGCCCCATCGCCATCTTGGATTCGGGGGCCTGGAGGATAGGAGCCCCCCGCAGCAGCGCTGCACATTGCGCTGCCGTGGGGGGCTCAGGGAAGCACGGAGGGAGCCCCCTCCCTGCCGATGCTTCCCTTTAACTCCCGGTACACCGCGATCATGTTTGATCGCGGTGTGCAAGGGGTTAACGTGTCGGGGGCGGTCCGTGACCGCCCCTGACACATAGTGCCGGGTGTCAGCTGTGATAATCAGCTGACACCCGGCCGCGATCAGCGGCGCTCACCACGTGGGCGCCACTGATCGCGGTAGACGTACTATCCCGTCCACGGTCATACGGGCCCGGGTACCGTGGACGGGATAGTACGTCGGATGTCAGGAAGGGGTTAAATACACGAGAATTTAGCCCACAAAATAAAAAAGGCCACACATTCATTGTCGTGGTCTCTCCGTGCTAGCTACTATCTGTGCGTGCTCAAACTTTGGGCAGTTTATGGCTGTTTGATTTTTTGCCTGCCTGTCACTGTTGTTATATCCAGCAGTCTTTTGTATCCAAAAATAGATTAATAAGGAATACAGTCTGTTATCTCAGGCAGAGGCCTGGTGTATCTGTGGTGGAAAAATCTTCACTTTCCAGGCCTACAGTACTTACCACATCCAATTGTTCTCCAAAGACATCCATTTGTAGGCAGCTTTTTACCTCTTTCATTACTCAATTTAAAATGGCAAGGCAAGGGGCAAGGGAAGGGGAAGTGGACAGGATGCTGATGGTGCATGCAGAGGACGAGGCCATGGCAAAGCTTACAGTGGGCCACAGCAAAGACCCACATCTTCGCGATCGAAATTCCTGTCTCAGTTTCTAGGGGACAGCACCACAACACTATTGAAGCCAGAACAATGTGAATCGGTTGTTGGTTGGATAGCGGATAATGCTTCAAGTCACTTAGCCACCAACACCACCATGTCTTCCACACGGTCAAGTCTGAGTAGCCGTGAGTGTGGACTGGATATTACTCACCTTGCTCCTCCTTCCTCCCACCATGCTGAGTGCCCTGAGACAACTGATGCCACACTCGGACACTCAGAAGAGCTGTTCAGTCATCCATTTGTAGATTCGTGCCTCTCGCCTGGTCCACTATAAGCGGGGCAAGATGATATTCCATGTAGCAATTCACAAATCTTTGAGCAGCCACGGTCACCTGAGGTGGATGATGATGAGACACAATTGCCAGAAACTCAGGAGGAGGAGCAGGGTGCGGATGTAGAATATGAGGTGGTGGATGACATAGTGACTGACCCAATCTGGCAGGAGGACATGCAGAGCGAGCAAAGCAGCACACATGGGGAAGGAGGCATATCACCCCAACAGGCAGGAAGAAGCAGTGTGGTGGCCGCAGACAGAAGGTGTGCATCCGTTCCCCGTCACACCAACAGGAATTTCCATGCCCGCATCAGCAGTGGTAGTAAAACTACTAGCCTGACCACGACTAGCATGATTAAGCACATGGCAGCAAAGCACCAGACTTTGTGGGCAGAACCACAGTCTCCAGGAACACTGTCTGTAGGTGACAACACTTCTTCTTTCACTGTTTTGCGTACATGCCAATCCCCAGTTCCACGTGCCTGTGAAGATGCCTCGAGTCCTGCACCTGTTCTTGCCCACACTCAATCAGCACCGTCATCAAGCCTGTCCAGGTCCATGTCCCAGCCCAGCCTTCAGTTGTCTATAAGCCAGTCATTGAACGCAAGCGGAAATACCCAGCCAATGCACCACAGGCCACAGTACTTAATTTGCACATCTCTCGTCTGCTTGTGCTAGAAATGTTGCCTTTTAGATGGAAGCTTTCCGCAACTTGATGGCGGCGGCCGTCCCAAGGTACTCGGTCCCCAGTCGCCACTTTTTCTCCCGTTGTGCCATACCGGCTTTACACCAGCATGTGTCCCACAACATTACCCGTGCCCTCAACAATGCTGTTACTGGTAAAGTCCACCTAACCACGAACACATGGACAAGTGCCGGTGGGCAGGGACGGTACATCTCACTGACGGCACACTGGGTTAATATAGTGGAAGCCGGCACCCTGTCAGACATTGGGATGGAACACATCCTTCCCACGCCGAGGATTGCTGGCCCTACATCAATCAGGGTTGCTCCCACAGTCTACAGCTCCTGCACCTCCTCCTCCTCCTCTTCTTTAGCCTCCATCTCTGAAATGAACACATCAGTCAGAAGCTGGAAGCACTGCAGCACTGCCTCAGCCAAACGGCAACAGGCTGTGCTGAAGCTAATCTGCGTAGGTGACAAACTACACAATGCAGAAGAGTTGTTGACAGCGCTGAAGGAGCAGTCAGATATTTGTCTGACACCGCTGAACCTACAGACAAGCATGGTCGTGTGTAACAATGGTCGGAACATGGTGGCAGACAAATTTTTTGTTTTTGTCTTCAAGGAAGCTTGCAAACTGTATTTTAAACTTTGTCCTCACTCCTCCAGAAATAAGGAGCAATGAGTTGGTATTGTGATCTCTCTGTTACAAGGAGATCCTCAATCCTAGGCTTTCTCTTTGCCGCAAGATTCGGTTTGTCTCTAGTCTGTGGAGGGATTATTTTGGGGCTCTAACCTTTACCTATGATTACCCTGACCGAGTCGTCCAGGTTGCGTCACCTTCAGCAAGGAAATCGGTCAGTGGCGACGTATAGCTCAGATGGGCAATTGATACTAAATGGAATGACCCAGCTCTAAGAAGCCAATTTCTTCAAGGCCTTACTGAAAGGTGGAAGGATGCTTTGGAAGTATATGAAACCCCTGAGTCCTTGGAGGTTTCTATGTTGTTGGCTATTCACATTGATAAATACCTTCGGGATCGGTGGGTAAGACCATCTTCTCCGGAGCCTATTTTTTGAGGTATTTCCCCTTTGCTATGGTGGCGGTCTAGCGGTGAACCAGTTCTGGGGAAGAAGGAGGAACCCATGGAGTTAGGGGGTGCCTCTGCATAGCACTTTTTTTGTTGATAAAAAGGACATTTTATTGGGGCCTGTCCTTTCATGCCTAAGCAAAAAGAAATCCCTTTAACCCTTGGCAGTCTGGTTGAATAAGCAAATGGTGCATTTATCGTCAACCTGCAGTTCCCAGTTTGTCGTGACAGCAAGGGTGGTGCTAGAGTGCAAAACCGAGGAGATTTCTGTGTTTGTTGTCAGTAGAGCTGGAGTCAGCATGATTGATGTGGAGTTTGCTAGAACTCATGGGCTGGCTTGCTGTACTTTATTTAAGCCCATTCCCATCAATTCAACGCCACTTGCACAGAATGCTCTAACTCAGATTGTGCATAATGTAAGACTGAGTGTGGGGTCGATTCATTGTGAGATAATTCCTTGCTATGTCCTGGACAGTTTTCCCATCCCAATTGTATTGGTCTTCCCTGGTTGATGAAACATAATTCGTTGGTGGATTGGCAAGCAAGGGAGATCGTTAAGTGGCGGGATTACTGCAATGAGAACTGTTTAAACATTTCGCTTTCTTCAGTCTCTACAGTAAACATACCTGCATTTTTGTCTGGTTTTGAGGACGCTTTTTCTGAGAGGGGGTATTAGGATTTGCCTCCTCACCATACATATGACTGTCCTATTAACCTGACCCCCGGAAGCTAAACTTCCAAAGTCCAGTCTGTATATTCTTTCTGGCCCTGAGAGACAAGCCATGAAGGATTTCATTTTTTAGTGTATCTACATGTCTTACATGAATTGGCACCACATTTATAGAAACCCTTAATATTTAACCAATTAGTAAAGAAATAGTTTGGCTCATAGAAATGTATGCATACATATATAGCAAATAGAAGAAAATAAATTTTCTCTGAGAAAATGTTGTAATCTACATGCATAATCTGGCTGCACTGCACTTTGTGTCATGTATAATCTAAGGTTTTTCCCTTTTGTGATTTTAATTCTGTCTGTTTTTCACGTGGTGTAATTATGTTAAGTGTTAATTATTTTACCAGTGTGCCAACCGGACATAGCATAAAAGACCCGTGTGTAACAATGCTTAGTATCATGACTAAGGAAGCGGAGTCACCAGAAACGCCTTGATAACGGAAGCATCTTCATTCTTTGTGCTGGCATTTTAAACTCGCATTTTGTATGGATTGAAGTGAATAAAGGAAATACTATTTTTTCACTACATCATGGAGCTGGACAATTCCTTCTTCTTCATGCTACATAACAAACTACATGCCAAACTAGAAAAATGTGTTCTTGCCAACCAGGATGAGCAGTTTTTGGAGTATCTGTTGTCATCTTTGGGTTTTCAGATGGACCCTGAAAATGTCTGGGCTGTCCTTGATTGGGACCATCCTGAAAATCTGAAGGCTCTTCAACATTTTCTAGGCTTTACTAATTTTTACCGGAAATGTATCCAAAATTATTCAGTAATTGTGAAACCCCTTACTGACATGACAAGGAAGGGGTTTGATTTTTCCAAATGGTCAGATGCCGCCTTGCAGGCTTTTTCCTCCCTAAAGAGGTGTTTTGCCATGGCCCTTATACTCAGTCAACCCAATGTTTTCCAACCCTTTGTTTTGAAGGTTGATGCATTGGAGGTGGGGGTTGTGGCTGTGTTGTCTCAGGATCCATGCCCTTTTAAATGGCATCCATGTGCTTTCTTTTCTAAAAATTGTCTTCAGCTGAGAGAAATTATGTCATGGGTAATAAGGAAATTTTGGCGATTATATTGGCATTTAAAGATTTATGACATTGGTTGGAGGGGACTGTCTATTCAACTACTGTTATCACTGACCATAAGAACCTCTCATATCTTCAATTGGCTAAATGTCTCAACCCTAGGCAAGCTAGATGGTCCCGGTTTTTTGCTAGGTTCAATTTTGTTGTCACTTTCCGTCCAGAGGTCAAAAATGTCAAGGCTGATGCTTTGTCCCTGAGCTTCCCTGGTGCTACTTATCATGAGAACCCTGTCCCAATTTTGCAGAAGGGGATAGTCATTTCAGAATTATACCCTAAGCTGGAGGGTGATGTGTTGTAGGTCCCGGGGGACGCTCCTGCCTTCTGTCCTTCAGGAAAGCTATTTGTACCATCTATTAAGGAACATCACAACTCTGTGCTTTCAGGTCATCCAAGAGAGAAGGGAACTGCGGACCTCATTCCTCATCATTTTTGGTGGCCAGGGTTGCCTCAGGATGTTAGTGAACGCATATCTGCTTATATTATCTGGGCGTGTTCTAAATTGTCGCATACCAATCCGTCTGGTACTCTTCTTCCTTTCTTCTTCTGTGACCTATTCCGAACAAGCCATGGACACACTTGTCCATGGATTTTATTGCTGACCTACCGGTATCTGCAGGCAAGACTGTGGTTTTGGTGGTTGTAAATAGGTTCAGTAAAATGTTTCACTTAGTCGCAATACCGGCACTTCTGAATGCCAAGACTCTTGGACAGGTGTTTATAAATGAGATTGAGAAGCTTAAAAATTATTATTATTATTATTATTACACTAAGGGGTTAAATCTATTTGTTCATAAGGGAGCTATTCTATCCAATGTTTAGGTTGCCAAAATGTAATTTATTTTTATGAAAATGTTTCTGTTGAACAGCATCTAGATATTTATATGAGAATAATTAGCATATGTGCTCTGTGCACACTGCATCCCATTAAATAAAATTAGCACACATGGAATTGGCCTGGAAGGGGTTGAAAACATTTTATACTTAACTCTCCCCTCCCCATATATCTCCTGCTGCTGCCAGTCTTCTGATCAGCTACTCTGCCTTCTCTTTTCAGGGCTCTAGTACTACCATTCTTCACTAGGTCCCGAGTTGTCAAGCACGACAGGATGAACAGATGTACATTGTTATCCATGCGACCAATTGCAGAGTATTGCATGTTAATGGCATGGGGCGTAGTGAAGAACAGCAGTTCCAGAGACACAAAAAGAAGATAGATAGATAGAGAAGAAGATAGAAATGAGAAACGAGAGGAGCTGATTGGAGGGCTAGCAGTGGCAGGAGAGGTAAAAGTGTAGCTTTAGGAGAGGTGAGTATTTTTCTAACCCCTTCCCAGCCTTAAGAATCCAGCAGCATACCAGACATCTGGCTGCCATTTTGCTGGAATTAGCGCAAAATAAACTGTAAAAAAATGCAAATCCTGAATATTCTGAATTTTTCAAAAAGTATAGAATTAATCTGATTAGTTACAAGTAAATTCACTCATTTCTAAGCAACAAGCTGTCGCAGTCAGTTGGACTTCCTAATAATATAATGTTTCTGTCTGTCGCAATAAAATTTGCCATGTTTGCTGGCTTTGGGTCTTTCTACAAGTTTATGTCTCCTCATTTGATAACAAAGGGTATTCTGAAGATAGGTCATGTACGTTTTATTTTTGAAAATGTATGTAGTTATGCAAAAACCAGGGCTATTCAACATTTTATTGACTTTGTGTCTGTTAAAGTGAAAAACTACATCTGCATAATAGTGCAGGCTGCATTATAGAGAGACATTGATTATCAATTGACATGACTCTTACAGCCAGCAAGGTAAAACTGTATGTTAGGTGTTAATCACATCACAGATATAGAAGCTGTTTTGTTTTCCTCTCTTATATGAACACATAAATGGTACTGACATTTATACAGATGACTTTAATTCTAAAACTACAGTAACCTAAACAAAGCTCTCCTTAAATGTAATGATTTACTGCAGTACTTGTAAGACTGATGATAATTTTTACAGAACAATCTGATAATCATCCTCTTAAACTATGTCATGTGATGAGCATTTGGTGAGCGTCTGATGTTGCCTTTTTTACTCTTGTCTTTTGACTTCTGTCTCTTGGTATGATATGTTTTAAATAAAGATGCCCAGTTTTTAATACTTCCTGGTATTTGACATTGTAAAAACTCTATTGATACAATCATGTTTGAGTTGCATACATTTTTAATGCTTTTCCACTAGGGATGTGCGGACCTATTGAAGTTCGTGTTCTAGTACCCGGCCTAAAGTTTAGTCCAAAGCTCGGTTCTGGTACCAGAACTGTACCCAAACTTAGACAGAATCCGAACCTCAATGAAAACAATGGAAACCTGAATTTTGGATCTGGAAAAAAAATTATCTCTCTCTCTCTGCAGCATACTTCTGAAAGAAGTCCGTGATCGGCGTTTAATACTGGACACTAACTGGCTGGTACGAACCTCAAGCTTTAAATTTCAGGTTCGCTCATCTCTAGTTTCTACATTACAGCACAGTGGGCATGCGATTTACAATAGTCATAACCACTTTGCTGAAACTCAAGACAATGCTTTCTTTTGCACAGCAAATTTGTGCAGCATCAAAAAGTCACCATCCGCTCATCATGGGAACTTAATCTTTTACTCACCAGTATTGTCAGGAACACTGCACTGCACTTGCTCACTGAGCCAGTGGGCATGTCCTGAGTAAAACAAACTATGCTTAAAGATACCTGTGGAGCGGGGGAGCAGCGATGGAGATGCATGCATCAGGCAAACAGGACCTGAAGCACGTGACTGCCAAGGGGTGGAGCCAACTGCAGGTCTAACAGAGAGAGCAGGAGCAGAGAGAGATGCATACCAGAAATAAAGATCCTACCAGCAGGTATAGCACAAACAGAAGTGCCAGACAGGAGGGATGTCAGGGACAGGCTATGCGTCACAACTGTATGGTCAGCAGAAGTACCAGGGTCATAGACAGGAGAATCACCAGAGACATAGCAAAAGTCAGAAACGAGGAAAATAGACACACAGTAATGAATCAACAGGCAAGAACACAATGGGGACAGACCGGGTCAGAAGTCAAGATATCAAACACAGAAGTATGCACACTGCACAAAGAACAAATGCACAAGGGTCACTTAAACTAAGCCAATGGCAAAAGTATAGCTGACAGAGAACCCTGGTAAAGAGTGAGTGTAAATACCCCTCCCAGATCCAGAAAGAGGTCATATACACTTAACCCTGTAAGTGCAGGGCTAGAACCCTGTCCAAGCCATGACAAGTATGTCCTGAATGTGCAGTGACAGTTTTCACATGTACCGGAGACATTCAAGTGAATAGTTCTCTGCACATGTCAGTGTGTTTCCATGGACCTAGTGTCCGTGGACAAAAAAAAATTAGCATGTCTGTTTTTTAACAGCAGCACAGGATGCAAAATGTCCTGCACATGTGCACATGGATGACATGAAGGGGTGTCATCAGTGTGACACGCACCGGCACTCGAGAACCAGTGGAATAGTTAGTGCTGTTCCCCGGCGCCAAGTGCTGAAGACAGCTCTCATCATTCTCCCCTACTCTGTTGGCGATCAGCTTGAGCAGGGGATAAAGAGGAGTTATATTCAACTGATAACAGTGACAACAGGTGGTGACTGATGGGACTATAACTCTCATCAGTCTACACCTACTGCTGCTAATAACAGTGAGAGCATGAGGCATGTGATGGGAGGATTCATCAGTCGCCACCTGCACTATAAATAAATAAATTTAAAAAATGACACCGGTCTCCCTGTATTTTTGACAACCAGCCAGGCAAAACTGACAGCTGGGGGCTGCAACTCTCAGCTGTCAATGTTAGCAAGGCTGGTAATCAAGAATAGAGGGGTCCCCTTGCTGTTTTTTTGACATTATTTAAATAAATTATTTTAAAAAATGACATGGGGTCTCCCGCATTTTTGACAACCTGCCTTGCTAAAGCTGACAGTTGATGGCTGGTATTCTCAGGCTGGTAAGGGGCCATGGATATTGCCCTCCCTCAGCCTAAAAATAGCAGCCCATAGCCTCCCAGAAAAGGGACATCTGTTAGATGCGCCAATATTGGTATTTTGCTAAGCTCTTCCCACTTGCCCTGTAGCGTGGCAAGTGGGGTAATATTTGAGGGGTTGATGTCACCTTTGTATTGTCTGGTGACATCAAGCCCACGGATTACTAATGGAGAGGCATCTATGAGACACTTTGAGATACATTACTTATCCTATAGTTGTATTGTAAATAAATATACAAATTTAAAGTCCTTTTTTTAAATCAAAACAAAACACACTTTTCAATTTTTATCTCATAATACCAAGCACAGTTATACTCACCTAACACCCATTCCATTGAAGCCAATGTTTCCTGCTACAAAGCAAAAATAAAAAAAACAACAATATCCCTCACCTGTCTGATATAAATAGTTTTCAACCTGGAAAGTGCCAAGATGCAACCATGCAGGCTGAGAACCACTGATGAATGAGCTGCTGCGAGCGCAGCATCGGTAAGCAGCAGTGATCTCTTTGAACTTACCACCTGTCATTAAGTCTGTGTTCCCAGCTGGAATGAACTGTTGTTACCTCAGCCCAGTGAGAAAAAGTCATTGAGTTCACCGCAGTTCAGCTGAGTGAGTTCACCACAGATCAAAAATCTACTTTGAACTCACTGAGCTGAACTGCGGTGAACTCTGACTTTTTGTCACAGTACTGATGTCACTGCATTTCAGCCCAGCTTGGAACGCAGCCTCCATGACCCGTGGTAACCTTGATGAGGTCAATACTGCTCACTCATGCTGTTGCTATTGGTTGAATATAACTCAGCATTCTCCCCTGCTCATGCTGATCGCAGACATAGCACATGAGAAGGATGAGAGTGATCTTCAGCACCCGGCGCCGGGGAACAGCGCTAACTGTATCGCTGCTTCTCAGGTGCTGGTACATGTGGTACTGATGTGGCACATGGTTGCCACATGTGTACCGCAAGTATTACACACACAGACTCACAGACACTGATATCCCCAATACTGTTTTTTCTGTTACCGGAAATATCAGGGCGTGTGCAACCGACCTTAAAGAAAGTCAGAAAATTGTAGAAAACTTTAGATTAAGATATTATCAATACTTAATGAAAATAGATTCCTTGATAAAATCAATGTTAAAAAGCATCTTATGCATGCAAATGGGGTTCCAGCATTCCCATAAACATGTGATGCTAACAGGATGGATTGTTTCATAACCACAAAAACAAAGCAGCAACAGAAATATGTATCATGAAGAAAAGTGAGCAATATAGCCATAGCTTCCAGCTGTCCTGGGTTCATTGTGACAGTCATAATTTTAAGAAGCTGTCTCGACATCCCAGTAGGTTTGGGCAACATTCTGACTTTCAATCCCTCTGTCTGAAATGTCTTTTCTCCTGCAGTCTTCAATACATGTGTTCAAAGCTCTGTAATTCCTCCTAACCCAACTCCAGCTTTAAATGCTTTAAATTAAACCATTTTTCTTTTTTCTTGAAGTCTGATCTCCCTGGGATTCAGAGCTTCAACATTTATCATTGGAGGCAGTACCAAAATTTCTGAGCCTCAGGATGCACTGTCATGTATAGGATAATTTTTTTTGTACACAAATGTGTATTGTATTCTGCAGTGGAAGCAGATTGCACTTGTAAATAGAGATACATCTCTATACACAACTGCATTGCTACAGTCATGGCCAAAAGTATTGACACCCCTGCAATTCTGTCAGATAATACTCAGTTTCTTCCTGAAATTAATTGCAAACACAAATTCTTTGATATTATTATTTTCATTTAATTTGTCTTAAATGAAAAAACACAAAAAGAATTGTCCTAAAGCCAAATTGGATATAACTCCACACCAAACATAACAAAGAGGGTGGACAAAAGTATTGGCACTGTTCGAAAAATCATGTGATGCTTCTCTAATTTGTGTAATTAACAGCACCTATAACTTACCTGTGGCACCTAACAGGTGTTGGCAATAACTAAATCACACTTGCAGCCAGTTAACATAGATTAAAGTTGACTCAACCTCTGTCCTGTGTCCTTGTGTGTAACACATTGAGCATGGAGAAAAGAAAGAAGACCAAAGAACTGTCTGAGGACTTGAGAAACCAAATTGTGAGGAAGCATGAGCAATCTCAAGGCTACAAGTCCATCTCCAAAGACCTGAATGTTCCTGTGTCTACCGTACGCAGTGTCATCAAGAAGTTTAAAGCCCATGGCACTGTGGCTAACCTCCCTAGATGTGGCCGGAAAAGAAAAATTGACAAGAGATTTCAACGCAAGATTGTGTGGATGTTGGATAAAGAACCTCCACTAACATCCAAACAAGTTCAAGCTGCCCTGCAGTCCGAGGGTACAACGGTGTCAACCCGTACTATCCGTCGGCATCTGAATGAAAAGGGACTGTATGGTAGGAGACCCAGGAAGACTAAACTTCTTACCCGAGACATAAAAAAGCCAGGCTGGAGTTTGCCAAAACTTACCTGAAAAAGCCTAAAATATTTTGGAAGAATGTTCTCTGGTCAGATGAGATAAAAGTTGAGCTTTTAGGGCAAAAGCATCAACATAGAGTTTACAGGAGAAAAAAGAGGCATTCAAAGAAAAGTACACGGTCCCTACAGTCAAACATGGCGGAGGTTCCCTGATAATCTTTATTTTTTAATAATAATCTTTATTTTTATATAGCGCTAACATATTCCACAGCGCTTTACAGTTTGCACACATTATCATCACTGTCCCCGATGAGGCTCACAATCTAAATTCCCTATCAGTATGTCTTTAGAGTGTGGGAGGAAACCGGAGCACCCGGAGGAAACCCACGCAAACACGGGGAGAACATACAAACTCCTTGCAGATGTTGTCCTTGGTGGGATTCGAACCCAGGACCCCAGCGCTGCAAGGCTGCAGCGCTAACCACTGAGCCACCGTGCTGCCCAATGTTTTGGGGTTGCTTTGCTGCCTCTGGCACTGGACTGCTTGACCGTGTGCATGGCATTATGAAGTCAGAAGACTACCAACAAATTTTGCAGCATAATTTAGAGCTCAGTGTGAGAAAGCTGGGTCTACCTCAGAGGTCATGGGTCTTCCAGCAGGACAATAACCCAAAACACACTTCAAAAAGCACTAGAAAATGGTTTGAGAGAAAGCACTGGAGACTTCTAAGGTGGCCAGCAATGAGTCCAGACCTGAATCCCATAGAACACCTGTGGAGAGATCTAAAAATGGCAGTTTGGAGAAGGCACCCTTCAAATATCAGGGACCTGGAGTAGTTTGCCAAAGAAGAATGGTCTAAAATTCCAGCAGAGCATTGTAAGAAACTCATTGATGGTTACCGGAAGTGGTTGGTCGCAGTTATTTTGGCTAAAGGTTGTGCAATCAAGTATTAGGCTGAGGGTGCCAATACTTTTGTCTGGCCCATTTTTGGAGTTTTGTGTGAAATGATCAATGTTTTACTTTTTGCTTCATTCTCTTTTGTGTTTTTTCATCTAAGACAAATTAAATGAAGATAATAATACCAAAGAATTTGTGTTTGCAATCATTTTCAGGAAGAAACTGAATATTATCTGACAGAATTGCAGGGGTATCAATACTTTTGGCCATGACTGTATGTACCTGTACATTATTATTATCAAGTGCAGCTTTTAAGAGCACATTAGAAATATACCAGAAATGTCCCAAAAGTAAACAGAAGGTAAGCAATACCACTGTTAACTGTGCTTACTTTATTTCCTACACTTACTTTTCACCTTGCTAACTTATGTCCTTACAGTTTTTGCTCCACTAATCCCTACTCTCCTTCCCTACCCCCAAACCCCAGCATTCTTGAAACAAATGTCCATCTCACCTTCCCTCTCACCTCCCTACCTAACCTCATCTGGAGCCCTACTCTTTAACCACAGATCCCTCATACTAAAACACAAAACAAACTCGCCACTCTCCTTTTCCCATCTCTTCTACCTCTCTCTGCTTCTTCTCACTGCTGGTGATATATCTCCCAATCCGGGACCTCCAAGGCTGTTACCCCTCATTAATTCTCCCATCTGTCACCCACCACCAGTTAGAATATATCATAATCTCTCCAAAGTAAAACCCATTCCTTTGTCCCCCACTCAGCCGCTCTCATTTTCTGGAGCACTTTTGAATAACAGTTCTGACTGCAATAAACTCCACGCTATTCACGGCCCCTTTACGTTTCATAACCTATCCTTCCTGGGCCTCACTGAAACATGACTGATGCCCTCTGACACAGCCTCCCCATCTGGGCTGTGTTATGGTGTCCTTCACTTCACTCACACTCCTCGCCCTGGCAATAGACATGGTGGTGGAGGAGTAAGTCTTCTTCTTTCTTAAGGTATGTGCACACGTTGCGTATTGCTGTGCAGCATTTTCAGTGCAAAATCTGCATCTTTTTGCAGAATCCGTATGTCAAAATCCACGTGTTTTTTATGCGGATTTCCTGCAGATTTCCTGCGGATTTTGTGCGGATTTGGCAGGCATTTTTACACCTGTGGATTCCTATAATGGAATGGGTGTAAAAACGCTGCGGAATCCGCACAAAGAATTGACATGCTGCGGAAAGTAAACCTTTGCGTTTCCGCATGGATTTTTTCGCAGCATGTGCACAGCAGGTTTTTTTCCCCATAGAATAATATTGTACTGTAAATCACAAGCCAATCTGCAGCGGATCCTCAGAGGCAAATCTGCTGTGGATCCCTATCAAATCCGCAACGTGTGCACATAACCTAACAACTGCACCTTCAACCCAATCCCACCTCTACCCTCCCTCATTCTCCCTTGATTTGAAGTGCATTATGTCCATATCTACTCTCCCTCCAGCCTCCAAGGGGCCATCATATACCGACCACTGGGCCCAGCCACTGCCTTTATTGATCATTTCTCCACTTAGTTTCTAAGCTTTCTCTCTGCTGACATTCCCATCATGGGAGACTTCAACATCTCCATTGACGCTTGTCAGCCTGCAGTCTCCAAACTCCTGTTACTTACTTCATCCTGATCTTCCCTTCCATCCTCCCAGTGGATGGCCATGGAGCAAGGAGGTGGAATAAGATTCTGCAGGTGAACAACTGGCTACGTCGATGGTGTCGTCAGCAAGGATTTGGATTTCTGGATCACAGAGTGAATTATGATGGACTACTTGCTAGAGATGGGGTGCACCTTACGAAGACTGGAAAACATGTATTTGGAAGTTGCCTTGCTACACTCATCAGGAGAGCTTTAAATTAGAACAATGTGTGAAGGGAAGCAAAAGGCCAGAAAAAGCCATACACCTGACAAATGCTATTGAGAACTCTGCTATTAGAAGTGGAAAGGAAGAACAAAGACAAAAGAATCTAAATAATAAAAATACTGGAGAAAGAGAAACCAATCACAAACTAAAATGTTTCTATCCTAATGCACAAATCATGGGCAACAAACAAGGAGAATTGGAACTACTAACGCAGGAAAAGAAATATGATGTCATTGGAATCACTGAAACTTGGTGGGACGATACACATGATTGGAGTACAAGGCTAGAAGGATACAACTTATTTGCTAGAAACAGACTTGATAAACGAGAAGGAGGTATCGCATTGTAAAGATTGAAGCTTCAGAGACTGGGTAAGAATACAAGGAAAGAACAATGGAAAGGACACCATTGTAGGCATTTACTACAGGCCGCCTGTGCAAGCTGAAGATATGGATGAACTCTTTATGCATCGAATGGCCAAGTTCTCCAAAAAATATGACAGTTGTCATGGGAGATATCAACTATCCTGACATTTCTTGGGAATCTCTCTCAGGCAAAACTAACAAGTCAAGGAAATTCTAATCCTCTCTTGCTGACAACTTTATCTTCCAAAAGGTAGGGGAGGAAACAAGGGGAACTGCTATCTTGGATCTAAACCATATAAACAGGGAGGAAATGGTTGAAGAGGTAAAAGTGGCTGGGACCCTAGGAGGAAGCGACCATGCTATTTTAGAATTTTGGATAACTAGAGGAGGAAGACCCGTGAAGGCTCAGACGTCAAGGTTAGATTTCAGAAAGGCAGATTTTAAGGGATTCAGAAAGAGAATTGGAGGGATCCAATGGCTGGATATCTTTAAGGACAAAAATGTCCAGAAAGGATGGGAAATCTTGAAATATGAAATTCTCGAAGCACAATCGTTAACAATTCCAAAAGGAGGGAAGAATAGGAAGCGTTTAAGGAAACCAGGATGGACGAACACAGAACTTAAGCACATGCTAAAAAGGAAGAAAGAAATGTTTATAAAATGGAAAGAGGGAGGCATATCTAAAGAAGAATATAATGCTGTATGCAGAAATTGCAGGGCACAAATCAGATTATCTAAAGCTGACAATGAATTGAGGCTTGCAAGAGATGTCAAAAGCAATAATAAAGGATTTTGGTGATATGTCAAAAGTAAAAGAAAAGTCAAAGATGCTATAGGATTTTTACAGGATGAAAATGATGAAATGGTAAGACAGGATGTTGAGAAGGCCGAACTTTTAAATTCCTATTTTGCATCTGTTTTCTCTCAGAAAGGAAATAATAATAATAATAATAATAATTTTTATTTATATAGCGCCAACATATTCCGCAGCACTTTACAATTAAGCGGGGACATGTACAGACAATAAATTCAATACAAGTTAAGACAATTCAAACAATGACATTAGGAGTGAGGTCCCTGCTCGCAAGCTTACAATCTACAAGGAAATGGGGGGACACAGTAGGTGAGAAATGCTTGTTAATTCAGGTCTGGCAATTATAATAGGGATTTTCATATAAAGCTGCATGATCCGGTCATCAGCCCGTGTGTTTAAGCGCAATAGACAAGTATCAAGTGCAGTTATCATGTGCATGAAGGGTGTGGAGACAGATGAATAGTAGGGTGCAGATTCAGAATAATATTTGGAAGGAGGGAACAGGGCAAAGTTAGCTTGCTGAGTAGTTGATGTGATAGGCTTCTTTGAAGAGATGGGTTTTCAAAGCGCGCTTGAATAGGTCAGGTAATATCAATGGTTCTTCTCTGTCCTATTATGGGAATAGAAGAATCCAGGATATCTATAAACAGAAAGTTAGTGAGGAAACACTTAGCTAACCTAAATGAATTCAAGTCTCCAGGTCCAGATGAATTACACTCCAGAGTTCTGAAGGAGATAGCAGAAGAAATTATTGAACCCGTCTCCATAATCTTTGAAAATTCTTGGAGAACGGGAGAAGTGCCAGAAGACTGGAGAAGAGCAAATGTTGTTCCTATCTTCAAAAAGGGGAAGAAGGTGGACCCAGGCAACAGGGGGGTTTGACTTCTATACCGGGAAAGATCTTTGAGAAAAATAATTAAACAACATGTATGTAAGTACCTGGACAAGAATGAAGTGATTAAACAGAGTCAGCATGGGTTTGTAGCTAATAAGTCATGTTAGACTAACTTAATTTCCTTCTATGACAGAATCACTGATTGGGTGGATCAGGGAAATGCTGTAGATATAGTATATCTTGACCTCAGCAAAGCAATTGACAAAGTATCTCACACAATCCTTATTGAAAAAATTGCTAAGTATGGAATGAACAAGGCAACTGTTAGGTGGATTCATAACTGGCTTAGTGATCAGACCCAAAGAGTGGTCGTAAATGGCTGCACATCCAGTTGGAAGAATGTCTCAAGTGGGGTACCACAGGGCTCTGTCCTGGGCCCTGTATTGTTCAACATCTTTATCAACAATTTAGATGAAGGAATTTAAACTGACTAAATTTGCTGATGACACAAAGCTAGGAGGGATAGCTAATACTAGAGAAGAGAGAGGATTCAAAAAGATATAAATAAACTGGAGCAGTGGGCAGCAACTAACAGAATGGTTTTTAACAGCGAAAAATGCAAAGTACTACATCTTGGCAATAAAAATGAAAAAAGCATATACAAAATGGGAGGAATAGGGCTAAGTAACAGCACATGTGAAAAAGACTTGGGTATACTAATTGATCACAGACTGAATATGAGTCAACAGTGTGATGCAGCAGCAAAAAAGGCAAATGCAATTCTAGGATGTATAAACAGAAGCATACAGTCTAGATCACGTGAAGTCATTATTGCCCTCTACTCCTCTTTGGTCACACCTCATCTGGAATACTGTGTCCAGTTTTGGGCGCCACATTTTAAAAAAGACATCAACAAACTCGAGCAAGTTCAGAAAAGAGCGACCAGAATGGTGACCGGTCTGCAAACCCTGTCTTATGAGGAAAGGTTGCAGGATTTGGGAATGTTTAGCTTGCAGAAGAAAAGACTGAGAGGAGACTTAATAGATGTCTACAAATATCTCAAGGGCTGTCACATTGTAGAAGGATCATCTTTATTCTCATTTGCACAAGGAAAGACTAGGAGCAATGGGATGAAACTGAATGGGAGGAGACACAGATTAGATATTAGAAAAAACTTTTTGACAGTTAGAGTGATCAATGAGTGGAACAGGCTGCCACGAGAGGTGGTGAGTTCTCCTTCAATAGAAGTCTTCAAGCAGAGGCTGGACAGACATCTGTCTGGGATGATTTAGCGAATCCTGCTTTGAGCAGGGGGTTGGACCAGATGGCCCAGGAGGTCCCTTCCAGCTCTTCGATTCTATGATTCCTTTGTTCTCACCCAATGGTCCTCCACAGCCACAAACACAGACAGACATATTTTAGACCTCATCTTCAAACACCTCTGCCTCTTCACCATCTCTCTCCTAACCACCATCTACGCATTTTCTCATCCCTGTCCTCCTCTCCTGCCCCCTATGCCCATCAATTAGTGCACCACTGAAAAAATCTCACACATCTATACACTCACACACTCTTTTGGGCTGGTTTCACATTAGCGTTTCTGTGCGCAGCTTATGATTCACATAGATCTGCATGCGTCACGCGTACTTAGATTTAACATTGTGTATGCAGGGTCATGCGTTCGCAAGCATTTGTGTACACATGCATCATCTTGCGGTGTGCGGCGGTGTTCGGCGAACTCAACATGTTACATTTTTTGAAGCGTCAATTATGCACAGTCATGTGCCTGTGGATGAGTGTGTCAAAACAATGCATTACAGTCTATTGGAATGCATTGGTATGCAAGGACATGCGTACGCATGAGTTCGATACACATGCGTACTTCAGAATAACCAGGTCTAGGAAGTGTTAAATTAAACATTGTTTTTATTTTCGCTAATAAAAATTCTTTTTTTTTACAATCCCTGTCTCCCTGTGTTTTCTTTATCTCTTTATTTAAACATGTATGTATTGTTGAGTGAAGTATTAAGGGATGTTACAGTCAAGGTGTTTAGTATTAAAGTTGCAGTGAAGGTGTTAGTATTAAAATCAGCAAACATTACAGGTACATTTCACTTAAGGCCCCATCTCACTAAGCGATCTCGGTAGCGAGATCGCTGCTGAGTCACAACTTTTGTGACGTAACAGCGATCTCATCAGCGAGATCACTGTGTGTGACAGCGATCTCATCAGCGAGATCGCTGTGTGTGACAGCGATCAGCGAGCGGCCCCCCTGCCGGTATCGCTGATCGCTGGAAGAAACCTCTGGACGTTTCTTTGGTCACTGGTCGCCCGCTGGCCAGCACGCATCGCTGTGTGTGACAGGTGGGAGACCAACGATCAGGTGTAAAAAATAATAAAACAAATAAAAAATATAGTTATTCTCACCTTACGACGTCCTGTTCAGCCTTCCTGCCTCTCTCCACGCTCCGGTCCCAGTGATCCTTTGCACGAATGACCGCGAGACTTTGTTATCCCTTGAGACCGTGACATCTCGTGGTCATTCTAGCAAAGGATCACTGGGACCGGAGCGTGGAGAGAGGCAGGATGGCTGAACGGGATGTCGGAAGGTGAGAATAACTATATTTTTTATTTTGATTCTATTTTTTACAGGGATGGCCAGCGATGCCGGGCGCTCGGCATCGCTGTGCTGATCGCTGGTGAAGCTGTCTGTGTGACTGCTCACCAGCGATCACATAGCGACTTACTAGAGATCCTGACACCTTGATATCGGTGTCGGGATCGCTGGTAAGTCGCTTAGTGTGACGGGGCCTTTATTAGCGGCTTTAACCATTTTGTCTTGCGATGCTACAAACAAAGGAGGCAGCAAATTTATCCCTCATTTGGGCAACTTCCACTGTAGTCCTCAGAGGGTGATCTTGGTAATCCTGCAATGTGGTAGTAACAGGTTCCTCAAGTTCTAAGTGGTGTCGCTGTTTCACCAGGATGTAATTGTGCAGAACAATATACGCTTTCACAACCTCATCAATTGTCTCAATTTTTAGATTGATGGCTGTTCCCAAAATGCGCCATTTAGATACCAGCAATCCAAAGGCACACTCCACAGTTCTTTGTGCCCTTGTCAGTCGATAGTTGTAAATCCTTTTGTTGTGATTCAAGTTCCAACTTGAGTACAGTTTTATGAGGTTGGCACACATTTGAAACGCCTCATCCACAACCACAACAAATGGCATTGGTGGTCATTAAGTGTTTGGAAGAGGTTGTGGCTGTGGAAAATAGAAATTATTCCAATACAAACTTTGGCTCATGTCAGAGTTTTTGAAAGTCTGCGAGTCATTTCCTCATCCAAAATGAGCCAACATCCACGGCGACAAATTTGACAGTTAGCATCTGCAATTGTCATGAGAACAATCGAAAAGTATTTTTTGTAATTGAAATATTCGGATCCACTTCCAGCAGGTTTCAAAATCCAAATGTATTGTCGTCCACAACCCCCCAAGCAGTTTGGAAAATTACAAATGTCCTGGAATTTTGCAGCATTTTCCAGCCAGAGTTCAGTTGTGGGAGGAAGTCTTCATGCAGAATGTCACATAAAGCGTGGCAGGTGTCTCCAACAATCCCAGAAAGCGTGGACAATCCAATCCAGAATTGAAAATATAGAGATGATAAGGTCTCTCTGGTAGCCAGGAATCTGACGAACAGAAAATGGGAAAAAAAATAAGTACATGGCTTTTATAACAATCATATTAATGACAGGTGTTTCTTTATCAAAATTACATACCTCAGAATCACCAACAAATCGTTCCTCAGCAGGAATTGCTCGATGTATCTGTGTGTCCTTCCTAGTGATGGATCTTCAGAGACGTAATAGCAAGTCATGGAAGCTCTGTTCCGAAATTCTCATGTAGTCAAAAAACTTTTCTGGGTTTTCACGCAGCTCTGTATACAATGAGTGGTAGGCTTCACGGCTCTTTCAGACTTCTACAATGGGGTGTTGCCAATAGCTACGACAATGTCTTCGCCGTCTTTCTCTTCTTCTTTCATCTTCACAAGCCAAAGCAAAGGCAACAGCCAATTTCAATGACAAATTAAGATTAATCATGAAGCTATCCTTGCTAAGATCCATCTTGCAGCTGGATACAGCAGCAAAAGATGAGGATTTCATCAGTGCAGTGTGTCTATATATTGAAATCCTATGAGACATGCCCATTGTGAGACGGGTGTCAAGGAAATTGTACAGGAAAAGCATTGGAAATATTGAATTCATGTACAGAAACAATGCTAACGCACGTAAAAACGCATACAAAAGCATGCACACGCAGCGTTTTTTGGCGTCATGCATAAGATGATGCTGATAAAAAACGCTGCGCAAACATGCGTTTGCATGCGTTTTTGCATGCGTTTGTGCATGCAGATGATGCGCTGCGCACAGAATCGCTAATGTGAACCTAGCCTTACTCTATTTTACTGCTTTCCTCTCTCTCTTCAGTCAAATACACACACAGTGCCACTGTTTTCTGGAACACCACACTCACATCAGCTATTGACTCGGTCGCCCCTCTCATGCAGAGTGCAATGAATCAATCGAAAACCCTGACACAACAACCACACTAAAAAGCTTGTGGAGCAGAGCTGGAAGAAAACATACTGCAAGAAAGCATCATCGCATTCAATGAAGCAACTCTCACATTCAAGTCAGCCCTCACCAATGCTAAACAAAACAACTTCACAACCCTTGAATCCTCTTTATCCCACAACCTCAAACTATGAAATAATAATTTGTTAGCATTTGAAGAGACTTCTATGGTCATCGTGTCCAACCCCCTGCTCAATGCAGGGGATTCACTAAACCATTTCAGACAGATGTCTTTCCAGCCTATGTTTGAAGACTTTCATTGAAGGAGAACTCACCATTTCATTACTTCATTTGTTGCACTCATTGCTCACCCTCATTGTCAAAATGTTTTTTCTAATATCTAATCTGTATCTTCTCCCTTTCAGTTTCATCCCATTGCTTCTCGTGTTTTCATGTGCAAATGAGAATAAGGATGATCCCTCTACACTGTGAAATCCCTTCAGATATTTATAGACAGCTATTAGGTCTCCTCTTAGCCTTCTCTTTTGCAAGCTGAACATTACCACATCATTTAATCATTCTTGTAGGACATATTTTCAGTCCACTCACCATCCAGGTAGCTCTTCTCTGAAGTTGCTCTAGTTTTTTTACGTTTTTTTTAATATGGTGCCCAGAACTGGACACAATATTTCAGATGAGGTCTGACCAAGGAGGAGTAGAGGAGGCCATTACAATTACATGTGTAATTGCAATAATTTTCTGGAACAATTTCAAGTACCAACACTTTCAGCCATGACTGTATGTGGAAATATAAAGGGATAAACAGAAAGATAGATAATAAATAAAAATGGAGGCAGCACTCTAATTTCAAAAAGTTAAAAAAAACAAAAACTTTTTCAATCTGTTTTTTTAACAAAAGAAAGAAAAAAGAAAAAGAGGGAGCAACAAAGAAAGAAAGGAAGAAATGTCAGCACTTCCGTTTGAAAAAGGTAGAGAATGTACTCAATGTTTTGCCTCTGAAAATTAGTAGTTTTTCAGTTCACTACCAGAGCCCAAAAAATGTGCACAATAGCTTTGAATACATGCTATGCTTCACCTTTATGAAATTTGAGTGCTACCCTTCTTATTTTGTATATACTGTACAATATACCTTTAATTGGAAATATGTGCCTTGCACCCACACGTCATTTAATTGGTGCTGCTTTACCAACTTTGGAATGGAATCATCAACTATGAGTGATATGGCTATGCCCCTGTGCACAAAGCAAGGGTCATAAAGACATGGTGAGATTTGTGTGGAAGAGCTTGACAGGTCCTCACAGAACTGTGTCCATAACCACATTAAACACCTACCGAAGAATCTAGAATAGAGACTGCTATTTAGGTCCTCACAAACAACATGAATTTCTAATCTCATACATGCTCCTCTGGATCAATGGGCAAAAATTCCCACAGACACAATCCAAAATCTAGAAGAATTCCTTCATAATAGAATGGAAGCTGTTAAATCTAGGCAAGAAATCATCAATCTGAGCAGGATCAAGTTCGAGTCAAATTTCATAAAATTTGTGGTTAATATAAATTTGAATATTTTAAGGATGAATTTGCAAAAAAAAAATAAAAACTTGCCTAGCAATTTACCACACTGCTGGAGCATCTGGTAGTGGGCTAAAGTCATTATGTGTTGCTGTGCAGGCTTACCCATAATGCCTTACAGCTATGATAGCTAGAGGCTTATCATACCTTGCACTGGGGTGGTCATGATCTTAGCCATCAGAGATCAGCGGGACCCACTGGAACACAGTACGGTACAGCAGAGCTGTTTTCATTATCCAGAGTCACTGAGTAAGCTTTTGTCTCCTATACAGTATAGTCAATGAGGTTTTCTCCTTCTCTCTCGTGTAAAGTGTTAGCTCTTGTGATCAACAGGGTTCCTTCTCTTTCTCTCCTGTAGCGTGTAAAGCCCCCATTACACATAGTGATATCGCTAGCATTATCGCTGTAACATCACCAATTTTGTGACGTTATAGCTATATTGCTAGCGATATCGCTATGTCTGATACTTACCTCCGACTGGCTCCCCCGCTGCTCATCGCTGGTCGCGCGAGAAGGTCCTATCATTTCTCGTCGGCCACTTCCTGCTGGGCTTCCTGTGGCGCTGATGAGCGATGCGTGGACGCGGGCGGGAGGACATCAGGATCGCCTCGTCTGACAGGTAAGTAGCGACCCCCGAACGCTGCTATGTCGCTGGTGAGATCTGCCTGTGTGGCACCTCACTAGCGACCACTTAGCGATGCACCAGCGATCCATATCGTTGTCGGGATCGCTGGTGCATCGCTAAGTGTAAAGGTACCCTAAGTTCTTATGGTCAGTGGGTCCTCTTTATTTCTTCTGTAGAGTGTAAGCGGTTATGGTCTGCAAAGTTCTCTCTCTCTCCTAGGTGTATATTTTCCAAATAATTGTAAGGTTTACAGCATTGATATTTGGTCAAATTTATTTGCTGAAAATTTAATTTTTGGAAAACATTCTGTGAAGTCTTCAAATAAGAATTAAAAAAAAATCAGCTTATCTCTAGTAATAGATGTAAAGTGAGGACAAACTCCGTAATAATGGATATAGTTTGCAGATGTCCCGATACTTTTGTCTATACTGTGCATGATGATCCTTTTTAGAAAATTTGTTATAACAAAAAAGATAATACCTACTGTAAAGAAAGCTCCCACGCAGTGACCCCAACATATGCGAATGTTAGCACTACAAAAAAGAAGATAAGATATGTGCTCAGAATAAATATTTAAAGGCTTTTAATTGACAATCCATCTATTGCAGAGAAGAGGAGCTGTCACTGTTGGTGCAGGTGAGACCAATTAAATTTTGGTTCTTTGAGGTTTTTTTCTGTAAACTCAGCAGAAAAATGCAACAACATAAAATCATTAGAGGTATTTCTTTACGAGAGAACAAGGAAACTGAAAACAGAAGCAAGGATCTGATGCCATAAAGAATATGTTGAGTAAGTGAAACTTTTATCCTACTTTACACATTTCCATTGCTAATACATCTTATTAATTTCTAAACTGGTTTGTTTTCTATTGAGTAATATTTTAATTATGTCGAAAAACAGTTTTTTCTCTTGGAAAGAAGAAGTCTTACAATACTGAAATTTAGGCTAGTGTTTATTTTCTGGTTCTCTAAAATATAATGTACCCTTGTAGTAGTGATCTTTTAGAGGTTATTCTCACAAAGACAATACTTGTTACAATATAATATATTTACAAAGCTTAATATCTGCGTGTCTATTGTTAATATAAAGTACAAGTCCAACGTAAAGCTGCTTTGTTGCACCTTTATGGCTTTTATCATCTTCTTCTGCCCCACTTGCATCCAGCTTCACAAATTTGAATGAGCTGTCATTTTCTTACATTGCTAAAACAATAGTTCCAAACAGAACACTGCTTCTCCCCAGTGCTGCTGCCCCCTAGCTCTGCTTTCCTGTATGCTTCCTGATAGATCTCAACATGTCCAGTTTTATTGCTATGGATGATGTGACCATTGATAATTATTAATTTATTAACCCACCATTTGACCAACATTGTTTACTATTTATAAACTCCATCTTCGATTGATAGTTTATAGGAATCTTCAGAGCATGATCATGCTCTCCTTTGGATGAAAGAAGAGCTGAGCAAAGAATAGCAGAGATGTGAAACAGAGCAACTCTCCTTGCAATGAGGGTGCTTTGAAAGAGTCAGCGGGCGGCTATATTAGATAGCTTCATATATACATTTGTTTTTCATGAATTAGCGTTTTTAGCTGTAAATTCAGCTGGTAGCTGTAGAATCTTTAATTTAGCATACCTTAACTGTGCTGCAACCTATCAGATGTTTTATTAGAGAGGGTCATTAGGTGCATCTGAGTTTGCGCGATCAACAGCATTAGAACTACTGGAGATAGATCTATTTACAACGGAGAATAAATAAAGTCCTGGTCAATTGTCATTAAGGGGCTGATAGCTGAAAATCAATGCAAATTTAGAAATAAGTTGTATTGGCACACTGACTTTATTCCATATTTATGGAAAAATTAGACTACATTATAGTTTGGGGAGTAACCCACAAAGACTATATTTACACAACAAAAAAATGTTTGCAAAGGTCTTCCTATTCCGTTCTATGGGTAATCCTTACTTCTTTTAAAATAAATCCTCTTTAGAAAAAAACACCTTAAGAAAAATGTGCATTTCAGTTCTTTGAAGTTCCTGATGGAAACCTCTCCAAAGTAAGCACTGTCAAATCAAAAAAGCTGAAAAGAATGCTTCAGGAAAAAAAAATCCAAAGCCTCTTCAAAACGCTTCAGTAAATGTTTCAGAAACAGAAAATTAAAAATCACCAGAGAAGGAGATATTCCTGAAAATTTTTCTTTTTTAACCCCTTTGTGACATTGGACATACTGTTCTGTCCATGTTCGCTGGGACTTAATGCCCATGGACAGAATAGTACGTCAAACGTGATCAGATTCTCACAGCTGACACCGGGCACTAAGTGCCAGGAGTGGTCATGGACCACTCCTGGCACTTTAACCCCCGAAACATTGTGATCAAACATGGTCGCAGCATTCCGTAGCTGGCAGAGGGGCTAACAGCCCCTCTGCCTTTGGATCAGAGACCCCTTGGCAAGACAAGGGGTCCTGATTGCTCCCATGGTAACTCGATGTCGTCATGAAGACATCCGGGTAACCCGAGCTGAGAGACTTCCTGTCATGCGCAGTGCATGTTAAGAAGTCTCTGAGGTCAGTGTGCAGAGTGCAGCCCTGACAGCTTATATAGTATGCAAAAAAAACCCTGTTTGGGAGAGAAGAAAAGACAATTCGCGGCGCCCTAAGTGCGTAAAAACTTAATTTAGCTTATATAGTATGCAGATCTGCATGCCATATAAGCGATCAGCCTGCACAAATTGAGTGTCCCATAGTGGAACACAGTGTAAAAGTAATAATGAAATAGAAAAAATAAATTAAATGTAAAAAATTAATAAAAAAATCAATATTTATTCTATCATTAAATCAATGTTTAAATAATAATAAAAAAAATCGAAACTATAAAAGTACACGTATTTAGTATCGCCGCATCCTTAACGACCCGACCTATAAAACTGTCACACTAGTTAACCCCATTAGTGAACACCATTAAAAAAACAAGGCAAAATAAAGCTTTCTCATCATACCACAAAACAAAAAGTGGAATAACACGCGATCAAAATGACAGATATAAATAAACATGGTACCGCTGAAAACACCATGTTGTCCCCCAGAAAACAAGCCGTCATATAGCTCTATCATCGGAAAAATAAAAAAGTTATACAGTAGCTCTCAGAATAAAGCAATACAAAATTAATTTTTTTCTATAAAATAAGTTTTTATTGTATAAAAGCACCAAAGCATAAAAGAAGTTATATACTGTAAATGAGGTATCGCTGTCATCGTACCAACCCAAGGAATAAAACTGCTTTATCAATTTTACCACACATGGAATGGTATAAACACACCCACCCAAAAGAAATTCATGAATTGAATTTTGTTCATTCTGCCTTCCAAAAATCGGAATAAAAAGCGATCAAAAATGTTGTGCCTGAAAATGGTACCAACAAAAACATCAACTCGTCCCGCAAAATACAACACAACACATGACTCTGTGGCCAAAATATGGAAAAATTATAGCTCTTAAAATGTGATAAAATAAAAAGCATTTTTTAGTGTGTGACAGCTGTCAAACATAAAAACCCGCTATAAAAACTCACCATAAATAGTAAATCAAACCACACTTTATCACCCCCTTAGTTAGGGAAAAATAATAAAATAAAAAGAATGTATTTATTTGCATTTTCTCATTAGGGTTAGGGTTGGGGCCAAAGTTAGGATTAGGGTTGGGGCTAAAGTTAGGGTTAGGGTTGGAGCTAAAGTTACATTTAGGGTTGGGGCTAAAATTAGGTTTAGGGTTGGAGCTAAAGTTAGGGTTAGGGTTGGGATTAGGGTTAGGGTTTGGATTAGGGTTGGGGTGTGTTAGGGTTAGGTTTATGGTTAAGGTTATGGTTAGGGTTGGTATTAGGGTTAGGCGTGTGTTGGAGTTAAGGTTGGACATAGAATTAGGGGTTTCCACTGTTTAGACCAATCAGGGGCTCTCCAAACGTGACATGTGTCTGATCTCAATTCCAGTCAATTCTGCCTTGAAAAAGTCAAATGGTGCTCCTTCCCTGAAGCTTGTCAACCTTAATTTACTTCCTAAGAATAGTTACGCATTGAAAACTGGGGGTTATTTGGCTAAAGTTGTGGGGGGGGGTTGGGCTGGCTCCAGGTTTTCATGTGCCCTGGGCTAAAGAGTGTCGTGCAACCCTCTAACACATACCACAACTCATGATGCTCCGATATGCCACAGAGTTATAGGTATAGTACAATGACACATACTTCACTGCTTACATGACATGACTGATCTATTTTAAATTGTACAATGGCTCAAAACAGGACAGTATATTACTCCGTACAGTGTTATGGCCACCACATTGTGCTCCATACAGATTAATGAGCCCCATATATTTCTCCATACCAAATAATTAGTCACATACAATGTTCCATAAAGTATCTGATGAGCTCCACATAATGCTCCATATATAATGGCCCCCATTTGTAATGCTCCAGTGTATAATGTGCCCCTTAGATGCTGCTCCACTCCAGTGTCTGATCTGCCCCATTTACATTGCTCCTGTACATGATGGGCCTCATGGATGATGCTCCAGTGTATGATGGGCTCTAATAATGCTCCATATTTAATGGGCCCCGTTTGTAATGCTCCAGTGTATAATGTGTCCCTTAGATGCTGCTCCAGTGTCTGATCTGCCCCATTTACATTGCTCCAGTACATGATGGGCCTCATGGATGAGGCTCCAGTGTATGATGGGCTCTAATAATGCTCCATATATAATGGGCCACATTTGTTATGTTCCAGTGTATAATGTGCTCCTTAGATGCTGCTCCAGTGTGTGATCTGCCCCATTTACCTTGCTCCAGTACATGATGGGCCTCATGGATGATGCTCCAGTGTATGATGGGCTCTAATAATGCTCCATATATAATGGGCCACATTTGTAATGCTCCAGTGTATAATGTGCCCCTTAGATGCTGCTCCAGTGTCTGATCTGCCCCATTTACATTGCCCCAGTACATGATGGGCCTCATGGATGATGCTCCAGTGTATGATGGGCTCTAATAATGCTCCATATATAATGGGCCACATTTGTTATGCTCCAGTGTATAATGTGCCCCTTAGATGCTGCTCCAGTGTCTCATCTGCCCCATTTACATTGCTCTAGCACACGATGGGCCAAATTTTTAATTAACCCAGGCATGGTATGTGAAAAGAGCTCCATGGAGTAATCTGAGGTGTGTGCTTCCACATCCTTCACTTTTGGGGTGGGTGAAGGACACAAGGAAAGGGGTTGCTCCTGACAAGAAGCCTGCAGTTACAACTCAGTGCTTGCATTTTTTACAACTTCAGAAGAGGAGGCAATAGAGCTGGAGGCTGTTTCAGCAATGTAAGCCACATACAGTTCCTGATACTCCGGCTTTAAAAGCAGTCTACCTACTCCCAGAAAAGGGAGCCTTACAGGCCTTCCAGAGCTACACCATGATGTTGGCTCAACACCTCCTGCCTTAGCTGCTATTGTGTTTTTGGCTCTACCAGCAGATGCACCACCATCACCATCAGTACCAGGTGGCCCCCACGCCCACATCAGTGTCCTCTTCCACCGTACTTCCTCATGTTTTTTAAATTGGACCCAAAATAACAGCAGAAATATGGTACTGTATCAGAGGTGTACAGCTCTATACAGTATATGGATAACAGTAAATCTCCCTATATATTTCATGAGGCATACACAGACACTCACAGGCTCAGCATGGATTACCCAATAAAATAACAAGTTGAAAAAGAGGAACAGTATCACCAGATACAAGGTATATATAGTATAGTGTAAACATTCTGATTCTCCGTATGCATTTCAGGAGGCAGACACAAATGCTCTCAGGTCCAGTATGGATTACAGAAGAATATGAAAAGCTGTAAATGGGTTATGTAACGCAAGCGTACAGCTGTATACAGTGTTGGGGTAATCTTAAAGTTCCAAATATATTGCCGGAGTAACAGACAAACGTTTACAGGCTCATTATGGATTACACCAGAATCTAAATAGCTAAAAAGGTTACTGTATCAGAAGCATTCTGCTGTATACAGTGTTGGAAATTGAAAATATCGATATATATTTCCGTAGTCACCCTCAGCCGCTCACTCAGTTTGGTTTTGACCATAATAAAAAATGTTGCAAAAAAGTTCCTGGATAACAAGATAACAAGTATATATTTTTTAGGGTACAATTGAAATCTCTGTATAAATAGTCCCGTAGTCACTCTCAGACGCTTACACAGTATGGAGGTGACCGTAATGATAAATGTCGAATAAAGGTACTGTATAACAAGATACAAGCTGTATCGAGTATAGTATAAAAGTTTGTTTCTCCAATTCACTATATATATAGAAGGCGTAACCACACATGCTCACTCACTATGGATGATGTAGGGAAGGTAGACTGACAGACAAACCAGCCTGTAGTGAGAAGCAGAGGTGTAGCGCAGTGTAGGTGTGAAACCGCTAAGTTAAAGAGAAAGGATGCAGTGTTTTAGCTTGCCCATTGGAGGGCAGTGGAGAGTGTAGGAGTGGGACTGAATAACTGCCATTGGTCAGAAAAACTGTTAGGTGATGATGGGCAGAGTTACCAGAACTGGAAGTATAAAAGGCTGAGGGAAGGTTCTGGAAGAGTCAGTCAGCGAAGGGAGCACAGTAAAGAGGAAGTTCTACTGAGGAAATAGAGACAGTGGAAAGGCTCCAGAGAGGACTGACAGTTGAGGCGGTCACAGGGGGTGGCCCAGAAGACGGTTGCCGCAGATGAAGACGGCCTAGGGCTATCATATGGATGGTGTGCTCAGACTGGTGCAGCGCTGTAGTGGTTGGGCCTAGGCCAGCCACAGTGGAAGAGCCACAGAGGACACCACGATTATAGTTACAAAGGAAGTGAAGGTACCGGGGCCTGTGTACAGAGAAATGTGAAACGGATGTAGTGAATTGCTGTTGTCGACAGAAGGATGGGCACTAAAAATGGACCTGTTCAATACAAACTCTGTCTCAGTCTCGTGTTTGTCTGTGGCAAGAAGTGGGTCCCCCCCCACAGTTGGTTATCCTACAGATGATACCTTAATAAAAAAAATTTGAAACAAGGTACTGTATAAGCACATACCAGGTGTGCCCAGTCTAGGGTTAAATTTCTGTCTATACTTCCGGAGTCAGACACAGACACTCACAGGCTCACTATGTATTACACCAGTATTAAAAAAGTAGAAAAAGGGAAAGGTATTCATAGCGTACATCAGTATACAGTGTTGTGGTACTTTTAAATGTTCGTATATATTTCAATCTCAGTAAACAAGTCAAGAATCTCCGCTACTGGAAGCTGCCTGGATACAAGTATAGACGCAAAGTCGAGTGTTAGCAGAAATTTTGGAATTACTCATCGTGGGAAAACCTCCCGGTATATGTTGCAGAGGCGATGCAGACTCTCAATTACTGTGTCTGTGGAGAAAGCAAAAAAGGTTCTTTGTGAAGAAAGGATTGCTTTATCGCAGTAGCGTGGATCACATCACCGTTACTTGTCTCCATCAAATTGTGATCACAGGGAGAGATGTACCAATGTTCCTCACTGCCTATCATGATGTGTCTGGTCATTTTGGAGTGCAAAAGACAGAAGCCACAGGTCGTAGGCGATTCTATGGATTGTCATGAGAGGAGACATTGAAAAATGGTGGCAGGAATGTCACACGTCTGTGAATATCACAACTGTGAAAGGTGATCATTAGAGATGAGCGACTTTGCCTTTTTTCGGGTCGAGTCGGGTTTCAAGAAAAGTTGGGTCGAACGAAATTGGCCGATTATCGTGAAAAGTCGAAGGCTGACTAAAACAGGAAACCCAATGCAAGTCAATGGGGAAGAAAAGTCGGCAGTGAGTGGAGGACAGGAAGCAAACCTACAGTGCCCAATTAAAGCCAAAAACATCAATTCTTATTACTTAAGCATGTCAACCTTAATTTACTTTATAATAATTGTTAGGCATTGAAAACTGGGGGTTATTTGGCTAAAGTTGTGGGGGGGGTAGGGCTGGTTCCAGATTTTCGTGGGCCCAGGGCTAAAGAGTGTCAATGGGCTCCTTTAACACATGCCACAATTCATGATCCTCTGATACGGCAGAGAAATAGCGGTATAGTACAATGAAAAATACTTCACTTATTACATCATATGACTGATATCCATTTTAATTTCCCAGTAGCTCCAAAAACGGACAGTATATTACTCCATACAGTATTATGGCCACCGCATAATGCGCTATACAGAGTAATGAGGCCCATATATTTCTCCATACAGAATCATTGGTCCCATAAAATGTTCAATACAGTATATGATGAGCTCCACATAATGCTACAGTATATGTTGGTCCCCATGGAAGAAGCTCCACTGTGTTATGGGCCCAAATAATGCTCTATATATAATGGGCCTCATTTCTAATGCTCCAGTGTATAATGGGCCCTGTAAATGCTGCTCCAGTGTCTGATGTCCACCTTTGGAATGCTCCAGTGTATGGTGGGCCCCATATATCATTCTCCAGAATATAGTGCTCCCCAAAAATTGCTCCCAACCTTTAAAACAATTAAATAAGTCTCCTCGTTAGGGAATCCCTGTACTAGTCTGGACTCCTCGTCATCCCCATCTTCCATCTCTCTGCACTTGGACTGTTTAAGCAGAGGGCGTACAGACGTGATGTTATTGTGCTCTCTGACCAGAATGTCACTGTCAGGAAATGCGGAAGACGTCACGGCGGTGGAGCAGTGAGAGGTAAGTATTTCCACTTTGCAAGTGCTGTGATCCTGAGCAAGCAAGGGGGGCCCACTCGTTGGCGACGACACTGGCACAGGGCCTCTCATAGTACGGCGGTGTGTCTGACGGCGGGTGGGCCGGTCGGGTGGGCCGGTCGGGTGGGCCCTCCCACGGCAGAGACACATTTGCATACTATGAGGGGCCCTGTGCCAGTGCCGTCGCCAATGAGTATGCCCCCCCACCTACTCAAGGAACCTGCATTTTCATCTGCATCTTCCACTTTGTCACCATGTAAGGTGGTATAGGGGAACCTGAGTTTGATCAGGGTCAGATTCTGGCTGTGTAGAGTGAATGGGGAATGTAGTGGTCTGGGTCAATTTACTAGCAGAATCATCTAGCAGTGGCTGGGCATCAGTGCACATGTGGCGGCCCCAGGAGTACTGTCGCCAAAGTGGCATTATCTTCCTCCTAGGGAGTGTGATGTCATGCTTGGGAGCAATGAAGGATCTCTCTAGCAGTTAAACCAACACACAACACAGTTCCCACTCCAGGCCAGCAGGGAGAGCTCTGAACCTGACTGCTGAGGAGCTGCTCTCTGTGGTCAGGAGGAGGGAAGTTAGAGCAGTCTGTGAAGGGAAGGGGAAGTGTGTGGATGTGAGAAGGGGAGCTGGAGGATGAGCAGAGTTAAGGCTCACTCCTAGCTGGAGTGCATGGTCTGGATTCTGGTCTCCGAGTTTGTAGGGACACCGACGGTCCTGCAGCAGAAACCGGAGGAAGTAGAAGCTGTAAATGCTCTGTTCCCCACTAAGGCTCGGAGGCCCCAGCAGCGACTTGTGTGAGCCAGAAGGAAAAGGCTACAGCTGCCTGCCATATGAGAAAGTTTCAAAAGAGAGTCAACAGGGGGAACTTCAGTGAACTCAGTACTGCAAGTACCTCAGATAAGCGCTAGAACGGAGGCCACACTACCTATCTGCAGAGAGAGAATTCCTAATTTGCTTCCAGGCTGACCAACTCCTTCTCCATCTGTACTCTGGGTCCTGGACGGCACTTACCAAGTACAGGTAAAGGAACTGCACGACTGTGTCAGTGATCTTTCTCCTGCGCCTGGCATGCAGCTCTGCTACATCTGGCACTGCACACCATCTACCAACTCTTTCATCTGCCTTGCGACTATGGCTCTACCTGTGCAGGGCTTCTACATCTTAGCTGCACCACAACATCTGTCCCAGAGAAGCGACACTGCAGTGCTGGTCAATCTGATCAGAAACCACAGGTGGTGTCACGTATCATTCACCTATAAACGTTATTCACCCCTTTGCATGGACGCCCAGGCCCAAGGACCGGGTCACTACCACCATGACATATCCCTCTGAGACACCAGCCCGTTACCGATTAACCCCACTGCCCTGGCTGGCCACCCACACTCCATGTCAGATTCATCTTGGACTGGGGAATTCATGATTTGACTTGATAACCCAGGCATGGTATGTGGGAAAGAGCTACATGGACTAATGTGAAGTGTGGCCTGCTGCATCATTCACTTTTGGTGGGGGTGAATGACACAAGGAAAGCGGTTCTTCCTGACAAGGAGCGAACACTTGACGACTCAGTCCTTGCATTTTTTGAAACTTCAGAAGAGGAGGGCATATTTGCTGGAGTCTGTTTCGGCAATGTAAGCCAAAACCAGTTCCTGATGCTCCGGCTTTAAAAGCGGTTAACCTACTCCCAGAAAAGGTAGCCTTCCAGGCGTTCCGGAGCCAGACCATGACGCAGGTTCAACACCTCCTGCCTTAGCTGCTATTGTGCTTTTGCCACTACCAGAAGATGCACCCCATCAGTACTAGCTGGCCCCCCCACTCCCACGTCCACGGCCTCTTCCACCATACTTCCAAATTTTGGAGAAAATGTACCCAAAATAACATCAGATATATGGTACTGTATCAGAAGCATACAGCTCTATACAGTCAAAGGATAATTGTCAATCTCCCTATATATTTCATGAGTCACACAGATGCTCACAGGCTCAGTATGGATTAGACAAGAATATAAAAAGTAGAAAAAGGGTACAGTATCATCAGATACCAGGTATATATAGTATAGTTTAAACATTCTAAATCTCTGTATATATTTCAGGAGGCAGACACAGACGCTCTCAGGCTCAGTATGGATTACAACACAATATAAAAAGCAGTAAAAGGTAATGGATCTGAAGCGTACAGCAGTACACAGTGTAGGGGCCATTGTCAATCTCTGTCTTTATTTCCACAGTCAGAAACAGACTCTCACTTGGTCAGTTTGGATTAGACCAGAAAATAAAAAGCAGTAAATGGGTAATGTATCTCAAGCGTAGAGCTGTATACAGTGTTAGGGTAATTTTTAAATCTACATATAAATTGCAGGAGTAACCCACAGACTCTCACAAGCTCAGAATGGATCACACCACAATATAAAAAGAAGATCCGCAAGAAATAATCACACATGTGGGCCAATGTTCCAGTTGTCAATGATACACTTAGAGTGGTGGGTGGAGGAGGACTTCCTGGTAGAAAGGGTACAGTATCACCAGATACCAGGTATATATAGCATAGTTTAAACATTAAAAATGTACGACTATATATCAGGAGTAGTGTTAAGCCACCCCGTTAGTGTTCGAGTTCGGTTCGTCGAACAGGAGGCAAGTTCGTCGAATGTTCGTCAAACGTACGACGAACACCGTCGAGCCCCATTGAAAACAATGGCAGACAAACACGTACAAACACATAGAAAACAATTACAAAACACCTTAAAAGGTGTCCCAAAGCAGACAAAATGCTCAGAAGACAAAAATAACATATGGAAAAGGGCATCTACATATAGAAAAGAGGTGGAGGAGTAAAAGGAGGAGGAGACACAGATATAGGCATGTCATGCCCTTATAAAGTCAAAAAAGGCTGGACTAAAAATCTAAAATAGAAAAAATCTAAAATTTTAAAATCGAAGATGATCATATACCGTCGGACTTCCCACCATAAATTATGCCAACTGCCGATCAGGTGGCGTCATTCCCACGACCCTCCAAACAGTGTCCATGAAGGCAAAGTGTTTGGTTTCCGGGGGCAGTATGTTTGCAAAGCTGAACCTTAAAGGAATGTCCAGAAGGGCACCACCAGGAGTGGAGCCTGCAGCTTAATTGGACTCCACACAGGCAACCTCAACCATGCCAGCCACGGAAAAGATGGGCAGATTGCAAGCTTTGTCGATTCTGTGGGTGGTGGTGCATGGCCATTTTTAGTTGTGCTAGCGATTTGTCAGCTTAATTCCGGTAACAAACGAGACTCCAGCATGACCCCGCGGTCCGCATCCAGATTACTAGAGGGACACGTGAGGCTCTGGCACGCGAGATCGATCAATAACAGGTCTGTCATGCCCTTACATGTCCGGGGCTGCATGCGCGGTACACTGAAAGGACCAGCGTGTGTCACTTACAGGTGCAGATAACCTGCTGAACCCCGTTAGTGATGGTGATCTGGGATTCCAATTCTTCCCTGCGAACGAGGATTTCCCAGTAAGTGCAGGTCAACCAGAATTCCGGAATTAGGCCTAACCGGCATTCCAGAAAGAATGTGAAAAAATTAATTGTCCAAACCACAGGTGCTGTAGCTTGCTTAACAGCTGGGCTCCTCTGCTGAGTAGAACACAGTTCTTACATAAACAGGCGGCATAGCTTGGTTCACGGGTGGGCAACTCTGCTGAGTAGCAGACAGTGCTTACATAAACAGGCGGCACAGCTTGGTTCACGGATGAGCTCCTCTGCTGAGTAGCAGACACAGTTACTAGGCCCAAAGTATTAACTGGGCTAAATGCAGTCAAAAACTGGTTCTTTCATAAACAGGCGGCATAGCTAGGTTCACGGGTAAGCTCCTCTGCTGAGTAGCAGACAATGCTACAAGGCCCAAAAGGATTTTCTGGACAAGATGCGGTAAAAAATTATTAGAAACACACACGGTGTAGCTCCTTGACAGGTGCACTACACAACTGGCTACCAGACACCGCTATTATGCCATGAAACTGTCTATTAACATTTAAAACCATTATTAATGTGAAAATAAGGTTACGCTTCTGGTGAACGAACCGTTCTCGAGCGGAACCTCGAACAGCCGAATTTTAAGCAAAGTGTTCGAGTTCGACGGACGGCTCGAACACTGCCCAAAACAGCTGGAAGTTGAACTTGACGAACAGGTCGACTAGAACACCGCTCATCTCTAATCAGGAGGCAGACTCAGATGGTCACAGGCCAAGTATGGATTCGACAAGATTGTAGAAAGTTGAGAAAGGGTACAGTATCACTGGATACCAGATATATATATATAGCATAGTTTAAACATTAAAAATCTCAGTGTATATTTCCGTAGTCCGACAAAGACACTCACAGCCTCAGTATGGATTAGACAAGAATCTAAAAAGTAGAAAAAGGGTAATGTATTCGAAGCGTACGCTAGTATACACTGTTGGGGTATTTTTCAATCTTCATATAAATTTAAGTCTCAGTAAGACAGTCCAGACTCTCCGCAAGAGGAAACGAGATGGATACAAGTACAGACGGAAAGTCGAGTGATTGCAAAAGTTTTGGAATTACTAATCACGGAAAAAACTCCCGGGAGAATTCTCAGAGGTGATGCTGACCTTCAATTACTTTGTCTGTGGAGACAGCGAAAACAGTTCTTGTGAAGAAAGGTTTACTGTATCGCAGTACCGTGGATCCCATCACCGTTACTCATCTCCATCAAATTGTGATCACAGGGAGAGATGTAGACATTGTCCTCACTGCCTATCATGATCTGTCAGGTAACTTTGGAGTGCAAAAGACAGAAGCCACAGGCCGTAGGCGATTCTATTGGATTGGCATGAGAGGACACATTTAAAAATGTGGGCAGGAATGTCACACGTCTGTGAGTAGGAAAACTGTGAAAGCTGATGATAAACCACCACTGCATCTCATTGTGAGTCAACGTCCATAACAAATGGAAGCTATTGATCATCTGAAGATAGAGCCCAGCAGGACAGGGCATAGCTACGTCTTAACCAAGAATTTAACAGCCCTGAATACACAGCGGTGGAGCAGGGAGAGGTAAGTATTGCAAGTTCTGGAGCCCTGAGCAAGCAGGGGGGGCTCACTCATGGGCGGCGGTACTGGCACAGGGCCCCTCATAGTATGCTGGTGTGTCTGACGGTGGGTGTGCACCCCCACCATCAGAGACACTTGATTGCACTATGAGGGACCCTGTGCCAGTGCCGTCGCCCAAGAGTGGGCCCACCCACCTGTCCAGGGCAACGGCACTCGCACGGGTGCGTGCGCCAGGTGGTGACCCCGGCCCTGGGGGGGAGGCAGCCCAGTTAGGGAGGTTGAAAAAATGGCATATGTTCATGTTGGACATTCAGAAGCTGAAAATGGAGGAATTGGAAAAGTCTGAGGAAGAGGAGGACAAAAGCGAGCCATTTTTCTGGCAACCTACGTGTCAGCAGGCGAAGGTGGGTGAAAATCCTTTGAAACCCATGCATGGTTCATTTTAATGAAGGTTAGATCATCAACATTTTGGGTCCACAGACGGGTCCTTTTTTCTGTCAGGATTGATCCAGCAGCACTGAAGACTCTTTCGGATAGCACACTAGCAGCAGGGCAAGTGAGCTCCTGTAAGACATATTGTGCCAATTCAGGCCAGGTGTCCAGTTTACAGGCCCAATAGTCAAAGGGGAATGACCTGTGAGGGAGACCATCGATATGGGAGGAGAAGTAGTTTGTAACCATAGTTGACAACTGCTGTCTCCTGTCACTTTCAATTGATGCAGTATTACCAGTCGTGTGAGCGGTACTTGAAAAATCAGTCCACAACATGGTCATGAAACCCCTGTGTCCAACGCCGCTTCGGCTGTGTACACCACGAACACCTCTTCCATGTTGCCCCCTACGGCTCGTGGGAGAACATCACCGCCGCTGTGTGCTGGGAATGCCTCAAACAAACGGTTTACTAGAGTTGCTTGTTTGTTAGCCAATATTAGCTCTAGGTTCTCCTGTGGCATGATGTTGTGGAATTTGCCTTTATAGCGTGGATCCAGGATGCTGGCCAACCAGTAGTTGTCATCGTTCATCATTTCGGCAATGCGGGGGTCCCTTTTTTGGATATGCAAGGCATAATCACACATGTGGGTGTTATGAGCTCATTTTCTGCTCCACCAGTTGAGAGTTCTCCTTCCGTTCTCCCTCTGGTGGTGACAGGAGGTGGTGAGGTTGGTTTGAGTGGTAGTGATCAGCCACCTGATGAGAAGGATAACGATTGGATCTCTGGAGTATCAGAATGGATATAAGACAGCCGACGCCGTATCCTAGTGCTGGTGATTCAGTCTGCTTCTCAGGTCTTGGACTTCAGCTCTCTTCCAGTCTTCTTAAGTTAAGTTTGTTTTTTGCTAATGTTCACACTTGCGCTTGTTGGTCAATTCAGTTTCTTGTGTGGTCAGCTTGCTCCTGCTGGGGCTATGCTGAACTTCCATTCCTATTTATCTGTATTTGCCAATTTGCCTTTTTGTCCCTGATTAGATTGGCCTCTTTTTGCTCTGTTTCAGAATATTTCAGAGTGCTGATATAGTGGGAGAAGTCTAGTGACTTCAGGGTTAATTTTGCTATCAGACGTGTTGGACATTATTTTTGGTAGGATTTTTTGGCAGATTGCAGACAGTGGCTTTCCTGTCCTTTCTAGTTAGTCGGGCCCCATTGTTTGCTCAGCCTATTTTCCTGCCTGTGTTTGTGTTTTCATCTTGCTTCACCTTCAATACATGTGTGGGGGCTGTCTTTTCCTTTGGGGTCTGCTCTGGGGCAGTTAGTTTTCCATTATCTTGCTTTAGGTTTATGTAGTCCTCCGGCGGAGACGAGGCGTCTAGGAACAATGTAGGAACGCTCCACTGCTACTGTTAGTTGTGTGGTTAAGATCAGGGATCTGCAATCTGCATAGTGACCAACCTCTCTGGTTTTCAGGGACTTAGCTTTTTGTTGTTCCTCCTCAGTGACCCATTCATAACATGTGGGCCAATGTTCCAGGTGTCAATGATGCACTGCGAGTGCTGGGTGGAGGAGCACTTTCTGGCAAATCAACATCCCTCCAGTCACGCACAAACCCTGTACCTGACCTTGCCCCGAAACATTTTCTCTTGCCCCCTGAGAAGCATCCTCCTCCCCTAAATAATCATCCCCATCCTCCTCCTCTTCTTCCTCCACCTCATCCAGGAGAGTTCCCTGAGCAGACAATGGCTGACTGTCATCAAGGCTTCCCTCCTCCTCTTCCTCCTCGGCTGCAGACGCCTGCTCCTTAATGTGCGTCAAAGTTTGCATGAGCAGACGCATAAGTGAGATGCTCATGCTTATGATGGCATTGTCTGCGCTTCCCAGCCGTGAGCATTCCCCAAAACACTGAAGGACTTTACAGCGGTCTTTCAGCTTCGACCACTGCACACCAGACAACTCCATGTCTGCCCTCAAACTGTCTGCCTGTGTATCCTCCCACAAATGCATTACAGCCTGCCTCTATTTGCACAGCTTCTCAACTATGTACAGGGTGGAGTTTCACCTTATTGCAACGTCGATAATTAGGTGGTGCCTGGGAAGGTGGAGCAATTGCTGCAGCTTCTGCATATAACTGGAGTGTACTGGCGACCGGCAAATGTGCGAACACAGTCTTCGCACCATATGAAGCAGGGCCGTTAACTCCGGATAATTATTGAGGAAGCACTGCACCACCAGGTTCAAAGTGTGAGCCAGGCAAGGTATGTGTCTGAGGTTTGAAAGGGCTATGGCTGCTACAATATTCCAGCCGTTATCACTAACTACCTTGCCTGCCTCAAGATGTAGACTGCCCAGCCATGACTCAGTTTGTCACTGCAAGTAGTTGGCCAGTACCTCCACGGTGTGTCTTTTGTCGCCCAAACACATCATATTCAACACAGCCTGCTGACGCTTACCACTAGCTGTTTGATAGTGGAACAACTTGTGTGCAACATTGGCAGCTGCGGATGGAGTGCTCGTGTGACTGTGCTCTGTGGATGAGCTTTCGCTTCTGGAGTACGAGGAGGAGGAGGGTCGAATGCCTACAGCCAACTGTTTCCTATACCGTGGGCTAGGCAGCACTGTCCCACCGCCACTGTCCCCTGTGGACCCTGCATCCACCACATTAACCCAGTGCGCAGTGATGGACACGTAACAGCCCTGACCATGCCTACTGGACCATGCATCTGATGTGAGGTGCACCTTTCCACTCACCGATTGCTTGAGTGCATGGACAATGTGGTCTTTCACATGCAGGTGGAGGGCTGGGATGGCTTTTCGAGAAAAGAATTGCCGACTGGGTACGTCATAGCATGGTACTGCGTAGGCCATGAGCTCGCGGAAAGCTTCGCTTTCAACCAACCTGTAGGGCATCATTTCTAACGAGATTAGTTTGGCAATGTGGGTGTTCAAACACTGTGTATGCAGATGAGAGGATGAGTACTTTCTTGTCCTACTGAGAGTCTCTGGTAGGGTGAGCTGGACTTGAGAGCTGCATATGGTGGAACTAGCGGTGGACATGGCGGACTGAGAGAAGGTTGGTGATGGTGATGGTGTTAACATTGTGATTCTCTGACTGCTTTGGCCTTGCGACGACACCTCAACATTTGCTTCTGGTGATGTGCTAACCGGTGGGCTTACAGTGGGGAAAGCGATGTAGCGTTGCTGACTACCTTCATTCGGAGCAGGTGCACATGCGGTTCGTGAGACTTGGTAGTCCGTCCACGCTTGAAAGTGTATGGTGGTTAAATGGCTAAGCATGCAACTGGTATTCAAATTTCTCAGATTCTTCCCTCGGCTAAAGGTCTTTGCGCACTTCTTATAGATAACCTTTGCCTGATCATTAGGATTTTGTTCAAAAAAAATGCCACACTGCACTCTTCCTACTATGGAAGACATTTTGAGGCCTTGCACGCTGTGCTAATTTGACCGTCTGGCCAAGCTGTCCTGCAACTCTTTGGGTTTTTGTAAACCGTTTTTGGGCTGCTACGGGCCTGCCAGATAACAGCTGTTGCGATGTCGATGCCTGCTGCGGATCCTCCTCCTCCTCTTCTGAGCTATTGGCAGAGGCACCCTCTTCCCCCAATGGATGCCAATCTGGGTCAACAACTTGGTCATCCATCACCTCCTCTTCAATTTCATGTGCACCTTCCTCTGTGTCACCGTGTAAGGTGGTATTGTATGCGGGAAGGGACACCTGAGTTTCATCAGGGTCAGATTCTGGCTCAGTACACTGCAAGGACAATGTAGTGCTCTGAGTGAATGTACCAGCAGAAAAATCTAGCATTGGCTGTGCATCAGTGCACTCCATGTCCGATTCATCTTGGACTGGGGAATTCACGATTTGACTTGCTAACCCAGGCATGGTATGTGAAAAAAGCTCCATGGAGTAATCTGTAGTGTGGCCTGCCGCATCCTTCACTTTTGGTAGGGTTGAAGGACACAAGTAAACGTGTTGTTCCTGACCAGGAGCCTCCACTGACGACTCAGTGCTTTTATTTTTTGAAACTTCAGAAGAGGAGGCGATAGAGCTGGAGGCTGTGTCAGCAATGTAAGCCAAAACTTGTTCCTGAAGCTCTGGCTTTAAAAGCAGTTTACCTACTCCCAAAAAAGAGAGCCTTCGAGGCCTTGTGGAGCCAGATGATGACGCAGGCTCAACACCTCCTGTCTTAGGTGCTATTGTGCTTTTGCCACTACCAGCAGATGCATCACCACCCCCACCACCATCAGTACCAGCTGGCTATCCCCGCCCACTTCCACGGCCTCTTCCACCATACTTCCTCATTTTTGGAAAAATGTACCCAAAATACCACCAGCTATATGGTACTGTAAAACAAGGTACAAGGTGTATATAGTATTGTGGAGAAATTGAATCTCCCTAGAGATTTTAGGAGGCTGAACTATTATCTCAGGCCCAATATAGATTACACCTCAATTTAACAGGCTGAAATTGGCTGGTGTATGACAAAGAAAAAGGTGTATATAGTATTGGGGAGAATTGGAAGCTCCCTAGAGATTTTAGGAGGCTGAACTATTATCTCAGGCCCACTATAGATTACACCTCAATAACATGCTGAAATTGGCTGGTGTATGACAAAGTACAAGGTGTATACAGTATTGGGGAGAATTGGAAGCTCCCTAGAGATTTTAGGAGGCTGAACTATTATCTCAGGCCCACTATAGATTACACCCAGGGGCGTACATAGAAATCATGGGGCCCCATAGCAAAAGTCTGAATGGGCCTACCCCAAAAAAAAAAATCAACAGGTGCTCTTAACTCCAGGCATGCATGTTATAGGTCAAACATCCAGCCATAGCAGCACAGAGTATATCAGGAGAGCTATCCACAGCAGCAAAGAGGATGTCAGAAGAGCCTGTCACAGCAGCACAAAGGATGTCAGTAGAACAAGCCACAGCAGCACAGAGGATGTCAGGAGAGCCAGCCACAGCAGCACAAAGGATGTCAGGAGAACCAGCCACAGCAGCACAGAGGATATCAGGAGAGCTATCCACAGCAGCACAGAGGATGTCAGGAGAGCCAACCACAGCAGCACAGAGGATATCAGGAGAGCTAGCCACAGCAGAACAAAGGGTGTCAGGAGAGCCAGCCACAGAAGCACATAGGATGTCTTGAGAACCTGCCACAGCAGAATGGAGGATGTCAGGAAAGCCAGCTACGGAGGCACAGAGGATGTCAAGAGAGCCAGCCACAGCAGCATACAGGATATCAGGAGAGACAGCCGCAGCAGCACAGAGGATGTCAGGAGAGCTAGCCACAGCAGAATGGAGGCTGTCAGGAAAGCCAGAGATAAAAGCACAGAGGATGTCAGGAGAGACAGCCACAGCAGCACAGAGGATCTCAGGAAAGACAACCACAGCAGCACAGAGGATGTCAGAAGAGCCAGCCACAGAAGCACAAAGGATGTCAGGAGAACCAGCCACAGCAGCACAGAGGATGTCAGTAGAGTCAGCCACAGCGGCATACAGGATATCAGGAGAGCTATCCACAGCAGCACAGAGGATGTCAGGAGAGCCTACCAAAGCATCACAGAGGATTTCAGGAGAACCTGCCACAGCAGCACAAAGGATTTCAGGAGAGGCCCAGCCACAGAAGCACAGAAGATGTCTTGAGAGCCTGCCACAGCAGAACAGAGGATGTCAGGAAAGCCAGTCACAAAAGCACAGAGAATGTCAGGAGAGCTAGCCACAGCAAAACAAAGGATATTAGGAGAGCCGGACACAAAAGCACAGAGGATGTCAGGAGAGCCAGCCACAGCAGCACAAGGGATGCCAGTAGAGGAAGCCACTGCAGCACAGAGTATGTCAGGAGAGGCAGCCACAGCAGCACAGATGATGTCAGGAGAGGCCCAGCCACAGAAGCACAGAGGAATCCACACACACACACCTGCAGTGCATGCAGGGCCCCCTCCACCCTCCACAGTGCGTGCAGCTGGGCCCCCCTCCCTAAGGTGCAAAGTGCCAGGCTGCCAGCACAGTGAGGGGACACATTTAACAAAAAAAATCCACCCCCAGCCGGGCTCACCGTCTTGTGTGTGTGTCCACCCTCTCCCTGAGTGAGAGAGGCTCATGAATGTTTTCTGCTTCCTGCTTCCTGCAATGCACATGTGCTACTCTCTGACTGCCAGGAAGCGTGGCGTTCTTATGCAAATCCAGCCAGAGACTTCAGCCAACTGCTGAACAGGAAACAAGGAATGGGGAGCTTCAAGGGGTATACAGCGGCTGTCGATTACTTTTAATTAAAGGAGATAGTACTGTGTCAGCACAGTACAGCTGCCAAGCCGCAGCGGCCGTCGCGGGCCTCCTCATCCATCCGGGCCCCCTCACCTGTCGGGGCCCCATAGCAGCTGCGTGGTCTGCTACTATTGATGTTGCGCCACTGATTACACCCCAATTTAACAGGCTGAAATTGGCTGGTGTATGACAAAGTACAAGGTGTATATAGTATTGGGGAGAATTGGAAGCTCCCTAGAGATTTTAGGAGGCTGAACTATTATCTCAGGCCCACTATAGATTACACCTCAATTTAACAGGCTGAAATTGGCTGGTGTATGACAAAGTACAAGGTGTATATAGTATTGGGGAGAATTGGAAGCTCCCTAGAGATTTTAGGAGGCTGACAATGATTCTCTCAGTCCAAGTATGGCAGCAGGCAGCCTAATAAGCAGGACTGCTGCAAACAAAAGTGTGGAAAAATGAACGTTTGGTAACTGTGCAGAAAAGAGGAAGAAAAGTATTTTTGCTTTTAAAAAAGCAGTTTGCACAGCAGTGTGCAAACAGCAATGCAGCTATCAGGGAGCCTTATAAGGCAGCCTCATAACCAACAGAGCTGATGCACAAAAATATAGCCTCCCCTGTCACTGCACAAAACTGTTGTGTTGTACAGTGGAAATCGCTAAAAGCAGAAGCAGTTTTTTTGTTCTTCTTCCCTGCCTAATGCTCTCCCTTATTCAGAATCAGCAGCTGCAACCTCTCCCTAATGCTAATATCGGCAGAAGTAAGATGGCGGTCGGCGTGCACACCCTTTTATAGCCCCTGTGACGCCACACAAAGCAAGCCAATGACTTGCATGCCCTTCTCAAAGATGGGTGGTGACCGATGCCCATGTCATCGCATTGCCCACAGTGTGCGTCTTCCATCATTGGCTGAAAAAGGGTACTGGAAGCATCATTTGAAACGCGACTTTGGCGCTCTGGTCGCCGACCTCGTGGTCGACCTCACGCTAGGTCGGGTTTTGTTTCACGAAACCCGACTTCAGCGAAAGTCGGCGACTTATGAATTTGACCGACCCGTTTCGCTCAACTCTAGTGATCATAAACCACATCTGCATCCGCTTGTAAGTTGACGTCCATTTCAAATGGTAGCCATTGATCATCTGAAGGTAGAGGCCAGCAGGACAGGCCATAGCTACATCTTAACCATCATTGATCAATACACCAAATTTCTAGTGGCCGTCCCTGTGAAGGATTTAACTGCCCAGACTACACAGCGGTGGAGCAGGGAGAGGTAAGTATTGCAACTTTCAAGTGCTATGGCCATGACCAAGCAGAGGGGGCACAATCGTGGTTGATGGTACTGGCACAGGGCCCCTCATAGTACGCTGGTGTGTCTGACGGCGAGTGGGCCCTCCCACCATCTGAGACACTGTATTGTACCATGTGGCGCCCTGTGCCATTGCCATCGGCCATCAGTGGGCCCATCCACCTTTTCAGAGCAACGGCACTTGCCCGGGTGCGCCAGGTCTTGACCCCAGCCATTGGGGGAGGGGTTGGCAGCCCAGTTATGGAGGTTTAAAAATTGGCATATGCAGATGTGTTGGCTGGACATTCAGCTGCTGCAAAGGGCGTAATTGGGCAAGTCCGAGGAAGAGGAGGGAAAAACATAGTAACATAGTAACATAGTTATTAAGGTTGAAGGGAGACTTTAAGTCCATCTAGTTCAACCCATATCCTATCCTAACTTGCCCTAACATGTTGATCCAGAGGAAGGCAAAAAAAACCCATGTGGCAACAGTAAGCTTCACATTGGGGAAAAAAATTCCTTCCCGACTCCACATACGGCAATCAGACTAGCTCCCTGGATCAACGCAATATTAAGGAGACTAGTGTATATACCCTGTAATATTATACTTTTCAAGAAAGGCATCCAGTCCCTTCTTAAATTTTAGTAGTGAATCACTCATTACAACATCATATGGCAGAGAGTTCCATAGTCTCACTGCTCTTACAGTAAAGAATCCGCGTCTGTGAGTATGCTTAAACCTTCTTTCCTCCAGACGTAGAGGATGCCCCCTTGTCCCCGTCACAGGTCTAAGAGTAAAAAGATCATTAGAAAGGTCTTTGTATTGTCCCCACATATATTTATACATTGTAATAAGATCACCCCTAAGCCTTCGATTCTACAAACTAAATAACCCCAAGTGTAATAACCTGTCTTGGTATTGCAGACCCCCTAGTTCCCTAATAACCTTGGTCGCTCTTCTCTGCACCCGCTCCAGTTCAGCTATGTCTTTCTTATACACCGGAGACCAGAACTGTACACAGTATTCTAAGTGTGGTCGCACTAGTGACTTATATAGAGGTAAAATTATGTTCTCCTCATGAGCATCTATGCCTCTTTTAATGCATCCCATTATTTTATTTGCCTTTGCAGCAGCTGCTTGACTCTGGCCACTAAATGTGAGTTTGTCGTCCACCCATACACCCAGGTCTTTTTCAGTGACTGTTTTGCCCAGTGTTTTACAATTAAGCACATAATTATACAACTTGTTCGTTCTACCCAAGTGCATGACCTTACATTTATCCCCATTAAAGCTCATTTGCCATTTATCAGCCCAAGCTTCTAGTTTACATAAATCCTCCTGTAATATAAAATTGTCCTCCTCTGTATTAATTACCCTACAGAGTTTAGTGTCATCTGCAAATATTGAATTTCTATTCTCTATGCCCCCTACAAGGTCATTAATAAATATGTTAAAAAGAAGCGGGCCCAAAACTGACCCCTGTGGTACCCCACTGCTAACCGTGACCCAGTCCGAGTGTGCTCCATTAATAACCACCCTTTGTTTCCTATCCCTGAGCCAGCTCTTAACCCACCTACACATATTTTCCCCTATCCCCATTGTTCTCATTTTATGTATCAACCTTTTGTGTGGCACCGTATCAAAAGCTTTTGAAAAGTCCATGTACACCACGTCCACTGCATTCCCTTGGTCCAGTCCGGAACTTACCTCTTCATAAAAGCTTATCAGATTAGTCTGACAGGAACGGTCCCTTGTAAACCCATGTTGATATTGGGTCATGAGGTTATTCTTCTCCAGATACTCCAGTATAGTATCTCTTAGAAAACCCTCCATGATTTTACCCACAGTTGAGGTTAAACCGAAGCACTTTTCTGGTAACCGCCCACCAAATCAGACACTGAGGGGCCCCGCCCACCAAATCGGACCCTGAGGGGCCCCGTCCACCAAATCGGACCCTGAGGGGCCCCGCCCACCAAATCGGACCCTGAGGGGCCCTGCCCACCAAATCGGACCCAGAGTGGCCCCTCCCACCAAATCGGACCCTGAGGGGCCCCGCCCACCAAATTGGACCCAGAGGGGCCCCACCCACCAAATCGGACCCTGAGGGGCCCCGCCCACCAAATTGGACCCAGAGTGGCCCCGCCCACCAAATCGGACCCAGAGTGGCCCCGCCCACCAAATTAGACCCAGAGGAGCTGTGCCCACAAGATCAGACCCTAAGGGGCCCCACCCACAAAATCGGACCCTGAGGGACCCCACCCACAAAATCGAACCCTGAGGGGCCCCAACCACAAAATAGGACCCTGAGGGGCCCCGGCCACAAAATCAGACCCTGAGGGGCCCCACCCACAAAATCAGACCGAGGGGCCCCGGCCACAAAATCAGACCCTGAGGGGCCCCAGCCACAAAATCGGACCCTGAGGGGCCCAGGCCACAAAATCAGACCCTGAGGGGCCCACCCCCAAAATCGGACTCTGAGGGGCCACACCCACAAAATCGGACCCTGAGGTGCCACACCCACAAAATCGGACCCTGAGGGATCCCGGCCACCAAATCAAGCCCTGGGGAGCCCAGGACACCGAATCGGATCCTGAGAGGCCCCACCCACCAAATCAGACCCTGAGGCCAAAGTGGCCCCTGAGAGGCACCCACAGTTAAAGCGGATCCTGAGTTGAAAGTCTTGCAGGGGCAGCAGACAAGTCTCTCTTAAAAGGGCAGCCCGGGCACCATTTCAAAGCATTATCTGTACTTCCTTCAGGAAATACACAACTAGTTTTATACTGTAATATCTGACTGCTGGGAACTCTGGTTTTGTTCCATGCAATAAATATTAGTGGGCACCTGAAGGACGATGCTATATACAGGTGCTTCTCACAAAATTAGAATATCATCAAAAAGTTAATTTATTTCAATTCTTCAATATAAAAAGTGAAACTTATAAATTATATAGAGTCATTGCAAACAGAGTGAGCTATTTCTAGTCTTTATTTCTGTTAATGGTGATGATTATGGCTTACAGCCAATGAAGATCCAAAAGTCATTATCTAAGAAAATTAGAATAATTTATAACAACAGCTTGAAATATTATTTTAAAGTATACTTCACACTTGACATTGGAAATAAAGTTCCCAGAGTATGGAGGAAGAGTGGAGAGACAGACAATCCAAGCTGCTTGAGGTCTAGTGTGAAGTGTCCACAGTCAGTGACGGTTTGGGGAGCCATGTCATCTGCTGGTGTAGGTGCAATGTGTTTTATCAAGACCAATGTCAGTGCAGCCGTCTACCAGGAAATTTTAGATCATAACATCTCAGCAGTGCCACAGGCTGATCACCTCCATGCCACGCTGCATTGATGCAGTATTCGATATCAAAGGAGCCACAACCAAGTATTGATTGAATTTACTGAACATATATTTCAGTTGGCCAACATTTCGGATTTTAAAATCATTTTTTCAATCTGGTGTTATAAAGTATTCTAATTTACTGAGATAATGACTTTTGTTTTGTTTTTTTTTGCTGTAAGCCATAATCATCAATATTAGCAGAAATAAACATGTGAAATAGATCACTCAGTTTCTAATGACTCTATGTAGTATATGAGTTTCACTTTTTGTATTGAAGACCTGAAATAAATTAACTTTTTGATGATGTTCTAATTTTGTGAGATGCACTTGTAGTTATAAAGCCATTTCTCAAGCTTTGGAACTACAGTTTACCACAGTGAGAGCCATTATCCACAAATGGTGAAAACATGGAACAGTGGTGAACCCTTCCAGGAATGGCTGGCCAATCAAAATTACCCCAAAAGCACTGGGACAACTCATTAAAGTGGTCACAAAACACCCCACAAAAATATCCAAAAAACTGCAGGCCTTACTTTCCTCAGTTATGGTCATTGTTCATGACTCCACAGTAAAAAGAAATTGGGCAAAAATGACCTATATGGCAGAGTTCCAAGACAAAAACCACTGCAGAGCAATAAGGACATAAAGGCTTGTTTCAGTTTTGCCAGAATACACCTTGATGAACCCCAAGACTTTTTGGAGAATACTCTGTGGACTGATGAGAAGTTACATAGCATTTTAAAAAGGAACATCAAACCAACAGTGAAATATGTTGGTGGTAGTGTTAGTGATGGTTTGGGTCGGTTTTACTTCTTTAGGACCTGGTAGACTTGCTGTGGTAAATGGAACTATGAATTCTGCTGTCTACCAAAAAATCCTGAAAGAGAATGTCCAGCCATCTGATTGTGACCTCAAGCTGAGGCGCACTAGGACAATGCAGTAGGACAATAATCCAAAACACACCAGCAAGTCCAGATCTGAATGACTTAAGAAAAACAAAATTAAGACTTTGGAGTGGCCTAATCAATGTCCTGACCTTAATCCGATTGAGATGCTGTGGCATGACCTTAAGAAGGTGGTTCATGCTTAGAAACCTTCCAATGAGGGTGAATTACAACAATACTCCAGAGTGTTCTAGAAGACCCATTGCCAGTTATCTCAAATGCTTGAATGCAATTGATGCTACTAAGGGTTGCCAACCCTGTTATTAGGTTTAGGGCCCTGTAGGATTGGATTTTATTTTCCTTAGTAATAAAGGCCTTTATTAAAAAATGCATTTTGTGCTTACTTTGTCTAATATTTATATTAGTTTGGTTATATGAAACATTTAAGTGTGACAAACATGCAAAAGAATTCAGGAAGAGGGCAAACAGTTTTTCACACAACTATATATTTTTTTCTGTTATACTGCAGAAAAGAGGAGGGTACTATTTAAGCTTAGAGATGAGCGATCTTGCTCTGAAAATGTTCACCAATATCAAATTTACCACAAAAATAACTCAATCAGATTTATGTGTGGATTCCTGAGCATTTTCCTCAAAGTCGGCTAAATTCAATTCAGGCACAGTTCAGAAAATGATCGTGTTTCCACTAATGCTTTTGTTAGGACTAGTCTAGAATAGTTGTCCTGTATGATGAGTGGGGGATGTGATTTATGAGGGGAGGGGGTGTGTATAGGTCAGAGGAGCGGCAGATGCTCATGCTGCTGCTGATGCCAGATGACTTATAGCTAGATGTGATTCTGTTCCGTGTGAAATGGACTTTCTAGCATCTAACTAGTTTTATGCTAATTTTGATTTTGAGTAGGAAATCTGGTTGTGTAGGCAGGAGTTCACATTTCCAACACAAAATCGTTTGGGCTAATACTGTGTTGTAGTCAGAGCTCAGAAAGTCACATTTGCTAATCAAAATAGTATGGAGTAATATTGGGGTGCAGGCACCAGGCCCCATTTCCTTATCCAGATTGCTTGGGCTACTACTGTGTTGCAATCAGTACTCAGGAGGTCACATTTACTAATCAAAATAATTTGTGCAAATATTGGTTTGCAGGCAGGAGGCCCCATTTCCTAATCCACATTTTTGGGCTAATATTGGGGTGCAGGCACAAGGCCCAATTTCATAATCAAAATTGTTAGGGCTAATATTGGGGAGTAGGTAGGAGGCCCCATTTCAGGAGGTCACATTTAGTAACCAAAATCATTTTGGCTAATATTGGTTTGCAGACAGGAGGCCCCATTCCTAATCAAAATTGTTTGGACTAATATTGGGGTGTGGGCACAAGGCACCATTTCATAATCAAAATTGTTAGGGCTAATATTGGGGAATATGTAGGAGGCCCCATTTCATTATCAACATTGTTTAGGATGATATTGGGGTGCAGGCAATAAAAATTGTCAGGGCTAATATTGAAGTGTAGGCACCAACCCCCATTTTCTAATCCAAATATTTTGTGTAATACTGTAATGCAGTCAGGACTCAGGAGGTGCCATTTCCTAATCAAAATCATTTGGGCTAATATTGTTGTGCAGGCACACTATCTCAGAAAATGAATACTGATTGATAATTTAGTGACAGGTGACTGACAGATCTGGACTTAGGGTTGTGAAACAGCTTGTTAAAGGAGGGGATGGGTACATCCAACATGTGTGGGGAAAAATAGAGGTCATGGTGGAAGAGGGAAAAAGCTTGGAGCTCAACATGTACATGGGTTAGGTGGTAATGTTACCGAAAACTCTACTGAACCAACGTCGGCTCATCCTATCCAAAGACAACTCACATCTGTTACTGGACGGCTACTCCAGTGCTCCAGTGGATGGCAAGCACTGCATCTGATGGCCTCTCTCCTTCTTCCTCCACCTTGACATTACACACAGTACAATACTCAGAGGTGGCACCCAAATTACCCTTGTTTCCCCCCATGTCTCAGCTTTCCAACTGCCCAAGTGACTGTGGGGAACTACAGATGAACAAGTCTGCAGAGCTAATAACACATTCTATTCCATCAACATCAAAGGTCTCCTCCAAGCATTCATAGAATCTAGAGGAGGAAAGCATCTGCACCAATGCCCAAATTTTTTTCTGTTGAATCTGGGGCCAGATGAAGTAGGGTCTGAGTAGAATGTAGACCATCATCACCAAATGTTAATCTAAGGAGATCCTTATGAGACTCGGATACCTGAGGTGCACGCGGACTGCATTGTGCTGTCAGGGCATGAAGAGAAGGAGGGTGACTCTCAGGGTGAGGAGTGGGAGAACAGAGAGGATGCTGATGAGGATGTAGATCCCACATGATGTGAACCTAAAATTGGGACAATTGATATGCCCTTTATTTAGCAAAAGTGGTAAGTGGTAGCACCACATGTACTAGGTGCCTGGACAATATGATAAAAAGAAAACATGATTATACGCAATAAAAAATAGTATAAAAACCGAACCACTAGGTAATGAATGAACAGGATGTGTAAACCTAAATGTACAACACAAACAATGAATTGTGCATCAAATGTATCCCTAGCCTGAATAAAGAGTGTTGTGTCCCACCATAGAAGTGTGAGAGGATGATATTAATCCACAGAAGAAATAGATGGGCAAAATTATATATAAAGGGTTGAGGATATATGTACTCCTTAGATGAAGAGTAAATAATTATATGGGAGCATAAGCCAAAATGTCCCCAGAGTATAATGGACAAACTGGTAAGGCGCATAGATAAACCCTAGTAGAGCATAGTTCCTTTGGGACAAGGGATATAAATATGCAGGGATAGGTTAGATGAATTATCTTAGTGGATTGCGGTTCAGGTGTGGTGCACACTCCGACGTGCATTTCGGAATATGTCCTTCGTCAGGGGATGTCATCCATAGTGAACCAGATGTTTAAAAAGCAGAGGACTAAGATGCTGATAGGAGCCCAAAAGGAAATGATGGCATGCATGCCTGGAGGACCCGGATGTCACCGACACCCGCATCATGTGACTGATGACACCGAGTCACATGATCACGACTTGCTGTCTCGAGACATGGAGATACAGGAGGCGGGGACCACACCAGGCGCAGACAGCGCATGCATACAGCTCCAGTAAGGTCATGTGGGCGTAATAGATGCTGCATAGTGAGAAATGCATGGGGTGGAAATGTCATGTCATTTGCAGATTCTGGGTGATATGTGTTACATATGGTGGAGGCATCTTATAAGTGGCATATAGAACAGGTGAACAAATGTGAGGTTTGAAGTGTCTTGTGAGAAACATATAAGATAATATTACAAATAAAGAATAACTGTCAGCACAGCAGTCAGCCCTGCACTGCAGTTGTAGTCATGTAAAAGAATGTTTCCTCCTACACATGACAAAATTAAGAGCTTGAACTCCATCATCTCCAATCTGTTATCCACAAAAATGCTGCCTTTCCACCTGGTGGATACAGTTTCTGAAAGCTAATGGCCATTGCAGTCCCCCAGTACCAGGTGCTCAGTCACCAGTACTTTTCAAAGAAAGCAGTGCCTGTGCTACACCAGCATGTTGCCAACTACTTCACCTGTTCCATGAAAAATACTGTCTGCCAGTGTACATTTCCCCACTAACACCTGGACAAGTAAATATGGGCAGGGGAATTACATCTTGCTGACTGCGCACTAAGTGACTCAGGTGGCTGTGGGGGCAGGCGGGTGAGTTGTTGCACAAGTCTTAGAATCCCTAAGGCTTGTGTTGCAAACATCTGTATCTACCACTGCTTCTGGCTCCTCCAACTCCTCTAGGGCCTCCTCTTATGCCCTCAACCCCTCCCTTAATCAGACACGCTTTCCAAAAGTGCAAAGAGAATCCCCCCACCTCCGCACTGCTCAGCCAGGTCTCACTGTAATCTGGCAGTGTTTAAGTTAGTGTGCCTTGAAGATCGCATTCAGACAGTTCAAGAGTTGTGGACAGCTATCAAGGACGAGTTAGACCAATGGCTGTCTTCACAGAACCTGGAGACAGTGAAGGTTGTGTGAGATAACGGTGCAAACCTGCTGGAGGCCCTACTCCGAGGCAAACTCACACACTTGCCTTGCATGGCTCACATGCTTAACCTGGTGGTACAACAATTTTTCTGCCACTATCCCATTCTAAATGCACTGCTGCAGAAAGCAAGTTTGCTGTGTGCACAATTCTGCCGTTTGCACACTGCAGGTCATAGACTTGCATCGCTAAAGAGGTTTTTCTACCAGTTACCAATTTGAATTCCACTCTGCACATGTTCCAGAGACTGTGGCAGCAGTGATGAGCCCTGGTGCAGCATGTCTTTTTGCATAGCTTGTGCCAATGCAGTACGCATGTGGTGCAAATCACACTTGCACAGATGAAGTATCTCTGCACCCTTGTGCACAGTTTTAAAATAGTTACTACTAAAATGAGAATGCCATCATCAGTATCACTATTCTGGTCATCTATATGCTGGATGTTAGGCGCTGGATTTCTGGCTCTGCAGAGCAGGAATCCAGAGCCGTGCATTCAGCCGTCTCCCATTCTGCTCCGAGCCCTGCTCAGCAATCACAGTGAGCCAGGCGTGCTGCTCAGACTCATTCTGGGAGCCTGGATGTTGCTGCCACCTCTGGTGCAGCAATGGTAGCGCAACCTGCCCTGCCGGGACCCGCTCCAGAGGCTAAGTCCTCGTGCCATGCTACTGGGCATGCCCGTAATGTGACCTCTCACTGGAGAGCAGGGGTCACATGCTCAGGTCCTGCGTTGGATCTGATTGGTCCTTTCCAGGGTACTGGAAGGTCCCAGAAGCGCATGGCTATAAAAAGCATGTATGGCGGCTCGGCCATTTGCTAGTGTAGACTAAGATTTATATGTGTGTTTGGTGATAAATGCATGGACTGGTGACTGACTTATTATGAAACCCCTTCCCTCTGACATTACGGATGGTGACAGAATGTTGGTTTAGTCAGTGCCAGGTTACCGCACCTACACTAGCGTACGTCGGTGTCCGACTCTCCGGCACCGTCACCCGGTGGTTATAGTTGTCCACCGCGATGCCCTCTGCAGCGATCATTGGCGTTTGCGGCTGCAACGCCACCCGCTGGTTACCCTGTGAGGCTAACAGGGCCAGCGTCTGTTTATATTTTGTGTTTAGGCATCTCTGAGTCTGAACAGAGCCGATCCTAGGCTCTTGGGTGACGTTAACCCGAGCGCTGTACCGCACCTCTAGCGTTACTGCCATTGTCCAGCAGCGGTCTTGTCATCTACCGCACGGTGGACCCCGGGCGGCAAACGCACCTTCTATTATTTATATCTGGTGCATTCCGCTGACCCTAACAATGGAGCACCCTATGAATAGCCTGTAGGAGGAGGTGGTTGTCATCCCAGAGGTAATGGTGGAAGCAGAGGAGGATGCGGAAGGGATAACAAGATCTCTAAGTTCTGGACTATCATCACAAAGGCGGTGCCATGGAATGGTGGATTACAGCAGGGGGCTCATAGTACCAGTAAAACTGTTACTGAAGATGTAGGAGCTGTGGAACATATGGGCGAGGATGAGGAGGAAGAGGTAATGGGCATGCAACATTTTAGTCAAATGTTGAATGTATTTAACCAGTATGTAACGGTATGGTATATCTATATAATATCCTGAGGAAGAAGTCTTGGACTTCAAAATGCGTTGAGATTTTGAATAAACCATCAACCCTTTTATGAATTGTTTGCTCCTTAACCCTATATGGCAGCGTAGGAAATCTTTCCACAAAATCTACAGTAATTTAATTATGATTATGGCCACTAGTTTGACATGTGGATCTGCACCAGCTGTTAGATGATTCTATGTGCCTCTAATTCTCATACATCAGGTGAGTGCAATCTGACTATTATTTCCAACACATCCCTCGGATAAGACCCTATTTGGCGCAACTTTCTCCTACAGTGTGAATTACACCCTCTAATCGTGTCACTAACTCTCCCCTTTCTCCTAAAGAACCTGCAGGAAAATCCTCATGGGAAGTGCAACCAGTTCCCATGCAAGTGGATGCTTTACAGGGGCGTAAGAGTAATGAGCGCATGGTGCATAGTTTTTGTGATAGTTTGTGCTTCTACTGCAGTCAATCAGACTATTTTCTTATTAACTGTCCCAAATGGCCTTGCAAGGTACTAGCTGCGTAGGAGAGTATGAGGATCAGGATGCTGAATCTGTTGTTTCAGGGTCCAGTTCTTCTTTGAATACTGACTTTCATTCTCTGTCAGTGACTGCCTCTCCTAAAATACGGAAGGATAAAGAAACGCATTGCTCCCACCTCATTAAAATCTTGTTGTTGGGAAAATGGATTTCCTTTGCAGCCATGGTAGATTCTGGGGTGGGGAGTAACTTTATGGATCTAATCTTTGCCAACGAACATGGCATACAGATTCAACAGAGAGCCACCTCAGTAACCATGGAAACAATGGATGGTTCCCCTCCAGTTTCAGGACCGGTGGATCTGGAGACAGTACCTCTGGAGATTTTCATAGAACTCAATCATCAGGAAGTGCTGTCCTTTATGCTAATTTCTTCGCCACATTTCCCTTTAATTCTAGCAATTTCCTGTCTGCAGTTGCAGAATCCAATGTCAACTGGGAGACAAAGGAGATCACTTTTCCACCAAGGGACACACCAGCAACAAGTCAGGCAAGTTCTCCGGAAGCGGAATGTACCACTAAGGTATTTATGTTACCATCCATTTATAATGAATTTTCTGATATTTGTGAGAAGAAAATGGCAGATCAGCTTATTGAACTACTTCCAAAGGCAGCTATTCCATTCAAGAATGTCTACCCGCTAGCAGCTCCGGAGCTGCAGGCCTTAAAGGAATACATTGCTGAAAATCTGGCTAAGGGTTTCATTCGCCCCTCCTCATCACCAGTAGGAGCACCTATCTTTTTCGTAAAAAAGAAGAATCGAACTCTTAGACCCTGTATTTATTATCGGGAGCTCAACAAGGTAACCATTCAGATCCGTTATCCTTTGCTGTTAATTCCTGAACTGATGGAAAGAGTACGACATGCTAAAATCTTCTCTAAGTTGGTTCTTCGAAGAGCTTATAACCAGGTTCGGATGCGCTCTGGGAATGGGCACTTCGAGTACCTTGTGATCCCTTTTGATCTCTGCAATGCTCCAGCAACCTTCCAACACTTGGCTAATGACATTTTCAGAGATTTGTTAGATCATTTTGTCGTAATATATCTGGATGACATTTTGATTTTTTCTAATTCATTGCAGGAACATCAAGAGCATGTTAAGACTGTTTTAAGACACAAACGCAAAGAAGAGGACATCATCGCTACCAGATGGGAGGCGCCGGACCGGACCACGACACCCTCCGGACCCGAACCGCCCCTGGGTGAATATAATATAACTCATTTTTCTTCTCTTTCAGGTTACATCGGGGGCTTATCTACAGCATTACAGAATGCTGTAGATAAGCCCCCGATGGCGGTGGCCGCATCTCATAGCCCAAAAAATAGGTGACTAATTCCCTTTAAAAAGGACATCAACTGTTTCTAATAAAGGCAACCGGTATACTCATTGCCACTATATTGGCTTTTCAATTGAAAATATAGATGTCCATGTCTGTGGAAAAGGTGAATCATTTGATAAAAACCCTCTGATGTCCAAACTGTCAAATGTAGATAGACAAAAGTGAGAAAATTCTAAAATCCTCCTAATGATGAGAAGGAAAGTTGCCCAATTATTTTAGGAGCTTTGGAAAAAAAAACAAAGCTTTGAATCAAACTCCCAGTGTGAAAATGAGAAGTTTATATTCAGCATCTTTGTCTCAGATCACTGTCTATGCTCTGACACTCTGAAACTCAGTAATTATTTAGTCCAGGGATAATCCCTTGTGCCATTGACCTCAGAGAATTTAGCAAAAACAGGATTGGGATCAAAGGACAAGAGGCAGTCTCTTAATCCTCTTAAGTGCAAGTCCATCTTAATCTTGCATTTTGTCAGGAAAATCTCAGCAAATATGCTTTCAACTCATAGACTAAAGTTTTAAGCAGCCAAACTCTTAGTGCTCCAAATAAACTGCAGACAATGCAAAAGCAGAATAGTATTTATTCCATTGCAAGTAAATTATCCCCAGTAAAATAAAAAAATAGACATTGTTGTTTCCTTAAAAGTAGACCTTTCTGATGACCAATGTAAGATTAACAGAATATCAAAATATTCTAATACCGGTAGTTCAAAATAATATTTTGAGCCTAAAAATACACTCCAAGTGGCAGCCACTAGATGTCTCCCATCAGTTTTAATGCCTGTAATTTGCCCTTTACCAAGTGTAAACTGTCTCTAGCAATACATATGCTAAGGTAGATTACAACAAGTAATCTGAGTAATTGTGTTTCTTCTCTCCTGTGTGTCAAAATGCATACATGTGTATCAGAGAACCAGGTCTTCAGTTTGGGGAAGGCAAGGCACTGGACAATTACAGTAAAGTCTCGCAGGTAGTAGATGCCGCCCTACTCACTGAGTGCACTGCCTTGCTTCTCCCAGTGTCTGAAATGTTTGTGCAACATCTCCATCTCTGCTATATCTCCTACTGCTGGAGGTGCAGCCAGACCTTTTAGGAACTTGTAGCCACTGGGTCCTGCAGTGATATGCTTGTTTTGCCTATCCTTTGCCAGCAGGTGGTATATTATGCATCTCCTCTCTCCACACCTTGCCTGAATTAAACTTCTGTTGCAGGTAGCAACTTGTGCTCCGGCAAGGTGTTGCTTTTATCAGCTTATTCCGTTACCAATCTGGCTTGTCTTCCCGCTGTGTTTGATCTCTTCATTCCTGACCTCTGCTACATATCTTGAATCTGTTCTACCTGTCTCAACCTCGAATCACTTGACTATGCTTCTGTCTTCGGCCTTCTGTACTCTGTATTCCTGCCTTGACTCATGGGTAAGTTGCTGCACGTCGGGGGACTGACCTTGAGTTTCACTTAGTGACTAGCTTTGGTCCAAACCTATCCTCACCATCAGAGGTGCTATTAAAACCGGGCAGTCACTTAGTTCAGCCCCTCTAAAGCAAGCATAGACAGTGGTGCAATGGATCCACACCAGCTGAGGTCACAGTAGGCTTCGGCCATGGACCCTGCTTACCAGTAATGACCAAGAAACCCCAAATTAAATGTTCAATCCTGTGTGATGAGGTTTATTTTAAGCATTGGCGTTAAGACCAGTTGATGCAGGTATTTCTGTGTTGCAACTCAGCTGCAGGATTTGTCCACCTCTGTTTCCACCCTGTCCCACTACCCAACCTTGACAGGTCATCCTTCCTCAGTGTTGACATCTCTTCATGGGAGCCGCTAAAGGCTCCAGATTCTGATGAAGCAGCAGATTCTGAGGAGTTGGCAGGCAGGATTTGACCATTTTCCCTGGATGCCAAACCTGACTACTAGGATTGATCTCTGTTTCATGGAGTGAGTTCTACAACAAGCCCTTTAATCACCTTGTGTCAGAAGACCACCCACGCTTGCGTCAATCTTCCAGAAGTGGACCAAACTGTTTGTACAAGAGTAGAGATGAGCAAACATTTCAATGTTTGGTTTGGATTATGATCGCAGACTTGGCAATATTTGTCGATTAATTCATCGAATGTTCACCAAACATAGCCGAACATCATTGAAGACTATGGGAGACAAAAACAAATGTATACACAACACCTTCAAACATTCCCAAAAGCTGCCAAAACACTTCAAATTAGGAGAAGACACCAGGAAAGTGGCCTCGATTCATCCACAGTGCAAATTTAAGAATGGCATGGCAGCAATCAGTCATGCGTAAGGTTTCAGGGTCTGGGCCAGCATTTACAGCTTTGAATTGAACTTCAAATTAAGATGAGGTGGGTGAGGGATCAGTGTAGGCCTTCTATGCCTATGCTAGGAGCCCTAATACTACATGCAACAGCTCAACCTGTTTTTATGCTCAGCCACACTAAAGTGGCACAAATCTCAATATCGTAGACTATTATTGTAAGAAAAATGTAAGAATAGTAACACGGGTAGTTGACTCAAAGTACGTGGAGGTCTGTCAGTCTTGGAGGCCTACTGCTTCAGGCAACACACATGAAGGAGACACAACCAGGAGTCTACACATTTCCAAAATTTAGTGGCAGACACCAACAAAGTGGCATCAATTACAAAAGAGTTGAAATACTATAATGGGGACAGACACTTCTTCCAGCCAACCCAGCAGATGAATTGCAGACCCAATCAGGAGTCTTCAAATTTAAAAAATTAGGGCCTAACACCATCGAAGTGGCATCTTATTCACCAGAATATAAATAGTATGATGAAGACTGACATCTCTTCCACTACAGGCAACCCAGCACATAGAGACTCAATAAGGAGCATCCTCATTTTCAAAAATAAGTGGCAGACACCACCAAAGTGACATCAATTTGACCAGAGTAGAATTAATGGAGAGCAACATCTCTTCCACTACAGCCAACCCAGCAGATGGAGAGACTCAATCAGAAGTGTTCACATTTCAAGTAATTAGTGGCAGACTCCAACAAAGTGGCATCAATTTCAACACAGTACAAATAGTATAATAGGGACCAACATGTCTTCCACTGCAGCCTACCCAGCAGTTGGAGACTTAATCAGTAGTCTTCAAATTTAAAATAATTAGGGGCAGACACAACTAAAGTGGCATCAATTTCCCCAGTGTAGAAATAGTATGATGGGGAGTGTCATCTTTTACACAACAACCAACCCAGCAGATGTAGACCCAAACAGGAGTGTTCACATTTCCAACAATTAGTGGCAGACAACAGCAAAGTGGCATCAATTTCACCATAGCAGAAATAGTGTAATGGGGAGCGACATCTCTTGCACTTCAGCCAGCCTAGCAGATGGGGACCCAACTAGGGCTGTTCACATTTCCACAAATTAGAGTTAACTAGTTATGAGCGAATATGTTCGAAAAATGATCACCAAACATAAAATTGGCATCAATATGGCACATTCGGATTTGTGATCGGAAACAAGATCAAAATTTTATAAAATTGGAAAAAAATCAGAAATATTCAGTAAAATGTGCGGGAAAATATTTGCGTTGCCACAAAAGTATTTGAGCACTTTGGCTACAATAATGTTGTTGTATGATGAGCGTGGGGCACGTGTTTGTTTAGGGTAGGGGACTGGAAGAGCTCAGAGAAACAGTGTGCTTGTAAACTTTTTTATTTTTTTTCCTACTTTATGTATGCACATTGTGGCTAGTCAATCAGGGCACAGGAAACATCCACAATGTCCTGGCACAACAGCTTGTGTCATTGGCTGCTGAAATCACATGTCCCTCTCCATATAAAGAGTGGACATCTTGATTTAGCACCACTTTGACATTGTAACAGCATAGAGTGGCTGCTCCTGATGCTGGGACTGTTTGCTGATAGATTTTAGCTCGTTAGCTAAGGGACTGTTTCTTAGCTAGACAGTTTAGATAGCTAGTGTCCTGTGTGGGTGTGAAATCAATATTCCAGCAGATTTTTTGATCATGAGTAGATATTTCTAAATCTTATTTTATCACTTGTCAAATGTGATACAGCAAGGCATATGTCACCTCATTTTTTAGGGGGTGTGGTGAACTTGTTCTGGGATTTGAGCTATTGACCAGGAAAAATAAAGCCCACCATATCCCACGTTGTAATTTTGTTGCGGTGAAATGAAGCTGTTTGCAGAGCTCATGCACATTAATTTTTTTTTCTGTTGCTAAACGTGATACAACCCACCATATTCCATGTTGTAATTTTGTGTCAGTGAAATTGTTCTGTGAGTAAAGCTGTTGCACAGTAAAAAGAAATTTTGTGGACAATTGCTAATGTTATTCAGTATGCGATATATCACCTTGTCATTTAGTGTTGATGTTATTCAACTGTCCTCATAGCTCAAGCAAATTAAAAAACAAATTTTTTTTTCAGTTGCTAAACATGATACAGGCTGCCATATCCCATCTTGTCATTTAGTGGTGATTAAATTGTTGTGTGTGCAGAGCTGTTGAACATAATTTTTATTTACAAACGTGATACAGCAGGGTAGATCTGAGTTTGAAATTGTTTGGGCAATACTTCTAGGTTATACAGGTGTCATCCACACTAAAAATAAATTTGTTCTGTTACAAATGTGATACAGTAGAGGAGATCTTCATTTGAAAGTGTTTGGAGCATCTAGCCTATGCTATACAGACCTCATCCACAGCCAAAAAAAAATCTTCAGTTACTAAAGTTTTACAGTAGGGGAGATCTCAGCTTGAAATTGTTTTGTAGCATCTAGTCAATGTTAAACAGGCCTCATCCACAGACTCAAAAAACAGTTCTTCTCTTACTAACGTCATACAGTAGGACAGATCTCGCTTTCAAATTGTTTGGAGCATCTAATCTATGTTAAACAGGTCTCATCCACAACAAAAAAAACATTTATTCGGTTACTAACATCATAAAATAAAGTAGATCTCACTTTGAAATTGTGTTGAGCATCTAGTCTATTTTATACAGGCTTCATCCACACAGCCCCCCCAAATTTCTTCTGATACTAATGTTCTACAGTAGGGTAGATCTCACTTTGAAATTGTTTGGAGCATCTAGTCTATGTTATACAGGTCTCATCCACAGCCAAAAAAAAAACATTTCTTCCATTACTAACGTCATGCAGTAGGATAGATCTCTCTTTGAAATTGTTTGGAGTATCTAGTCTATTTTATTCAGGCCTCATCCACATTAAAAAAATCTTCTGTTACTAACATTCTATGGTAGGGTAGATCACAACTTGAAATTGTTTGGAGCATCTAGTCTATGTTATACAGACCTCATCAACCCACACAAAAAAAATATTTCTGTTCTACAGTAGGTGAGATGTCACTTTGAAATTGTTTGGAGCATCTAGTCAATTTTATACAGGGAACATCCATCCAAAAGTAAAAAATTCTTCTGTTACTAACATCATACTGTAGAGGAGATCTAATTTTGAAATATCTTCTTTGTCATACAGGTCTCATCTACACTCAAACATTTCTTTCTTCTGTGACTAACGTAATTTAGCAAGTCATATTTCACCTTGTCATTTAGTGCCAGTGAAATTCAGAGTTGTGCAGAGCTGGTGCAGAGTAAAAAATCTAATTGTTTGCTGCTAATACTGTGCTCCTACCACAACTATCTGAGCAACATGACTGGGAAAAAGCGAGGTCATAGTGGAAGGGGTATTGGGCTTGGTGTTCAAGGTTTAAGTGGGGTAGATGGTAATGTTTGTAAAAGCACTAGTGAACCAACAATGTTACGACTAGTGTTGAGCGATACCGTTCGATACCCAAAAATATCGTATCGGATGGTATCGCCCGATACGAAAAAAATATCGGGTATCGCCGATTCCGATACCGGAAGTCCCATTCAAGTCAATGGGACTTCCGGTATCGGAATTAAAAAAAGGCCTTTATTTCCTTGTTGGCTAATTCTACATAATTGAAAACAAATAAGAATCATGTAGAATGTATTGTGGGAGGTGGAGGAGACATTAAAAGCATAGTGGTTTATTCAAATCACATGGCATAGCATTAATTCCAATTTTTTTTTTCAAGACGTTCGGAGTTAAAAAGATATTGACTATGTTAACTTTTTTATATTTAGTCAGATATGTATGTTTCACAACTTCCATGCTCTTCACCTTCTTTTGTACTTCTCCCACACTTTCTCCTTCATGATCCGCAGCAGTAGCATTTTTTTCATCAACTTTTTCTTCACCTTATTCATCTTCTTCTTCTTCACCTTCTTCCCATTAATTTTTTTTTTCCATTCTTCATATTCTTCTTATTCAGCTATTATTAATTTTCATATGCTATTTCTTCATCTTCTTCCTATTCTTCTTTTTCTTCATTTTCTTATGGTGACAGGCATTCCTGTAGTACTTATCTATAAAAGTAATAAGAATACACCTTACGTTCTGCCTGTCACAAAAGATTTACAACAGGATTTGTCCGCGTTCAGTTTGGCCTGCAGCAGCAGGCATTTTCCAGGGGCACCACGAGGAGGAACGGACTCACCCCCATTTACTGCTTAGTCTTCTTCTGCTTATAATTTTGATTTCCTTTATGCTGATTTTTTGTCTTATGCTTAATGTTCTTCTGCTTTCTGTTCTTCTGCTTTTGCTTCTTCTGCATCTTGTTCTTCTGTCTTTTGTTCTGTATCTTGGTGGTTGTCTTCATGCGAGAACCAGCTGACAGTACTGGAACCCGTAGTGGCAGCAGAAGGAACAATAGCCAATGGCACTACTGAGGAACAGCTGACGGTGCTGGACCCCGGTTACTATGCAGGAGGTACCTGTGCTAGAAACCACTACCAAGGACCAGCTGACGGTGCTGGACCTCGGATACCGAGATGGAGGCACCTAGGCCAAAGGCTGTGGCGAGAACCAGCAGACAGTGCTGGCACCCGGATGGGTAGCAGAAGGAACAAGAGCCAATGGCACTACCGAGGACCAACTGACGGTGCTGGACAACGGTTACTAAGCAGAAGGTACCTGTGCTAAAAAGCACTACCAAGGACCAGCTGACGGTGCTGGACCTCGGATACCGAGATGGAGGCACCTAGGCCAAAGGCTGTGGCGAGAACCAGCAGACAGTGCTGGCACCCGGATGGGTAGCAGAAGGAACAAGAGCCAATGGCACTACCGAGGACCAACTGACGGTGCTGGACAACGGTTACTAAGCAGAAGGTACCTGTGCTAAAAAGCACTACCAAGGACCAGCTGACGGTGCTGGACCTCGGATACCGAGATGGAGGCACCTAGGCCAAAGGCTGTGGCGAGAACCAGCAGACAGTGCTGGCACCCGGATGGGTAGCAGAAGGAACAAGAGCCAATGGCACTACCGAGGACCAACTGACGGTGCTGGACCACGGTTACTAAGCAGAAGGTACCTGTGCTAAAAAGCACTACCAAGGACCAGCTGACGGTGCTGGACCTCGGATACCGAGATGGAGGCACCTAAGCCAAAGACTCTGGCGAGAACTAGCAGACAGTGCTGGAACCCGGGTGGGTAGCAGAAGGTACCCATTGAAAGCAAAGTAGCCAGGCCGCAAGCCGGCCGCAGTTACCGAAACCCACAGTCCTACAGGGGGTCCCTGTCCCATTGGCACTACGGATCCAGCCTTCAGTGCCAGTTCCCGCAGCCCACATAGGAGTCGCCTAAACTGCAGGCACCGTAGAGTCGGCTAACCCGGCCGCAAGACGACAGGACAACGGATTGGTGGCATAGTGACCTTGACACTACCCGGAAACAGCAGGCGTGCTGGAACCAGGCTGGGCAAGAGGGAGTCCCCGTGCCAAAGACACTGCCGAGAACCAGCTGACGGTGCTGGAACTCAGATGGGTATCAAAAGCTACAAGAGCCAATGGCACTACCGAGGACCAACTGACGGTGCTGGACCACGGTTACTAAGCAGGAGGTACCTGTGCTAGAAAGCACTACCAAGGAACAGCTGGCGGTGCTGGACCTCGGATACCGAGATGGAGGCACCAAGGCCAAAGGCTCTGGCGAGAACCAGCAGACAGTGCTGGAACCCGGGTGGGTAGCAGAAGGTACCCATTGAAAGCAAAGTAGCCAGGCCGCAAGCCGGCCGCAGTTACCGAAACCCACAGTCCTACAGGGGGTCCCTGTCCCATTGGCACTACGGATCCAGCCTTCAGTGCCAGTTCCCGCAGCCCACATAGGAGTCACCTAAACTGCAGGCACCGTAGAGTCGGCTAACCCGGCCGCAAGACGACAGGACAACGGATTGGTGGCATAGTGACCTTGACACTACCCGGAAACAGCAGGCGTGCTGGAACCAGGCTGGGCAACAGGGAGTCCCCGTGCCAAAGACACTGCCGAGAACCAGCTGACGGTGCTGGAACCCAGATGGGTATCAAAAGCTACAAGAGCCAATGGCACTACCGAGGACCAACTGACGGTGCTGGACCACGGTTACTAAGCAGGAGGTACCTGTGCTAGAAAGCACTACCAAGGACCAGCTGACGGTGCTGGACCTCGGATACCGAGATGGAGGCACCTAGGCCAAAGGCTCTGGCGAGAACCAGCAGACAGTGCTGGAACCCGGGTGGGTAGCAGAAGGTACCCATTGAAAGCAAAGTAGCCAGGCCGCAAGCCGGCCGCAGTTACCGAAACCCACAGTCCTACAGGGGGTCCCTGTCCCATTGGCACTACGGATCCAGCCTTCAGTGCCAGTTCCCACAGCCCACATAGGAGTCACCTAAACTGCAGGCACCGTAGAGTCGGCTAACCCGGCCGCAAGACGACAGGACAACGGATTGGTGGCATAGTGACCTTGACACTACCCAGAAACAGCAGGTGTGCTGGAACCAGGCTGGGCAACAGGGAGTCCCCGTGCCAAAGACACTGCCGAGAACCAGCTGACGGTGCTGGAACCCAGATGGGTATCAAAAGCTACAAGAGCCAATGGCACTACCGAGGACCAACTGACGGTGCTGGACCACGGTTACTAAGCAGGAGGTACCTGTGCTAGAAAGCACTACCAAGGACCAGCTGACGGTGCTGGACCTCGGATACCGAGATGGAGGCACCTAGGCCAAAGGCTCTGGCGAGAACCAGCAGACAGTGCTGGAACCCGGGTGGGTAGCAGAAGGTACCCATTGAAAGCAAAGTAGCCAGGCCGCAAGCCGGCCGCAGTTACCGAAACCCACAGTCCTACAGGGGGTCCCTGTCCCATTGGCACTACGGATCCAGCCTTCAGTGCCAGTTCCCGCAGCCCACATAGGAGTCACCTAAACTGCAGGCACCGTAGAGTCGGCTAACCCGGCCGCAAGACGACAGGACAACGGATTGGTGGCACAGTGACCTTGACACTACCCGGAAACAGCAGGCGTGCTGGAACCAGGCTGGGCAACAGGGAGTCCCCGTGCCAAAGACACTGCCGAGAACCAGCTGACGGTGCTGGAACCCAGATGGGTATCAAAAGCTACAAGAGCCAATGGCACTACCGAGGACCAACTGACGGTGCTGGACCACGGTTACTAAGCAGGAGGTACCTGTGCTAGAAAGCACTACCAAGGACCAGCTGACGGTGCTGGACCTCGGATACCGAGATGGAGGCACCTAGGCCAAAGGCTCTGGCGAGAACCAGCAGACAGTGCTGGAACCCGGGTGGGTAGCAGAAGGTACCCATTGAAAGCAAAGTAGCCAGGCCGCAAGCCGGCCGCAGTTACCGAAACCCACAGTCCTACAGGGGGTCCCTGTCCCATTGGCACTACGGATCCAGCCTTCAGTGCCAGTTCCCACAGTCCACATAGGAGTCACCTAAACTGCAGGCACCGTAGAGTCGGCTAACCCGGCCGCAAGACGACAGGACAACGGATTGGTGGCATAGTGACCTTGACACTACCCAGAAACAGCAGGTGTGCTGGAACCAGGCTGGGCAACAGGGAGTCCCCGTGCCAAAGACACTGCCGAGAACCAGCTGACGGTGCTGGAACCCAGATGGGTATCAAAAGCTACAAGAGCCAATGGCACTTCCGAGGACCAACTGACGGTGCTGGACCACGGTTACTAAGCAGGAGGTACCTGTGCTAGAAAGCACTACCAAGGACCAGCTGACAGTGCTGGACCTCGGATACCGAGATGGAGGCACCTAGGCCAAAGGCTCTGGCGAGAACCAGCAGACAGTGCTGGAACCCGGGTGGGTAGCAGAAGGTACCCATTGAAAGCAAAGTAGCCAGGCCGCAAGCCGGCCGCAGTTACCGAAACCCACAGTCCTACAGGGGGTCCATGTCCCATTGGCGCTACGGATCCAGCCTTCAGTGCCAGTTCCCGCAGCCCACATAGGAGTCACCTAAACTGCAGGCACCGCAGAGTCGGCTAACCCGGCCGCAAGACGACAGGACAACGGATTGATGGCATAGTGACCTTGACACTACCCGGAAACAGCAGGCGTGCTGGAACCAGGCTGGGCAACAGGGAGTCCCCGTGCCAAAGACACTGCCGAGAACCAGCTGACGGTGCTGGAACCCAGATGGGTATCAAAAGCTACAAGAGCCAATGGCACTACCGAGGACCAACTGACGGTGCTGGACCACGGTTACTAAGCAGGAGGTACCTGTGCTAGAAAGCACTACCAAGGACCAGCTGACGGTGCTGGACCTCGGATACCGAGATGGAGGCACCTTGGCCAAAGGCTCTGGCGAGAACCAGCAGACAGTGCTGGGACCCGGGTGGGTAGCAGAAGGTACCCATTGAAAGCAAAGTAGCCAGGCCGCAAGCCGGCCGCAGTTACCGAAACCCACAGTCCTACAGGGGGTCCCTGTCCCATTGGCACTACGGATCCAGCCTTCAGTGCCAGTTCCCGCAGCCCACCTAGGAGTCACCTAAACTGCAGGCACCGTAGAGTCGGCTAACCCGGCCGCAAGACGACAGGACAACGGATTGGTGGCATAGAGACCTTGACACTACCCGGAAACAGCAGGCGTGCTGGTACCAGGCTGGGCAACAGGGAGTCCCCGTGCCAAAGACACTGCCGAGCACCAACTGGCGTTGTTGGAGCCCAGGGAGAACCAGGGTGCAGGCAGAGGCCTACTTGGTGGCAGTTTTAGATTGTTTGTAGGCTACAACAGACAGTCAACGTGCTCCAATTAAGCATCTATCTCCACTCTGTTTCCAGGATTTCACGTGACTACCAACACCGCCAGTTTATGCGTACAGTAGCCGTCTGCCCAATCCACACATGTTCCTGTGTTACTGGTGTTCTGTAATGTCAGCAGATCCCCTGATGTTTGTCTGCCAATGTCTCCTGCTCTGTCCACCTTCCCACCGCTTGCAGTGGGAAGGTGGAAAGCGCAGGAGACAGTGGCGGACACATATTGGGGGATCTGCTGATGTTACAGAACCCCAGTAACACAGGAACACGTGTGGAATGCGTGGACGGCTACTGTGGGCAGGAACTGGCGGTGTTGGAGGTCAGGGGAAATACTAGAGACAGAGTGGAGACAGAGGCCAAATCAGAGAATGTTTAAATCTGAAGTAGTTACAATTTGGAGGCAGCAGCAGTTTGCCCTCCACACAGCAGGGGATCAGCTGACGTTACTGACCCCCACTTTCACATGAACGAGTGTGTTTTTCTGTGTGGACAGCACTTCCGAGCACCAACTAGCGTTGTTGGAACCCAGGGACAATCATGGTGCAGGCCGAGGCCTACTAGGAGCCAGGTGTAAAGCTGAGGTATTTTGACTTTGGAGGGAGCAGGACACTTTGCCCTCCACACAGCAGGGGATCAGCAGACGTTACTGACCCCCACTTTCACATGAACGAGTGTGTTTTTCTGTATGGACGGCACTTCCGAGCAACAACTGACGATGTTGGAGCCCAGGGATAGTCATTTTGTAGGCTGAGGCCTACTTGGAGGCAGTTTAAGATAAGACGTTGTTTGAATTTGGAGGCAGTAGCAGTTTGCCCTCCACACAGCAGGGGATCAGCTGACGTTACTGAACCCCACTTTCACATGAACGAGTGTGTTTTTCTGTGTGGACAGCACTTCCGAGCACCAACTAGCGTTGTTGGAGCCCAGGGAGAACCAGGGTGCAGGCCGAGGCCTACTTGGTGGCAGTTTTAGATTGTTTGTAGGCTACAACAGACTGTCAACGTGCTCCAATTAGGCATCTGTCTCCACTCTGTTTCCAGGATTTCACGTGACTACCAACACCGCCAGTTTATGCGTACAGTAGCCGTCTGCCCAATCCACACGTGTTCCTGTGTTACTGGGATTCTGTAATGTCAGCAGATCCCCTGATGTGTGTCTGCCACTGTCTCCTGCTCTGTCCACATTCCCACCGCTTGCAGTGGGAAGGTGGACAGCGCAGGAGACAGTGGCGGACACACATTGGGGGATCTGCTGACGTAACAGAACCCCAGTAACACAGGAACACATGTGGAATGCGTGGACGGCAACTGTGAGCAGGAACTGGCGGTGTTGGAGGTCAGGGGAAATACTAGAGACAGAGTGGAGACAGAGGCCAAATCAGAGAATGTTTAAATCTGAAGTAGCTAAAATTTAGAGGCAGCAGCAGTTTGCCCTCCACACAGCAGGGGATCAGCTGACGTTACCGAACCCCACTTTCACATGAACGAGTGTGTTTTTCTGTGTGGACAGCACTTCCGAGCACCAACTGCCGTTGTCGGAGCCCAGGGAAAATGAGGTAGTAGGCCGAGGCCTACTTGGAGCCAGGTGTAAATCTGAGGTTGTTTGACTGTGGAGGGAGCAGGACACTTTGCCATACACACAGCAGGGGATCAGCTGACGTTACCGAACCCCACTTTCACATGAACGAGTGTGTTTCTCTGTGTGGACAGCACTTCCGAGCACCAACTGGCGTTGTCGGAGCCCAGGGAAAATGAGGTAGTAGGCCGAGGCCTACTTGGAGCCAGGTGAAAATCTGAGGTTGTTTGACTGTGTAGGGAGCAGGACACTTTGCCATACACACAGCAGGGGATCAGCTGACGTTACCGAACCCCACTTAAACATGAGCGAGTGTTTTGTCTGTGCGGACAGCACTTCTGAGCACCAACTGGCGGTGTCGGAGCCCAGGGAAAATCAGGGTGCAGGCCGAGGCCTACTTGGTGGCAGTTTTAGATTGTTTGTAGGCTACAACAGACTGTCAACGTGCTCCAATTAGGCATCTGTCTCCACTCTGTTTCCAGGATTTCACGTGACTACCAACACCGCCAGTTTATGCGTACAGTAGCCGTCTGCCCAATCCACACGTGTTCCTGTGTTACTGGGATTCTGTAATGTCAGCAGATCCCCTGATGTGTGTCTGCCACTGTCTCCTGCTCTGTCCACATTCCCACCGCTTGCAGTGGGAAGGTGGACAGCGCAGGAGACAGTGGCGGACACACATTGGGGGATCTGCTGACGTAACAGAACCCCAGTAACACAGGAACACATGTGGAATGCGTGGACGGCAACTGTGAGCAGGAACTGGCGGTGTTGGAGGTCAGGGGAAATACTAGAGACAGAGTGGAGACAGAGGCCAAATCAGAGAATGTTTAAATCTGAAGTAGCTAAAATTTAGAGGCAGCAGCAGTTTGCCCTCCACACAGCAGGGGATCAGCTGACGTTACCGAACCCCACTTTCACATGAACGAGTGTGTTTTTCTGTGTGGACAGCACTTCCGAGCACCAACTGCCATTGTCGGAGCCCAGGGAAAATGAGGTAGTAGGCCGAGGCCTACTTGGAGCCAGGTGTAAATCTGAGGTTGTTTGACTGTGGAGGGAGCAGGACACTTTGCCATACACACAGCAGGGGATCAGCTGACGTTACCGAACCCCACTTTCACATGAACGAGTGTGTTTCTCTGTGTGGACAGCACTTCCGAGCACCAACTGGCGTTGTCGGAGCCCAGGGAAAATGAGGTAGTAGGCCGAGGCCTACTTGGAGCCAGGTGTAAATCTGAGGTTGTTTGACTGTGTAGGGAGCAGGACACTTTGCCATACACACAGCAGGGGATCAGCTGACGTTACCGAACCCCACTTAAACATGAGCGAGTGTTTTGTCTGTGCGGACAGCACTTCTGAGCACCAACTGGCGGTGTCGGAGCCCAGGGAAAATCAGGGTGCAGGCCGAGGCCTACTTGGTGGCAGTTTTAGATTGTTTGTAGGCTACAACAGACTGTCAATGTGCTCCAATTAGGCATCTGTCTCCACTCTGTTTCCAGGATTTCACGTGACTACCAACACCGCCAGTTTATGCGTACAGTAGCCGTCTGCCCAATCCACACGTGTTCCTGTGTTACTGGGATTCTGTAATGTCAGCAGATCCCCTGATGTGTGTCTGCCACTGTCTCCTGCTCTGTCCACATTCCCACCGCTTGCAGTGGGAAGGTGGACAGCGCAGGAGACAGTGGCGGACACACATTGGGGGATCTGCTGACGTAACAGAACCCCAGTAACACAGGAACACATGTGGAATGCGTGGACGGCAACTGTGAGCAGGAACTGGCGGTGTTGGAGGTCAGGGGAAATACTAGAGACAGAGTGGAGACAGAGGCCAAATCAGAGAATGTTTAAATCTGAAGTAGCTAAAATTTGGAGGCAGCAGCAGTTTGCCCTCCACACAGCAGGGGATCAGCTGACGTTACCGAATCCCACTTTCACATGAACGAGTGTGTTTTTCTGTGTGGACAGCACTTCCGAGCACCAACTGGCGTTGTCGGAGCCCAGGGAAAATGAGGTAGTAGGCCGAGGCCTACTTGGAGCCAGGTGTAAATCTGAGGTTGTTTGACTGTGGAGGGAGCAGGACACTTTGCCATACACACAGCAGGGGATCAACTGACGTTACCGAACCCCACTTACACATGAGCGAGTGTTTTGTCTGTGCGGACAGCACTTCTGAGCACCAACTGGCGGTGTCGGAGCCCAGGGAAAATCAGGTAGTAGGCCGAGGCCTACTTGGTGGCAGTTTGCGATTGTTTCTAGACTACTACTAACTGTCAACGTACTCCAATTAGGCCTCTGTCTTCACTCTGTTTCGAGTATTTCCGCTGGCTTCCAACCACGCTAGTTGCTGCTCTGAAATGCCGTCTGCACAACCCACACTTGTTCCTGTGTTACTGGGGTTCTGTAACAGCAGCTTCTCCCTAGAGGTGAGTCAGGCATTGTCTCCTGCTCTGTCCACATTTCCACTACAAGTAGTGGGAATGTAGACAAAGCAGGAGACATTGCCGTGCTCAACTCTGGAGATGAGCAGATGTTACAGGACCCAGGTACCACAGGAACAAGTGTGGATTGTGCAGACGGCACTTGAGAGCAGAAACAGGCGGTGTTGTAGGCCGGAGGAAATACTCAAAACAGAGTGGAGACAGAAGGCAAATCAGAGAACATATTAAATCAGAGGTAGTCAGAAGTTGTAGGCAGCAGGAGAGTTTGCCGTACACACAGCAGGGGATCAGCTGACGTTACCGAACCCCACTTACACATGAGCGAGTGTTTTGTCTGTGCGGACAGCACTTCTGAGCACCAACTGGCGGTGTCGGAGCCCAGGGAAATTCAGGTAGTAGGCCGAGGCCTACTTGGTGGCAGTTTGCGATTGTTTCTAGACTACTACTAACTGTCAACGTACTCCAATTAGGCCTCTGTCTTCACTCTGTTTCGAGTATTTCCGCTGGCTTCCAACCACGCCAGTTGCTGCTCTGAAATGTCGTCTGCACAACCCACACTTGTTCCTGTGTTACTGGGGTTCTGTAACAGCAGCTTCTCCCTAGAGGTGAGTCAGGCAATGTCTCCTGCTCTGTCCACATTTCCACTACAAGTAGTGTGAATGTAGACAAAGCAGGAGACATTGCCGTGCTCAACTCTGGAGATGAGCAGATGTTACAGGACCCAGGTACCACAGGATCAAGTGTGGATTGTGCAGACGGCACTTAAGAGCAGAAACAGGCGGTGTTGTAGGCCGGAGGAAATACTCAAAACAGAGTGGAGACAGAGGGCAAATCAGAGAACATATTAAATCAGAGGTAGTCAGAAGTTGTAGGCAGCAGGAGAGTTTGCCGTACACACAGCAGGGGATCAGCTGACGTTACCGAACCCCACTTACACATGAGCGAGTGTTTTGTCTGTGCGGACAGCACTTCCGAGCACCAACTGGCGTTGTCGGAGCCCAGGGAAAATGAGGTAGTAGGCCGAGGCCTACTTGGAGCCAGGTGTAAATCTGAGGTTGTTTGTGTAGGGAGCAGGACACTTTTCCATACACACAGCAGGGGATCAGCTGACGTTACCGAACCCCACTTACACATGTGCGAGTGTTTTGTCTGTGCGGACAGCACTTCTGAGCACCAACTGGCGGTGTCGGAGCCCAGGGAAAATCAGGTAGTAGGCCGAGGCCTACTTGGTGGCAGTTTGCGATTGTTTCTAGACTACTACTAACTGTCAACGTACTCCAATTAGGCCTCTGTCTTCACTCTGTTTCGAGTATTTCCACTGGCTTCCAACCACGCTAGTTGCTGCTCTGAAATGCCGTCTGCACAACTCACACTTGTTCCTGTGTTACTGGGGTTCTGTAACAGCAGCTTCTCCCTAGAGGTGAGTCAGGCAATGTCTCCTGCTCTGTCCACATTTCCACTACAAGTAGTGGGAATGTAGACAAAGCAGGAGACATTGCCGTGCTCAACTCTGGAGATGAGCAGATGTTACAGGACCCAGGTACCACAGGAACAAGTGTGGATTGTGCAGACGGCACTTGAGAGCAGAAATAGGCGGTGTTGTAGGCCGGAGGAAATACTCAAAACAGAGTGGAGACAGAGGGCAAATCAGAGAACATATTAAATCAGAGGTAGTCAGAAGTTGTAGGCAGCAGGAGAGTTTGCCGTACACACAGCAGGGGATCAGCTGACGTTACCGAACCCCACTTACACATGAGCGAGTGTTTTGTCTGTGCGGACAGCACTTCTGAGCACCAACTGGCGGTGTCGGAGCCCAGGGAAATTCAGGTAGTAGGCCGAGGCCTACTTGGTGGCAGTTTGCGATTGTTTCTAGACTACTACTAACTGTCAACGTACTCCAATTAGGCCTCTGTCTTCACTCTGTTTCGAGTATTTCCGCTGGCTTCCAACCACGCCAGTTGCTGCTCTGAAATGCTGTCTGCACAACCCACACTTGTTCCTGTGTTACTGGGGTTCTGTAACAGCAGCTTCTCCCTAGAGGTGAGTCAGGCAATGTCTCCTGCTCTGTCCACATTTCCACTACAAGTAGTGGGAATGTAGACAAAGCAGGAGACATTGCCATGCTCAACTCTGGAGATGAGCAGATGTTACAGGACCCAGGTACCACAGGATCAAGTGTGGATTGTGCAGACGGCACTTAAGAGCAGAAACAGGCGGTGTTGTAGGCCGGAGGAAATACTCAAAACAGAGTGGAGACAGAGGGCAAATCAGAGAACATATTAAATCAGAGGTAGTCAGAAGTTGTAGGCAGCAGGAGAGTTTGCCGTACACACAGCAGGGGATCAGCTGACGTTACCGAACCCCACTTACACATGAGCGAGTGTTTTGTCTGTGCGGACAGCACTTCCGAGCACCAACTGGCGTTGTCGGAGCCCAGGGAAAATGAGGTAGTAGGCCGAGGCCTACTTGGAGCCAGGTGTAAATCTGAGGTTGTTTGACTGTGGAGGGAGCAGGACACTTTGCCATACACACAGCAGGGGATCAGCTGACGTTACCGAACCCCACTTACACATGAGCGAGTGTTTTGTCTGTGCGGATAGCACTTCTGAGCACCAACTGGCAGTGTCGGAGCCCAGGGAAATTCAGGTAGTAGGCCGAGGCCTACTTGGTGGCAGTTTGCGATTGTTTCTAGACTACTACTAACTGTCAACGTACTCCAATTAGGCCTCTGTCTTCACTCTGTTTCGAGTATTTCCGCTGGCTTCCAACCATGCCAGTTGCTGCTCTGAAATGCCGTCTGCACAACCCACACTTGTTCCTGTGTTACTGGGGTTCTGTAACAGCAGCTTCTCCCTAGAGGTGAGTCAGGCAATGTCTCCTGCTCTGTCCACATTTCCACTACAAGTAGTGGGAATGTAGACAAAGCAGGAGACATTGCCGTGCTCAACTCTGGAGATGAGCAGATGTTACAGGACCCAGGTACCACAGGATCAAGTGTGGATTGTGCAGACGGCACTTAAGAGCAGAAACAGGCGGTGTTGTAGGCCGGAGGAAATACTCAAAACAGAGTGAAGACAGAGGGCAAATCAGAGAACATATTAAATCAGAGGTAGTCAGAAGTTGTAGGCAGCAGGAGAGTTTGCCGTACACACAGCAGGGGATCAGCTGACGTTACCGAACCCCACTTACACATGAGCGAGTGTTTTGTGTGTGCGGACAGCACTTCCGAGCACCAACTGGCGTTGTCGGAGCCCAGGGAAAATGAGGTATTAGGCCGAGGCCTACTTGGAGCCAGGTGTAAATCTGAGGTTGTTTGACTGTGGAGGGAGCAGGACACTTTGCCATACACACAGCAGGGGATCAGCTGACGTTACCGATCCCCACTTACACATGAGCGAGTGTTTTGTCTGTGCGGACAGCACTTCTGAGCACCAACTGGCGGTGTCGGAGCCCAGGGAAAATCAGGTAGTAGGCCGAGGCCTACTTTGTGGCAGTTTGCGATTGTTTCTAGACTACTACTAACTGTCAACGTAATCCAATTAGGCCTCTGTCTTCACTCTGTTTCGAGTATTTCCGCTGGCTTCCAACCACGCTAGTTGCTGCTCTGAAATGCCGTCTGCACAACCCACACTTGTTCCTGTGTTACTGGGGTTCTGTAACAGCAGCTTCTCCCTAGAGGTGAGTCAGGCAATGTCTCCTGCTCTGTCCACATTTCCACTACAAGTAGTGGGAATGTAGACAAAGCAGGAGACATTGCCGTGCTCAACTCTGGAGATGAGCAGATGTTACAGGACCCATTTACCACAGGAACAAGTGTGGATTGTGCAGACGGCACTTGAGAGCAGAAACAGGCGGTGTTGTAGGCCGGAGGAAATACTCAAAACAGAGTGGAGGCAGAGGGCAAATCAGAGAACATATTAAATCAGAGGTAGTCAGAAGTTGTAGGCAGCAGGAGAGTTTGCCGCACACACAGCAGGGGATCAGCTGACGTTACCGAACCCCACTTACACATGAGCGAGTGTTTTGTCTGTGCGGACAGCACTTCTGAGCAACAACGGGCGTTGCTGTAGCCAAGGAAATAAAGTTCAGGTCATAGAAACATGAACACAACAGGAGACCTGGATCCTGTTGCCAGCCAATTATTTATTCTGGAAGAGAACTGGCAAATTCAGGTGAGATCCAGGCCTTGTTCATTTTCACAAAAGTAAGCCGGTCAACATTATCGGCGGATAGTCGTGTGCGACGGTCTGGTACCACAACACCTGCAGCACTAAAGACACGTTCCGATAATACACTGGCAGCAGGGCAAGCCAGCACCTCCAATGCATACTGGCTAAGCTCTGGCCATGTATCCAGCTTAAAGACCCAATACTTGAACGGGGAAGAGCCGTCTGGGAGAACACTAACAGGGCACGACAAGTAGTCTGTCACCATCTGACGGAAACGTTGCCTCCTGCTGACTGGAGCCATCTGTGATGGTGTAGCCGTTTGTGGCGGTCCCACAAAACTTTTCCACATTTGGGCCATACTGGCCTTGCCTTGTCCTGCGGCACTGCCTCTGCTACCTCTTTGTGCAGAGCTTCCTCCACTGCCTCTACCCACATGGCTGCTTTGAAAAGCACTACCAGCAACACTTGTGGGGGGAATGGAGAACATGATGGCCTGCACAAGTGTTTCTTGGTACTCCCGCATTTTTCACTCCCGGTTCAACTGTGGTATGAGGCTTTGTAAGTTGTCCCGGTAGCGAGGATCTAGGAGGGTGTACACCCAATAATCAGCCGTGTGGAGAATGTTGGCGATGCGGCGGTCATTTAACAAGCAATGCAGCATGAAATCAACCATGTGCTGCAGACTGCCAACTGGACCGGAAACGCTGTCCCCACCTTGAGGCAGCATCTCTGCCTGCTCAGCATCACCCCACCCTCGCTGTACACACTGACTACTAGAGCCTTGTGTACCTCCCTCCTCTGGAGAGATGTGTTCCTCCTCCTCCATTGACTCCTCGTCCTCCTCCTCACTAAGTGTCCCCTGCCTGGGCCTTTGTGTGGAAGCACGTTGTGCAGACTTGCCAGAAGCAGATGGCATTTCTGACTGCTCATCCTCGACCTCTTCAAAAACCTCCTCACTTAGTGCTTGTAAGGTTTTTTGAAGCAGACAGATGAGGGGGACAGTCATGCTGATTAGTGCATCATCTGCACTGGCCATCCGCGTGGAGTCATCGAAGGCACGCAAAACTTGGCAGATGTCCCTCATAGTGGCCCACTCAGTGGTGGTGAAGTGTGTCCGGCGCACAGTGCGACTTGTTTGCGCCTGATGCAGCTGGTACTCCATTACTGCTGCCTGCTGCTCACACAACCGCTCCAACATAATAATCTTTATTTTTATATAGCACTAACATATTCCGCAGCGCTTTATAGCGCTTTCCCTATCAGTATGTCTTTGGAGTGTGGGAGGAAACCGGAGTACCCGGAGGAAACCCACGCAAACACGGGGAGAACATACAAACTCCTTGCAGATGTTGTCCTAGGTGGGATTCGAACCCAGGACTCCAGCGCTGCAAGGCTGCAGCGCTAACCACTGAGCCACCGTGCCGCCCCCAACATATGTAATGTTGAATTCCACCTGGTGGGGAGGTCACATATGATGCGATGTTCTGGCAGGCGGAATCGGCGTTGCAGAGATGCAATGCGCGATCTTGCCATGCTGGAACGCCGCAAGTGAGCACACTCTAGGCGAACCTTGTGCAGCAGTGCATCAAGATCCGGATAGTCCCTCAGAAAGCTCTGCATGAACAAATTGAGCACGTGTGCCAGACATGGTATGTGAGTGAGGTTGCCTAGGCCCAGAGCTGCCACTAGATTTCGGCCATTGTCACTCACTACCAAACCTGGCTGGAGATTCGCTGGCACAAACCACACATCGCTCTCCTGCTTGATGGCATTCCAGAGCTCCTGTGCTGTGTGGCTCCGATTCCCCAAAGAAATTAATTTAAGGATGGCCTGTTGACGTTTGGCCACACCTGTGCTCATATCTGGCCTAACAGGCTCACGCAGTGCTGATTCCGAGGAACTAGAGTAGGAGGAGGACTCAATATGTACAGACTGCATTCCTGCAATCCTTGGAGTTGGCAGAATATGTACAGAGCCACTCTCCAGATCTGTACCCAGCTCCACAACATTGACCCAATGGGCAGTGAGGGAAAGGTATCGTCCCTGTCCATGGCTACTGGTCCATGCATCGGTGGTCAGGTGGACCTTGCTACTGACGGCATTTAGTAGCGCATTTTTAATTTTTCCCTCCACATGCTTTTGCAGGGCAGGGACAGCTTGCCTGCTGAAATAAAAGCGGCTGGGCACATTGTATTGTGCAACTGCCAATGACATAAAGTTCCGGAATGTGTCAGTCTCCACCAGCCTGAATGACAGCATCTCAAGGGCCAGTAGTTTGGCAATGCCGGCATTCAGAGCCAGTGCTCGGGGATGGTTTGCCGAGTATGGCCGCTTTTTCTCCCATGCCTGTGCTACCGATTGCTGGTGAGTGGCCTGGGAGGGTGCTGATGACTGCGAACGTGGTTCAGTGGGTGGAATTTCACTGGGTCTCTGGACAACAGTGGCAGTGGTTCTTCCATGGCGTTCCAGTGAGGAAGCCGAACCAGCTGTGTGTGAGCTGGAGGAAGAGGCCCCAACACGAGCTGAAGAGGTGGTAGGTGCTGCTGAAGGTTGGCCTACATCTTCAGTGTGTCTGTGTAACTCCACCTCATGCTTGGTACGCACATGTTTCCACATATTTGTGGTATTGAGGTTGCTCACATTTTTCCCTCGTTTCACTTTCTGATGACACAGCTTGCATTTGACAAAGCAAATGTCATCTGCAACTGTGTCAAAAAAAGACCACGCACTGCAAGTCCTGGGAGCGCCCGTTTTGTGTTTTGGAAGAGGATTGCTCCTCACGGGTGCCAAAGTGGAGGCTACAGGCAACCAAGTCTGCCCCCGCCCTCTCCCTCCTCTTTTGGCCGTTCGGGGAATCTCTTCCTCAGGGCTGCTCCCACCACCTTCCTGTGGCTGACGCCATGATGGGTCAAGGACCTCATCATCTCCACTCCCCTCTTCAAGCACCGGCTGGTCCTGGGTTGTCTCGCCAGCACCGTACGCACCAGAAATTGGCAACTGAGTCTCATCATCATCTGATGCATACTGAGGTGTGCTGACCATAGGCACTGGCCCACCTGCCTTTTCAGATTCAGAGGGACAAAGCAGTTGCGCATCACTGCATACTCCCTTTTCTTCACGCTCTAGAATGCTGCTTGGCTGGCCACCTCTTTCCAAGCCAATAGATTCTGAGAACAGAAGTAAAGATTGAGATGGCTCCTGTCCAGGGCTCTCAGACTGCCTGGGCAATTTGGCAGGTGGTGAAGAGACAGATGGTTGCTCTTCAGTGCTCTGGCCTTGGGAGGATGCAGAAGTCATTGAAGTGGATACGTTAGCTGCCATCCATCCGACAACGGCTTCAATTTGTTCGTCACGCAGCAGTGGGGTACGGCGAGGTCCTACAAAGCTGCGCATGAAGGACTGTTGCCTGGTAAAAGTGGGGGATGCCGGGTCACTGGTGGCCGCAGCAGATACCGAATCCCCACGTCCTCTCCCTGCTGAATCCCCCCATCCTCTCCCTGCTGAAACTCCACGGCCACGACCACGTGCCTTACTCCCTGCCTTCTTCGTCTTGGTAGACTGATAAAGATAGGCAGAAAAGTAAAAAAGGGGTGGCTTAGTGTTCTTATTCCTGAACACCTGCTAACCAGTATAAGAAACACTAATTTGGCTAAGAGTGTGTGTACTACACTTTAATATGATCTAATGTGGCCTAGACAACTGTAAAGTGGAGTGTTTGGTGAACTTTATTTCCTTTTTTTTTTTTGGGTGGGGGGAAAGGAAAGGATGTGACCAAAGTTTGAAAGCTATAGTATCACAAACTTTTTGGAGCAATTACAATGCAGGAAGCTAACCTACAATGCAATTGATGAGGCTCCAAAAAATAGGGTGATACTAGCCTGGCTTGCCCTGAAGGGCACAAGCCAGCAAAAAGGCTCCTCTATCTAATCCTATATAGTGTTTGCAACCAACCAATGACAATGGATGCGGTTGGAAGCACACTAATATAGGAGCAAAAATCTGGCTAAATTTGCTGCAAAAAAAGGACTATGTATGAGGCAGTGACGCACGCTGAGCGGACTACAGCTAGCAGTGGCTGTAGAACACACTGCAACGTGAGCTGCACTCACACACAGAGAGACCTATCAGACAGCCAAAAACAGTGCAGAGAAATGGGCTATAGCACTGAAAGGCTGCTGAAAGGCTCCGCTGTCCACTCCTTTAGTGTTTGCAACCAACGTATATGGATACGTATGGAAGCACACTATACAGGAGAAAAAAAAAGCAGCAATAAAAGAAAAATGTGTATGAGGCAGAGACACACGCTGGCCGGCCTACAAGCAGACGTGCCTGCAGGACACACTACACAGCGTGGGTCTGCACTCACACAGCCATTGCAGACAGCTGTGAAAACAGCGCTGCTAGGGAAAAGCAAGCTACAGTGGTGGTTTATGTAGCCTGGATAAAGCACAATATTGTTTTTAGAATCGCTATTTCTAACTGTCCCTCACAGTCTTCAACAGCAGCCTGTCCCTAACTGAATTCACAGCAGAGTGACCAGAAATGGCGGCTGCAGCGCTTTTTATAGTGCATCATGACATCATTTCAGCAGCCAATCACAGCCATGCCAGTAGTTAACATGCCTACATGCCTAACAGGATATGCCCACACTTCTGAGGATCCCCATTGGCTGAATCAAATCGAGCGGGCTAGTAGCATTATGGGAACTTCCGATTCCGATATTCGATATGAAAAAAGTATCGGAACTAAGTATCGGAATTCCGATACAGCTAATATCGGCCGATACTTGCGGTATCGGAATGCTCAACACTAGTTACGACCTTTCCAAATACAAATGACAACTTATGTTACTGGACGTGCTACTCCATAACCTTTATTTGGCAGCTGCACAGCGGTAGGCCTTATTGATGAGGCCCAGAAAGAGCATGTGCTGGAGTGGATGGCAAGCGTAGCATCAAGTGGCCTCTCCTCCTCTTCCTCCACCTCAACATCACACCCAGGACAGTCCACAGAGGAGGCACCCAAGTACCCTTGCTTCCCCCTGCAGCACAACTATCCAAACGCCCAACTGACTGTAGCTAACCACAAATGGGTGAGTCTGCAGACCTGTAGTGAGAGCCCATCAGCTGTAACAAAAGAGGACATGTCTGCTGTTTTTGACCAATCTCAGAGAATGAGCACACCACAACTTTATCAATCCACCAAAACCTCTCCGCCTTCACCTCTCTCACGGTCCAGCAATTGGTCCGGTTCACCCTACTCCGTCCTCTCTCAGCACTGCAGCCAGCTCATGGTCCCATAGTTGTGGTCATGTAAAAGATTGTTTCCTCCTACGCGACAAAGCTCAGAGGATGAACTAAACCATCTCCAATCTGTTGGCCATGGAAATGCTGCCATTCCGCTTGGTAGATACAGACGGTTTCTGAAAACTGATGGCCATCGCAGTCTCCCAGTACCAGTTGCACAGTCACCATTACTTCTCTAAGAAAGCTGTGCCTGCGCTACACCAGCATGTCATAGACAACATCATCCATTCCTTTATCTAAATCTATCTCTTCCCAGATGAATTTCACTATAGACACTTGGATGTGTAAGAATGACCAAGGGCATACATCTCACTGATTGGGCACAGGATGACTCTGGTGGCTGTGGGGATAGGAGGGGAAGGGACTGGTCCACAAGTCATGGAATTTCCAAGGCTTGCAGGACAAATCTCTGTATTTCACCTTCCTCCACTGCTTCTGCCTCCTCCACTTCCTCTGGGGCCTCCACCTGTGCCCTCAACCTCTGCCTTAATGAGACATGCATTTCAACAGTTCAGAGCGAATCCCCACCACCTAGGTACTACACAGCCTGGGGTCACCCTAATCAGTGTTAAAATTGATATGCCTTGAAGATTGCAGTCTTACAAATAAAGAGTTCTGGATAGCTCTCTATGCGGAGTTTGAGCAATGGCTGTCTCTGCTGAACTTTGATCGAGGTAAGGCCATGTCTGAACCAGGTGGTGGACCTTTGCCAAAGCACATTCACACATGTGCCTTGCATGGCTCATGTCCTCAACCTGGTGGTACAGCAATTTATCCACCACTATCCTGGCCTGGGTGAGCTGCTGCAGAAAGCACCGAAGCCTGTGCTCACTTCCACTGTTTGTACCCCTCAGGTCATCAATTTGCATCGATATACAGGTCTTTGTCCATGACAGCTAAAAGGTTGATATGAAATGTGACAACAAGTTGGAATTTCACTCTGCACATGTTGCAGTGACTGGCAGCAGTAACAAGTCCTGATGCAGTATATCATGTTGTATAGCCTGGACCAATGCACTATGGACGTGGAGCATATCACATTTACGAAGTAGGCACAGATTGAGGACCTTTGTACCGTTCTGCAAAATTTCAAAATGGCTACTAAAATGGTTAACGCTGAAGATGATGTCATTTTCATCACGATTCTGGTGATCTACATTCTGGAGCAGACTTTAAATAGCCTGTGGGAGTAGGCGGTGGTCTTACAGGTAGATGAGTAAGCAGAGGAGGATGCGGAAGGGATAACATTGTCTCAAAGTTCCAAAATGTCATCACACAGGCAGGTGCCAAGGGAGGGTGGATTACTGTGATCGAGGGTGTCTTGTGACACCAGACAAACTGTTAGTGAAAGTGCAAGATTCAAGGAACAAATGGAGGATGAAGAGGTGATGGGCAAGCAACTGTCAGAAGATGAAGAGGATAATCATCCCCTCTTGTTCATGGTTGGCAGGAGGGGATGAAGGAAACAAGCATCAGTGTTACCCAGCCACCAACAGAGCATGGGCTTGGACCTCATAGAACAGCCCAACATATGAGTGCCTTCTTGATGTACTATCTGCAACATGATCCCCGCATGATTCAGTTATGATTCAAAATAGTGCTGACTACTTGGTTGCCACTCTGTTAGATCTATGTTATAAGAGTAAATTTTGCCAGATGCTTCCCACCCTAGAAAGCGACCTACGAACGCTGGAGTATTGAAACACGCTTTTATTCAACCTTAAGAGAGGTTTTCCCCCTAGACAGCAGAGAGGCACACAGTGTGCATCACAGCTCTAGAATTCCAACCTTCAGCACATCAATGCCAAAACATTAGAATCAGCAGTAGTGTAAGTGGCAGAATCATTTTCTGTAAGTCATTTGACACATATTTTAGCCCAGCTTGTACACCAGCACAAGAGAGTTAAAGTCTGACACTTGGTGAATGATTGGAGAGGATGGTGCAGGAGTATCTAGAACTCATTGTCAATACCATCAGGGAGGGTTTGACCCTTTTACATTTTGGTGTTCAAAAATGGATGAGTTGTCTGAGCTTGCCTATCACGCCTTGGCAGTTTTGTCATGCCAGTTAGCCAGTGTTCTTTCAGAACTGTCTTCTGCACTGCTGGTGGTGTCCTGATGGATAAGCATAGTCAGCTGTCCCCTGAAAGTGTAAACCACCTAACTTTCATCAAGATGAACAAGTCATGGGTCTCCAAGGACTTTTGCCCCCCAATCGCAGACTGTACAGATTAGGCGATGTTGTAGCTTTTAGTGTGCTGCATTGATCTCGCGTAATTGCAGTCTGATGTCTTTAGTGAGGCTTTCAGTGCCTGTTGTTGCTGCTGCTGCAGATGTTGACACAAATTTTTGGAAATGTGCACACTCCTGTTTGGGTCTCCATCTGCTGGGTTGGCTGTTGTGGAAAAGGTGTTGGTCCCTATTATGCTATTTCTACTCTGGTGAAATTGATTCCACTTTGCTGGTGTCTACCACTAACAGGAAATGTGGAGACTTTTGAATGGGTCTCCATCTGCTGGTATGGCTGCAGTGGGAGACATGTTGGCCCTTTATACTATTTCTACTCTGGTACAATTGATCCCTATTTGGTAGAGTCTGTTCCTAATTATTTTTAATTTGAAGGGCATAGTAAGTAACTGTAGTTATAACAAATTATAATGATCGTTGAAGCAAAAAATTTTTGAACACAATATTACCCCCTGCCAATACAACTTTTAGTGGTGGCGGATAAGGGGCCTTATACCATCTGCACCTCATGCTCCTGCTTTTTACACAGCCTCCTCCTGTACCTCACACTCTTCCTTTATACACAGCACTTTTCTGCTGCACAGCTTTTCTCCTTTATAGTCACCTCCTCTGGCAGCACATCACACTCCTCTTCCATAAACAATTCGGAACATTTGATCCCGAGAGAAATTGCTCTAATTGCAATAAAGTGCATTGTATACACAGCTTACTTCTTCTGCAGCACCACACAGCAACTTCCAGTTATGACCACCGTGGTGTAATCCATGAGGCTCCTCCCTTTCCCTTGACGTCATGCCTCACAGGAGCAACTCTATTCTAGACACAACAGAACTAGATGTGGCCTATGTCTGCTGTGAACTGGTACTCTGAAGGTGACGGCCCTGATTGTAGCTCGTGGTGGCTGGGACGTCACAGCCGGTGAGTTTTGTGGGGGCTGAAGTGGGGGAGGGGGACAGGGCATTGGGGATGAATGTATGAGGATGGGGGTATTGTGGTGAAGCGGAGACAGGACACTGGGGAGTGAATGTGAGACCATGGGGGTATTGTGGGTAAGGGGGGACAGGGCACTGGGGGGGTGAATGAATAACTGATATACATGGAAGGGGGTAGCATTATCATGAAGAGAAGAGGCAGGGATTTCTTACAGCACCGCACACCCCGGAGCCTGGAAGAAATCATTAGCATAAAGAAAGAAAATAAGATGTCTCAACAACAAGACCATTAATATGAGGCAGACAGGTAGGACCAGTGTAACATTTCTACCACCTGTATGCCCATATTAATAGGTCATACATGTCCCGGAGGGTGATAGATTCCCTTTAAAGCACCATGTCAGCATTTTATTTCACCGCTGGAGTGGCGCCTTAAAATCCAAGACCTCTACCGACTGTCTGATACTCACCTTCCAGCGTTTTCATCTGTTTTCGCTTCCGTTCGGCTCCATCTCCTGCAGTTTGTGCCCTGTCCGCTGCTCCACTGTTTCATGGAGTGGTGCAGAGGTCTCTAATCAATGTGAGTCTATGAAAACCTCTTTCTAGCCTCGTTCTCATCTCTTTCTGTCTTTCGTAGACTTACATTCAGCTTTTGTGATATAGCTTCTAATTTCAGGACAGTCAGAAGCTGTGCACAGAAGTGTGAGCTGCAGGACTGGAGCAGTGCCAAAAAACGGTGAATATGCTGGAGTTTGAGTATGTGACCGGGGCAGAGGACTTGCACTTAAAGCACCACTCCAGTGGTTCGGGGAAAAAAAACACTGGAGTGGTGCTTTAATAACTTAATAATAGGCAATTTATTATTCTAAAGTTAATTACAGCTTGGAATAAATGTCTGCAGTCACTTTATGTGAAAATCATGACAGGGAGGGCCTGGTGCATGAGCACCCAATATCACTGGCATTATCAGGTGGTCATGCGACCGTGATTGCTATGTGCTTGTGTCCACTAAAAAGGTTTGGTTTCTTTCAATAGAAGAGAATTGAGAGAAGCCAAAATAGTCATCACATGACCGCCTGCTGACATCAGCAATGCTGCGGCCATTGTTGCTGTACATGGGGGGACTTAGGGGACATTATTAAATGTTCAGTGGGCACTTAAGCATTATTTTTAAATGGGCTTTGAGCATTGTGACCAACAAATTTGCATATAGGGACAAAATGTGAAGGGCACTAGCACAGGGCATAAATATTTTTAGGGGGGATTTTTCTATCTAGAGAGCACAAAGGAAGCATTATTACTATTTAAGGAGTACAGTGGTGGACTGTTATGTGGGGCGGTAAGAGGAGCCGTTATTGTACCACACAGCAGGTGCTGTAGGACACATATGGCAGCAGCAGCTCAGTATTGTGGTATCAGCAGAAAGAGTAGTTTGCACAGGTTGCACATAGATATGGAAGGTGCAGGAAATGTGAGGAAATGTGAGGAGTCAAATGTGTTGCAGTAATCTTTGCAGATGAGTCCTTGCTGGAGAAGTTGTCATGTTGGTCTGTGTCAGATGAAAAAAATGGGAAACGTGAACGACTCCATAAGAGGGAACATCAGCTGTAAGTCACTATCAATAACTGTACTCTTATATGGTCTGCAGTTTTTGCTGTTTTTATATATAGATTTATCTTCAGTCACAGCGCGGTCATCTACTGATGGTCCCCTTTACTCACAATTAGGGTACGACACATAGCTATAATCAGGATTCAGGATTACCTGGTTAGGGGCCCACTCATATTTTTCACCCCCCCCAAGCTGAAACGCTAGCTATTCCCCTGCTCTCTCTCCTACATTTGTGACGTCCCTCCCTCATTCTAAATTAGCTAAATAGTGGAATACATATTCCCGATCACTTTAGAATATGAGCTGAAACGTGCCCATTTGAATTTTGGGCTTCACCTTCCATCACCATCATTTCCACCACCATGTAAATATGCAGCCCTCACTTGAAATTTTCAGAGGGCCAGCAGGTTGTGTGAAGCCTGAGTTTGGGAAGGGCCCTCAGGTGGCCCTGTATTATGCATTTGGGAGAGCTCTCACTCCTATTTTTGAGAGGTCCCATCCTTATTTCAAATTGTTAGCTAGATAGTGGAATACATATTCCCCATTACTTTAGAATGCCATCTAGAACATGCCCATTTGAATTTTGGGCTTCACCCGCCACTACCACCACGTCCACCGCCATATCATTATGCAGCCCTTGCTTGACATTTTCAGGGGGTCAGCAGGTGCCTTGAAACCTGAGTTTGGGAAGGGCCCTCAGGTGGCCCTGTATCATACATTTAGGAGAGCTCTTACTACTGTATTTGGGAGGTCCTACCCTCATTCAAAATTGTTAGCTAGATAGTGGAATACATATTCCCCATCACTTTAGAATGACAGCTAAAACACGCCCATTTGAATGATAATAATGATAATAGTAATTTTGTTTCAATAGCACCAACATATTCCACCGCAGTTTACATTTTAGATAGGACTTGTACAGACAAAAGACAATAGAGAATAACAATAATCACATAAATCAACAGATGCCAAGAGGAATGATGGCCCTGCTCACAAGCTTAGAATCTTTGAGGAAATAGGGGAGACACGAAAGATAGATGGTAACAATTGCTTTCATTGCTCTGACCAGCCATAATATAAGAAATCGGGTGTTCATGTAATGCTGCATGAACCGTTTATCAGCCAGAATATGTGAAACTACAGACACAGAGGGCTATTAAATGCACTGGCCTTTGACCGCCATGACCACCACGTTCACCGCCATGTCATTATGCGGCCCTTGGTTGACATTTTCAGAGGACCAGCAGGTGCCATGACTAACAATTTGTGAACAGACATGTTTGCTGACAAGGGAAAACTGAACTCTGCGCTGTTGTGTCTGTTCAGACAGCAGATTGGGAAGACCAAAACACAGGGGAAGGGCCAGTGGTTTCACCCTCAGACACAGATTTCCTATACAGGCATTCTGCCCACCTACTGTGATGCTGTGTATGTGAGCAGTATATGGCGTATGGTAACAGAAGTATTATGTAGAATTTCCCTTTATAAAGGGATGTGTGGGTAAGATTTTTGAACTAGCAGCATATAATGAGCATGTTTCATTACATATATTATTATTCTGTGTAAGACTGAAACCTGAAGAAGTGTGTGGAGGATATTAATGCATTAATGTTCCAAAGTGTCCAAGTGCAGACCCAAAAATCAACATCAGGCTACCAGATACACGCTGAAAGAGACAATGCTGGGGACCTCAAAATAAATTTTGCGGTTATTATTTGTGGTGCCCCTGAGGCTCAGTCGCCACAGAGGTACTGCACCTTCTCCTAAGGTGTGGTGCCCCACCATCCAGGTAAGGTGGGAACTCCTGGCCACGCTCCAACACTCACACCCCACACAACAGGGTAGTTCAGCAAAGCCACATTGCGGCTCTTGTTTAGAGTGCAGCAGAGCACCTTTGGTGGCTCCCTGCTTGGAACATGAAACGTGCTGGGAGGTGGGTGGAGGTAGAGTACTTAAAAGAGTGGGAAGATTTAGGATCTAGGTCAGTGGTCAGTAGTGAGTAGTCAGTCAGTCGGGGAGACTGAGGAAGGAGGCCACTCAGAGAGGAGTGAGGGAAGGAGATCCCTGAGAGAGGGATGGAGGAAGGAGTGCTGCAGCAGGCCTGAGTGACCCGGGACTGCTGGCACGGGAAAGGAAAGAAGGAGACAGACACTGAACTGAAGCCTGAGCTTCCATAGGAAAGAAAGACAAGTACGGAACGAAGGAGAATAAGAGAACACAGAGGACGTGGGTTAGGAGAGAACCCTGCCTAGAAGTTCTAAGCGCAAGGCCGGGGCCCGATCCCCGAGGTTGTATAGACACTAATGGTTCTGCAAGTGAGATGTTAGGCCAACGCTGCTTGCAGATCCTCTGGGGCTGGTGAAGGGTTGCAGCCAAGATGGTGAAGCTCCCCACAGGTGGAGCTGTAGCCCAAGGGCAGTGTAGGTGGAGGGGAAGAGGAGAGGCGCAGGTGGTGTAGAAGCTGGTACCCAGATGTAGCGGTGCTGAGTGTGTTTGCTTAAGAATCAATGGAGGACACCAGGGCTTTTAGTTCCAAAGCTTTACTCACAGTCTGTAGTACACACACAGGTGCTGGCCTCCGTGCCATGTCCTCCGGGTCAGGGACTCAGCCAACCTCCAGGCAAGATGGAAAGCTCCCTTCCAACGCTCTGCCAACATGTGCCTTTCTGAACGTCTCCTCTATAGCGCCTTTAAGTGTGAAGATCTCCTAGTACTGAGTTACACTGGAGTTCCTCCTATCAGATGTTCCCAAGAACTCTACTTGTACGGCAGACAGCTGTAGCCTGCTTCAGGGACTCCTTACTCCTGAGTCCCGGCTCTCTATCCGTGTTGCTGTTGTGCCCCCAATTCTTAGATGGGAGTAGTGCATTTACATCCCACTACTCCACCGGTGTCTGCTGCAGAACCATTAGTGTCCATACAACCTCGGGGACCGGGCCCTGGCCTTGCGCTCAGAACTTCTAGGCAGGGTTCTCTCCTAACCCACATCCTCTGTGTTCCCTTTTCTCCTACGTTCTGTACTTGTCTTTCTCTCTTACGGAAGCTCAGGTTTCAGTTCAACGTCTTTCTCCTTCTTTCCTTTCCCGTGCCAGCAGACCCGGGTCACTCAGGCCTGCTGCAGCACTCCTTCCTCCATCCCTCTTCCAGGGATCTCCACTCCTCTCCCAGTGGCTTCCTTCCTCACTCACTCTCCTTCAGACTGACCGACTGACTGACCTGTAATCCTAAACCTTCCCACTCTTTTATGCATCATCAACTTCACCCACCTCCCAGCACGTTTAGTGTTCCGAGCAGGGAACCACCAAAGGTGCTCTGCCTCTCTCTAAGCAAGGAGCCGTAATGTGGTTTTGCTGAACTACTCTATTGTGTGGGGTGCGAGTGTTGGAGCGTGGTCAGGAGTTCCCACCTTACCTGGATGGTGGGGCACCACACCTTAGGAGAAGGTGCAGTACCTCTGTGGCGACCGAGCCTCAGGGGCGCCACATAAACAGTTCCTCAGGGTGGCCAGCATTGGGGCCATATGTCTCCTGGTACTCTTGATGATGGAAGGAAGGAGGACCAGGTTGAGGATTTATTTTTGACAAGTACCCTCACACAGGTGTTATGTATAAATTTCCTATATCTAGCAATGTGTGGCTATTTTCTTTTTCCAGATATCAGCTTTATTACACATGGCAACAGCAGACTCATGAAAATTACAGGTAAATAGTCATGTTTGCGTATCTAAGCACGCTTTCACCCAGTCGCACAATTGCTAGATATAAACACGCTATTTATAATACAAATAGAAAATTGAAACTTAGATTGTCACACTTGTTTCATTTATTTCATTTAACCCTTGTTGTTCCAATAGCTCTGTACTACTGCCTATCAAATCTCTGTGAGGTGATCGCTTTAACATTTGCTGTTAAAAGAATAAATAGTATTGTTATACCATACTGATCTGAAATCCCTGCATACTGCATCTGTGGCACCCCAAGAGTCTGGTTGCCATGGTGACATTGCCTCCCTCTAAGGAGTTATGTCATGCCTGGAGGCAAGGGGGGTCCCCATGCCAGGTAACACATTATACATGTCAATTCCTGCTCCAGGCCAAAAAAGGGGAACTTCCTTATAAATTCTGGCCAGCAGGTGGGGTTAGTGAGGCAGAAAGAAGTTAGCTGAGATAGTAAACAGTGGCGTTGTCATGGAACGGGAGCAGTTGGAGCTTGTGACAGGACAGTGAGAGAGGAGAGTTGGCATATGGTCTGTGGAGAGGGAAGGAATAGGAGCAGAGACAAGAGCTCTGGGGAACTAAAACTGCGTATAGCTGACCCCAGTGCGGAGCACTGATAAAAAAAGGATGCCAGAGTCCTTGGCTGGGCGGGTGCTGAATACCCTGACATCCGAATCTGGAGGGCAAGGGACTGCAAGCTGCCTGGCCACACCAAACACCTGAAGGCATGGCAGCAGACCAAGAGCCCGTAGCTGACAGTGAAAAGGATATTGCCCATAATATAGGCTCACGCTGTCTGCCATACAAGTTAGAAACCATCATGCAGGAGAGAGCTGCAGCTTAGCTACAAGCAGGGACCCAAAAAGACAGCGTAGAAGGAAGGTCCCCAACCCGATCTGCAGGGTGGATTCCCTGAATGCCTCCAGGCAAGCTGGACTCAATCCGTCATCTGTAATTGGTACCCCAGATTGCATCTACTTTCAAGTAAAAGGTAAATAAAACTGCACATCTCTGTGTCCTTCACTTATTCTCAGCACCCCAACGTTCATTACCATCTGAACAATCAAATATATTTGCCCTGGGGCCCTGCTCTACTCGTAGGGAGCTGAACCATTTTTGCTTCATCACCAGCCCCAGTGGTCCAAAACCACAGCGTCGGCCACCTATTGCCGAACACCACGGGTGGCGTCACGATTAAACACCACGTAACTATACTCTATTTTATGACAGAGTCAGGGCCATGGAAACGGAAAACAGCCCTGTGACCTCCCTCATAGAACTGTCTGGTCCCATTCTGGGTACCCCACGGCCATGGTGGACGCATCACATTTCATCACCTGCTTACACAATGGGTATAGCCGGCTCACAAGTACTTTCAGAGAAAAAGCTTTGCTGTTCGGCATTGTTCATTGTCTAAATCTGGCCACCACTGGAGCTGACAACAGCTTAACAATGGGGAAGGCGGGATATTTTATTAATGACCTATCCTTTGGATAGGTAACCTATATAGAATGCGTGGACAGCTAATTTGAGGAAAAAATGCATGTTTTCTTCCATCACACCAATCCATTGGTGTCAACCTCAAGTATAAGGAGTTGAGCCACAATACCAAAGACACAACCTGTCTTATGTATTGAATATACTTCACTGCATTTAAAACAAAACCATTAATAATTTTTTGTAGCCTCTTTAAAGAACATAAAATGTATTATTCTTAGTGTGACTAGAAAAGTATATTAGACTGATAAAGTGATGGTTAGAGTTGAGCGAAATGGGTCGGTCATATTCAAAAGTCAGTGACTTTTGCTGAAGTCGGGTTTCATGAAACGAAACCCGACCATAGCGTGAGGTCGGCCATGAGGTTGGCGACCAGAGCGCCAAAGTCACGTTTCAAAAGATGCTTCCAGCGCCCTTTTTCAGCCAATGATGGAGGACGCACACTGTGGGCAACGCGATGACATAGGCATCGGTCACCACCATCTTTGAGAAGGGCATGCAAGTGATTGGCTGGCTTTGTGTGGCGTCACGGGCTATAAAAGGGCGTGAACGCCAACCGCCATCTTACTTCTGCCGATCTTAGCATAGGGAGAGGTTGCTGGCTGCTGCTGATTCAGAATAAGGGAGAGCATTAGGCAGGGAAGAAGAACCAAAAAACTGCTTCTGCTGTTAGCGATTTCCGCTTACAACACAACACTTTGTGTGCAGTGACAGGGGAGGCTCTATTTTTGTGCATCAGCTCTGTTGGTTATTAGGCTGCCTTATAAGGCTCCCTGATAGCTGCATTGCTGTTTGCACACTGCTGTGCAAACTGCTTTTTTAAAAGCAAAAATATTTTTCTTCCTCTTTTCTGCACAGTTACCAAGCGTTCATTTTTCCACCCTTTTGTGTGTGCAGCAGTCCTGCTTATTAGGCTGCCTGCATCCATACTAGTCCATCTAGACTGAGAGCATCATTGTCAGCGTCCTCAAATCTCTTGTGAGATCCAAATTCTCACCAATCCTATAGACACCCTCCACCTTGTCATACACCATCCAATTTCAGCCTGTTACATTGAGGTGTAATCTCTACTGGGCCTGAGACAATAGTTCAGCGTCTTCAAATCTATAGTGAGATTGAAATTCTCACCAATCCTATAGACACCCTCCACCTTGTCATACACCATCCAATTTCAGCCTGTTACATTGAGGTGTAATCTCTCCTAGGCCTGAGACAATAGTTCTGCGTCCTTAAATCTAAAGTGAGATTCAAATTCTTACCAATAGTAGATACACCTTCTACCTTGTTTTACAGTACCATGTAGCTGGTGGTATTTTGGGTACATTTTCACAAAAATGAGGAAGTATGGTGGAAGACGCCATGGAAGAGGACGGGGGTTGCAAGCTGATCCCGATGGTGGTGGTGGTGGTGTTGCATCTGTTGGTAGTGGCAAAAGCACAATAGCACCTAAGGCAGGAGGTGTTGAGCCTGCGTCATCGTCTGGCTCCACAAGGCCTCGAAGGCTCTCTTTTCTGGGAGTAGGTAAACCACTTTTAAAGCCAGATCTTCAGGAACAAGTTTTGGCTTACATTGCTAACACAGCATCCAGCTCTCTCGCCTCCTCTTCTGAAGTTTCAAAAAATAAAAGCACTGAGTCGTCAGTGGAGGCTCCTGGTTAGGAACAACACCTTGCCTTGTGTCCTTCACCCATACCAAAAGTGAAGGATGTGGCAGGCCACACTACCGATTACTCCATGGAGCTCTTTTCACATACCATGCCTGGGTTAGCAAGTCAAATCATGAATTCCCCAGTCCAAGATGAATCTGACATGGAGTGCACTGATGCACAGCCACTGCTAGATTTTTCTGCTGGTACATTCACTCAGAGCACTACATTGTCCTCGCAGTGTACTGAGGCAGAATCAGACCCTGATGAAACTCAGGTGCCCCTTCCCGCATACTATACCACCTTACATGGTGACACAGAGGAAGGTGCACATGAATTTGAAGAGGAGGTGATGGATGACCCAGTTGTTGACCCAGATTGGCATCCATTGGGGGAAGAGCGTGCCGCTGCCAATAGCTCAGAAGAGGAGGAGGAGGATCCGCAGCAGGCAACTACTTCGCAACAGCTGTTATCTAGCATGACCGTAGCAGTCCAAAAACATGTTACAAAAACAAAAAGAGTTGCAGGACAGCTTGGCCAGACGGTGAAATTAGCACAGCGTGCAAGGTCTCAAAATGTCTTCCATAGTAGGAAGAGTGCAGTGTGGCACTTTTTTGAACAAAATCCTAATGATCAGGCAAAAGTTATCTGTAAGAAGTGCGCAAAGACCTTTAGCCGAGGGAAAAATCTGAGAAATTTGAATACCAGTTGCATGCTTAGACATTTAACCACCATGCACTTGCAAGTGTGGACGGACTACCAAACCTCACGTACCACATGTGCACCTGCTCCGAATTAAAGTAGTCAGCAATGCTACATCGCTTCTCCCACTGTAAGCCCACCGGTTAGCACACCCTGTGAGTGTCTCTGTGTGACTGATGGTATATATAGGGAGTTTGACAATCATCTGTTATGAATGAGTCACCGTAGGAGGCAAAAACAGAAATACTAGCTAAGTCCAGAAAACCAGAGAAGTTGGCAGCTATCGGATTGCAGACCCCTGAACCTATCAACAACAACTAGCAGTAGCCGTGGGGGGTTCCTACGGTGCCCTAGACCCCTCGATCACAGCCGGAGAACTAAATAGCCTAAAGACAGAAAGGGAAATCTAAACTGCCCCAGAGCAGACCCCAAAGCAATAGGCAGCTCCCAACATATAATGACGGTGAAGCAAGATGAAAAAACACTCACACAGATAGAAAGATAGGCTGAGAAAATGATGGGGCCAAAGCTAACTAAATAGGACAGGATAGAAAAGCTGCTGTCTGCAATCCGCCAAAACCCTATCAAAACAAGAGCCAACAGACTGATAGGGAAAAAAGCCCTGAAGACGCTAGGTTTCAAAAAGACTATATCAGTACTCAGGTATTTTTTGAAGACAGAGCAAAAAGGAATTCAGCTCACCCCAGCAGGGAATGGCAGAAATCCAGAAAAACAAGGCAAAACAAAACCAAAGCACAAATGCAAAAAGCAGAGCAGAAAACTTAGCTTTTGAGGAGCAGGAATCAGACTAGTCTCCTAGAATCCCTCTGAGAAATCATCAGCAAGGCAGAAGGGCGTCGGCTGCCTTATATCCAGTCAGCAATTCCAGTCACCCAGTCATCATCATCCTGCTCAGGTGCTTGGTAATCAGCCTCACTACCTTCCTTCACCAGAAGAGGGAGTTCATCAGACCTCAATGGTGAAGGGGAAAATGAACTCACAACAGTACCTCCCCCTTGAGGAGGGGTCACCGAACCCTCATCCACTCCACCAGGGCGATCAGGGTGAGCCCGATGAAAGGCACGCACCAATCTTTTGGCATGAATATCAGAGGCAGAGACCCAGGAATTATCCTCCTGACCATAACCCTTCCACTTAACCAAATACTGGAGTCTCCGTCTAGCCAGACAGGAATCCAGTATCTTCTCTACCTCATATTCCATGTTACCTTCAACCAATACAGGGTCCGGAGGTGCCACCCCAGGAACAACTGGTTCAACAAACCTCTTCAACAAGGACTTATGAAAAACATTATGGATTTTAAATGTGACAGGAAGAGCCAAACGAAAAGAGACCGGATTAATAATCTCCAAAATCTTGTAAGGTCCAATAAATCTAGGCTTAAACTTAGGAGAAGCCACCTTCATAGCGATATTTTTTGATGATAACCAAACCATATCACCAACCTTAAACTGGGGACCAATGGTCCTATGTCGGTTGGAAAACCGCTGGGCCTTTTCCTGGGAGAGAGATAACTTATCCACCACTTGGTCCCAGATCTGGTGCATTCTCTCCACCACAGTGTCAACACCTGGGCAGGCAGAAGGCTCCACCTGCCCTGAAGAAAATCGAGGATGAAACCCAAAGGTACAAAAAAAAGGTGACATCAAAGTGGCAGAACTAGCTCTATTATTTAAAGCAAATTCAGCCAAGGGCAAAAATGAAACCCAATCATCCTGATCAGCGGAAATAAAACATCTCAAATATGACTCCAAGGTCTGGTTTGTTCTCTCCGTCTGCCCATTGGTCTGAGGGTGAAAAGCAGAGGAGAAGGACAACTGAATTCCCAACTTGGAACAGAAAGTCCTCCAAAATCTAGACACAAACTGAACTCCTCTGTCAGATACAATGTTCTCAGGAATCCCGTGCAAGCGAACCACCTGTTGCAAAAACAGGGGCACCAACTCAGAGGAAGATGGCAACTTAGGGAGTGGTACAAGATGAACCATCTTAGAGAACCTATCACAAATCACCCAAATAACAGTCATTCTCTGAGAGACAGGCATATCAGAGATGAAATCCATTGAAATATGGGTCCATGGCCTCCTGGGGACCGGCAAAGGCATCAACAACCCACTAGAGCGAGAACAAGGTTTAGACCGGGAGCAAGTCCCACAGGACTGCACAAAATTCCTGACATCACGAGACAAGGCTGGGCCATCAAAAAGACTGACTCACCAGATCTCTAGTACCAAAAATACCTGGATGACCAGCCAATGCAGAGCAATGAACTTCAGACATCACTCTCTTCTTCCACTGGTCAGGAACATACAACTTTCCACTGGGACAACGCTCAGGTTTGTCCTCCTGGAACTCTTCCAGAGCACGTCTCAAATCGGGCGAGATGGCAGAAAGAACTACCCCTTCGCCTAAGATGGTAGCAGGCTTGGTCACCACAGGAGAATCAGCAAAGAAGCTCCTAGAGAGAGCGTCAGCCTTGACATTCTTAGTGTCAGGAAGAAAAGAGACCGCAAAATCAAAACGTGTAAAAAACAAGGCCCACCTAGCCTGTCTAGGGTTCAAGCGATTGGCCGACTCCAGGTAAATCAAATTCTTGTGGTCAGTGAGGACCACGACTTGATGTTTAGCTCCCTCCAACCAATGTCTCCACTCCTCAAATGCCCATTTCATGGCTAACAGTTCCTGATTCCCCACATCATAGTTACGTTCAGATGGAGAGAACTTTCGGGAAAAGAAAGCACAGGGATTCATTTTAGATGTTACAGGATCCTTTTGGGACAAAACAGCTCCTGCACCAATCTCAGAAGTGTCCACCTCTACCTGGAACGGGAGTGAGACATCAGGTTGCCGCAAAACCGGGGCAGAAGTGAATCTTCGCTTCAGCTCCCGAAAGGAAGAAACAGCCTCCGGAGACCAATTCAACACATCAGCACCCTTCTTAGTCAGATCAGTCAATGGCTTGGCAATACTAGAAAATTTTGCTATAAATTTCCGATAAAAATTAGCAAAATCCAAAAACTTCTGGAGGGCCCTCAAAGAAGTGGGCTGAACACAATCATAAATGGCCTGTACCTTGGCTGGGTCCATTTCAATAGTTGATGGAGACAAAATAAATCCGAAAAATGAAATCCTCTGTACCCCAAAAAGGCATTTTGATCCTTTGACATACAGGGAATTCTCCCTCAAGATCCGGAACACAGTCCGAATATGTTCCACATGAGAATCCCAATCCTTGGAGAAGATCAAAATATCATCCAGATAGATAATCAAAAATGTATCCACAAAGTCCCGGAAAATGTCGTTCATGAAGCACTGGAAGACAGAAGGGTCATTAGTGAGCCCAAAAGGCATCACCAGGTACTCAAAATGTCCCTCCGGAGTATTAAACGCCGTCTTCCATTCATCCCCATGCTTAATGCGGATAAGATTATACGCCCCCTGAGGTCAAGCTTGGTAAACCAGCAAGCACCTTTAACTCTGGAGAATAGATCCGAAATCAGGGGTAACGGATACTGATATTTAATAGTAATTGTGTTGAGGGCACGATAATCAATACAAGGCCTTAATGAACCATCCTTTTTGGCCACGAAAAAAAAACTGGCACCTAAGGGTGAAGAGGATGCTCTAATATGACCCTTCTCCAACGCCTCCTTAATATAGGATCGCATAGCCTCGTGCTCGGGTGCAGATAAATTGAAGAGCCGACCCCTGGGAAATTTACACCCCGGGCTCAGTTCAATTGCACAGTCATAACTCCTATGAGGAGGCAAAGACGCTGACTCATTCTCACTAAATACATTATAAAAGTCCGCCAAATAGTCAGGAACATCATGCGACTGAGGAGAGGTGGAAAAAAACAGAGCCTCACTAAGGGCACACCGACAACCCCAACTCACCACAGACACAGATTTCCAATCCAAAACTGGATTATGAATTTGCAACCAGGGAAACCCCAGAACAATGGTATCATGCAAATTATGCAACACCAAAAATCTGCAATTTTCTTGATGGTCTGGGGCGACCCGCATTACCACCTGGGTCCAAAACTGAGGTTTATTTTTCGCCAAAGGAGTAGCATCAATCCCCCTCAAAGGGATAGGTGTCCGCAGAGGTGTCATCGGAAATCCACAATGTTTAGCAAAATCCAAGTCCATTAGGTTCAGGGCTGCTCCCGAATCCACAAAAGCCTTGGCGGAAAATGTGGACTGGGAGCAGATCAGAGTAATTGCCAGAAGAAACTTAGGTTGAACACCACCCACAGAAAACGTGTGTGCAAAACGTTTCTCTCGTTTAGGACAGACAGAAATAATATGCGAGGCATCTCCACAAAAAAACACAGCTTATTACACCTTCTGAACTCCTGACATTGCTCCCTGGACAAAACTCTATCACATTGCATAGGTTCAGACACTTGTTCAACAGGTGGCAACACCTCTCGTGCAGTCCTGCGTTCACGTAAACGCCGATCAACCTGAATGGCTAATGACATAGAATCGTCAAGACCAGAGGGAACAGGAAATCCCACCATAGTATCTTTTACGGCTTCTGACAAACCCTTCCGAAAGAGAGCTGCCAAGGCATTATCATTCCAGGTAGTAAGGACCACCCACTTTCGGAATTTTTGACAGTACAATTCTGCAGAATCTCGACCCTGGCTCAATGCCAACAGGGTCTTTTCAGCCTGAGTAATAGCATTAGGTTCATCATACAACAACCCCAAGGCTTGAAAAAATGCATTCACATTAGTCAGAATAGGATCATCTGGTTTCAAAGAAAAAACCCAATCCTGGGGATCGCCACGCAGCAAAGAGATGACATTTTAACCCGCTGCGCGGAGCTCCCTGACAAGTTAGGCTTTAAGGCAAAAAATAATTTACAATTATTTTTGAAATTCAAAAATTTAGACCGATCCCCAAAAACACATCAGGAGTAGGGATCCTTGGTTCAGCAGCATGTGAATGAGCAAGGTAGGCGGAAATTCCCCGCACTTCCGCAGCGAGCTGCTCCACACGATCAGACAATTGCTTTATCTCCATTGAGAGAAAAAAAAATTCCCCCTACGGCCGGCCTCAGAGATATAGAGGAAAAAATATACACACTTTTTTTTTTTTCTTCTTACAATCCTTTCCTGCTATTGAGTACCCTAGGATTGGCGGTATGGCTGGTGATTCTGTTATGAATGAGTCACCGTAGGAGGCAAAAACAGAAATACTAGCTAAGTCCAGAAAACCAGAGAAGTTGGCAGCTATCGGATTGAGGACCCCTGAACCTATCAACAATGACTAGCAGTAGCCGTGGGGGGTTCCTACGGTGCCCTAGACCCCTTGATCACAGCCGGAGAACTAAATAGCCTAAAGACAGAAAGGGAAATCTAAACTGCCCCAGAGCAGACCCCAAAGCAATAGGCAGCCCCCAACATATAATGACGGTGAAGCAAGATGAAAAAACACTCACACAGATAGAAAGATAGGCTGAGCAAATGATGGGGCCCAAGCTAACTAAATAGGACAGGATAGAAAAGCTGCTGTCTCCAATTCGCCAAAACCCTATCAAAACAAGAGCCAACAGACTGATAGGGAAAAAAGCCCTGAAGATGCTAGGCTTCAAAAAGACTATATCAGTACTCAGGTATTTTCTGAAGACAGAGCAAAAAGGAATTCAGCTCACCCCAGCAGGGAATGGCAGAAATCCAGAAAAACAAGGCAAAACAAAACCAAAACACAAATGCAAAAAGCAGAGCAGAAAACTTAGCTTTTGAGGAGCAGGAATCAGACTGGTCTCCTAGAATCCCTCTGAGAAATCATCAGCAAGGCAGAAGGGCGTCGGCTGCCTTATATCCAGTCAGCAATTCCAGTCACCCAGTTATCATCATCCTGCTCAGGTGCTTGGTAATCAGCCTCACTACCTTCCTTCACCAGAAGAGGGAGTTCATCAGACCTCAATGTTGAAGGGGAAAATGAACTCACAACACATCCTTTGACTGTATAGAGCTGTACGCTTCTGATACAGTACCATATATCTGATGTTATTTTGGGTTCATGTTCTGCAACATTTTGAAGTTTGGTGGAAGAGGCTGCGGATGTGGGCATGGGGGGGCAGCTGGTGCTGATGGTGGTGGTGCATCTGCTGGTAGTGGCAAAACCACAATAGCAGCTAAGGCAGGAGGTGTTGAGCCTGCATCATGGTCTGGCTCCGGAACGCCTGGAAGGCTACCTTTTCTGGGAGTAAGTTAATCGCTTTTAATGCCGGAGCATCAGGAACTGGTTTTGGCTTACATTGCCGAAACAGACTCCAGCAAATATGCCCTCCTCTTCTGAAGTTTCAAAAAAATGCAAGCACTGAGTCGTCAAGTGCTGGCTCCTGGTCAGGAAGAATCCCTTTCCTTGTGTCCTTCACCCCACAAAAAGTGAATGATGCAGCAGGCCACACTTCACATTAGTCCATGTAGCTCTTTCTATCATACCATGCCTGGGTTATCAAGTCAAATCGTGAATTCCCCAGTCCAAGATGAATCTGACATGGAGTGTGGGTGGCCAGCCAGGGCAGTGGGGTTAATCGGTACCGGGCCGGTGTCTCAGAGGGATGTGTCACGTTGGTGGTGATGACCCGTTCCGTGGCCCTTGGCGTCCATGCAAAGGGGTGAATAGGGTTTATAGGTGAATGATACATGACGCCACCTGTGGTTTCTGATCAGATTGACCCGCGCTGCAGTGTCGCTTCTCTGGGACAGATGTTGTGATGCAGCTAAGATGTAGAAGCCCTGCACAGGTAGGGCCGTAGTCGCAGGGCAGATGAAAGAGTTGGTAGATGGTGTGCAGTGCAGGATGTAGCAGAGCCGTGCGCCAGGCGCAGGAGAAAGATGACTGACACAGTCGTGCAGTTCCTTTACCTGTACTTGGTAAGTGCCGTCCAGGACCCAGAGTTCAGATGGAGAATGAATTGGTCAGCCTGGAAGCAAATTTGGAATTTTCTCTATGCGGATAGGTAGTGTGGCCTCCGTTCTAGAGCTTCTCTGAGGTACTCGCAGTACTGAGTTCACTGAAGTTCCCCCTGTTGACTCTCTTTTGGAACTTTCTTGTATGGCACGCAGCCATAGCCTTTTCCTTCTGGCTCACACACGTCACTGCTGGGGCCTCCGAGCCTTAGTTGGGAACAGAGCATTTACCACTGCTACTTCCTCCAGTTTCTGCTGCAGGACCGTCAGTGTCCCTACAAACTCCGAGATCGGAATCCCGACAATGCCCTCCAGCTAGGAGTGAGCCTTAACTCTGCTCATCCTCCAGCTCCCCTTTTCATGTCCACACACTTCCCCTTCCCTTCACAGACTGCCCTAACTTACCTCCTCCCGACCAAAGAGAGCAGCTCCTCAGCAGTCAGGTTCAGAGGTCTCCCTGCTGGCCTGGAGTAGGAACTGTGTTGTGTGTTGGTTTAACTGCTAGAGAGTTCCTTTGTTGCTCCCAAGCATGACATCACTCTCCCTAGGAGGAAGGTAATGCCACTCTGGCAACCGTACTCCTGGGGGCGTCACAAGTGCACTGATGCCCAGCCACGGCTAGATGATTCTGCTGGTACATTGACCCAGACCACTACATTCCACTTGCACTCTACACAGCCAGAATCTGACCCTGATGAAACTCAGGTTCCCCTTCCCGTATACTATACCACCTTACACGGTGACAAAGAGGAAGGTGCAGATGAAAGTGCAGGTTCCTTGAGCAGGTGGGGGGCATTCTCATGGGCAACGGCACTGGCACAGGGCCCCTCATAGTACGCAAAATTGTCTCTGCCGGTGGGAGTGCCCAACCGCCGTCAGACACACCGTCGTACTATGAGGGGCCCTGTGCCAGTGCCGTCGCCAACGAGTGGGCCCCCCCTGCTTGCTCAGGATCACAGCACTTGCAAAGTTGAAATACTTACCTCTCCCTGCTCCACCGCCGTGACGTCTTCCGCGTTTCCTGACAGTGACATTCTGGTCAGAGAGCACGATGACATCACATCTGTACACCCTCTGCCTAAACAGTCCAAGTGCAGTGAGATGGAAGATGGGGACGACGCGGAGTCCAGACTAGTACAGGGATTCCCTAGTGAGGAGACTTATTTAATTGTTTTCAATGTTGGGACAGCTATTTTTGGGGAGCACTATACTCTGGAGAATGATATATGAGGCCCACCATACACTGGAGTATTTCAAAGGTGGACATCAGACACTGGAGCAGCATTTACAGGGCCCATTATGCACTGGAGCATTAGAAATGGGGCCCATTATATATGGAGCATTATTTGGGCCCATAACACTGTGGAGCTTCAACCATGGGGACCAACATATACTGTAGCATTATGTGGAGCTCATCATATACTGTTTCAAACATTATATGGGACCAATGATTCTGTATGGAGAAATATATGGGCCTCATTACTCTGTATAGCGCACTATGCGGTGGCCATAATACTGTATGGAGTAATATACTGTCCGTTTTTGGAGCTATTGGAGAATTTAAAATGCATATCAGTCATGAGATGTAAGAAGTGAAGTATTTTTCACTGTACTATATCGCTATTTCTCTGCCGTATCAGAGGATCATGAATTGTGGCAAGTGTTAAAAGAGCCTGATATAGAAGAGTTAATGGTTTGCTTTTATATCCCTTTAAATGCCTTTAAGACTTCAATTGCCTTTTGCCTTATTATTGCTAGAATTATTCTTATGTAGACTAGTAGTCTCTTTCTTCAAGGAAACTATACTTGTTATCATATTTGTTCTCAACAACATGTTCTGGCTATATTGTAAACAAGGTACGACCCTGAGGTGATGGTGGGGGCCAAATGAGCTCCATAGAGTCACATATTGTTGTAAATGGTATAAAAATCCCTTGCATTTCATTAAGTCAGATAAAGTGATTTAGCCACGACCAGTGTGTGTGTCACTTTGTCTCCAAGCGCTTGTGAACAGAAGGGCGAGAAACCTCACAATTCGGACTCACTGGTGATCTGGACAGCTGACGCTTGGTCAGAACAAAAGCAGTTACGACAGTTTTGGCGCCCGACGGGGACCGTGGAAACCAGTCTATTCGGAATCTGTATGTGGGAGCTTCCTGGAAGGTTGAAAATGCAGAATCCAGGCTGCAGCAGGTGAGAACATTTATTCTTACATTGATTCTGCATCTGCAACCTTTCTAAGGATGTCTACAAATCTCTGGGTAAGACTGTAACAGCACGGTTCAAAAGAACCCACATCACCAGTGAGTGGTGAGTATGTCTGTATGAGAGTTGAATAATAGAGTAATAAGATAATAATTGTCATCTGTATTATCTGTTAAACTGTTCTGGCAATATACTAATATACTAACTGGTTGTGTACTGGTGTACTGTGTAGCACAAAGTCTGGGATAGACTGTGTAGTGGTTATTTTGTATTGCCAGTAAATTTGTATAAGGCTGTGGTTTTTGGTTGCTCTGGTTTTCAATGTTTCTTGTGTAAGAAGTTGGCTTTGGTGTTCTCGGAGTGTCAGTGGACACTGCTGTAGGTTAAAGTGTCAATCAAATCCAAAGTGCAAGATAGTCAGGCTGTGTGAATCTTTGTATATATGTCTATGAGAACCTCTGAATAAGATGAGAGATGAGTGATTGAGTATAAAAAAAAAATCTGTGAATGAGCACGTATAAATGAATCATCACACATCATTTTTGTGTCAAGAGATTTGTTACCTTTCTAGTTGTGGTGGAATCCCGGACAGATGCGTTATAGATATTTCAAATCTACATCTGAGACTGAATGAATTGAGTAATGATATAGCTCGTGTTATATGTGGCACTACATTGTAAAGTTTCCTGAATGCATTTGGCCAGAAAAAGGGCAAGGCATGGTTAATCTCATTATACAGTTATGTGCTCTTACAGTGAAATCCCGTGATTTTGAGTTTTTTTTTGTAGAAATTGATTTTGATAAGTCTAAAGAACTACGGAATGCTGATGGGAGGGGGGAAGAATGGTGCTGCGCAGTTTTTCTTCTCCCTTCGCTCTTATCTCTGCTGAGTGTGAGCTGTGCTCAAAATTCTCTGTAATTCTATCCGTAAGGTACGCGCTGAAAGATTTGTGCATTTTAAAGCAACAGTACTTAATTGAAGTTGGAAGTTAAAAGTAAAATATGGTGCCTAATTTAGAAGGGAATTGTAAGTGATTGTTGGTCATTATAAGTGATTGTTTGGTAATTGTAAGTGATTGTTTGGTCATTAATGTGTTTGAACCTGCTTCTAATTGTGTGATTGATTTGTATAGCAAATTGTGTATCAACAGAGGAGGTAGCCGACTGTACGGCTGATAAAGTAGGTCAGAGGCCTATCACACCTGGGCCTTCTTACTTTAGTCAGCGGGTTTTTTGTTGTGGGTGAGAGGCAAGGGCGAGGATCCCTCTGGATATACCTTGGCAGGCTCACTCTGACTTGCTATGTGTGGGCTGTAAGACAGAGGTCCAGATACACAGAAGGGCATTTCAGAAGAAAGGTGAGCTGTCTAAGTTGAAGTAGCCTTCCCACAATCCATGGAGCTGGGCTAGAAGGAAAAAGGCCTATTCCTATCTAGTCAGCTGATCTAGCGGGTGAGAGGCAGAGAGCCTTCCCGTTACATCCTGTAGGTCTACCGGGTGAGAGGCAAGGAGCCTTCCCGCTACACCTTGGCAGGCTCTCTCTGACTTGCTAAGTGTGGCCTGTAAGAGAGAGGTCCAGGCACACTGGGAGGGCATTTCAGAAGAAAGGTGAGCTGTCGGCAGAAAAAGGTTGAAGCCATGGCAACTTTTTCTGTGTACAGTCGGTGCCCCCAATGAGATCCAAGACAGCTATGCAAATTGTAAAAGACAGAGAAGAAAGGAAGCAGTAAAACAGGTTGGACCAATATTTAAAAAGGCAAAAATATCAGAGTGTGAATGTTTGGATGTACAAAAAGGCACAGACAAGGGAAGAAAATAGCAAGTGAATAAATGATGCTTGAGAATGAATGTGCAGCAGTGTGGAAGGTGTATTATGAATGTTTTGATTGACAAAGTGTAACCAGAGACCCAGACAAAACAGATGGACTTGTAAACACTGATCAGACTCAGACAAACCCAGACTGAATAGCTACTTTAGTGACCTGTGCTACTGACCTAAGCGAGTTGCACTAGATCCTGTCCAGACAAGATTATAAGAAGCTAACATAATAGTGTGGATAGTGGGTAGTGGGGACATTGACCTTTGAGGAGTAAGCTGACAGTAGACATCAGACGACCAACCCCATCAGGACCTAGAAGTGCGACTAGAATAAGAAAGATGCAGGGGTATTATCCCTGGAGCCCCTCTGACCAGCTAGCTTTGCTGAAGCAGCTGCCTGACCCTGAAGACCAACCATTCCCGTTTTACAGACACATAAAGGAAGTACAGCAGACATATAAGTGTACCTGGGCGGACCTAGAGAGGTTAGTGAGTTTAAAGGCAGGTGACGCACTAGGACATATAATTAAGACACACACAGATGTGACAAAGAATCAGGCTTGGGGCATGGATGATAAATCTGCACGGTCTGGGGAGACGTACTTTGAGTCACTAAGACAATGGGCTACAGTGGAACAATCAGAGCAGTCTGTACTCCTGACTAATGTGACACAGCAAAAAGGAGAGAGGGTAGAGATGTACTTTGGACAGTTACAGCTGAAATGGGCAGACATGGGGTACATTTGCATAAACCCACTTGATGTTAGAATACTGGTGAATGCATTCATTGACGGTATGAACAAAGACTTACGAGACGCAGTACAGCCAGCCAGACCTGAATGGAGATATGTAGATCCGAAAAGACTTCCTTAAGGTAGCTAAAGAAGTTGAGCAAACAAGGACAATAAGACGACCTGTCATGTATGCTGGAGCACAAGGAAAAAAGTGGAGAAGTAATAAGGGACCTAAGGACATAGAAACAGTGAGGTGCTGGAATTGTGGTACTTACAAAACTTATTGTTAGTGACAATACCCCTATAAATTTACTGGGAGCAGATGTGCTGAGTGCGATCCCGGCCATCATACAGTACTCTCCTGAGGGTATTACAGTCACAAGTCCCCTCTCAGATAAACATTTGTGTAAGATTGTGGCAATGGTGTATATGACAAAAGTGGTGAAACTAACACCTGACACCAAAATGCCTGAGGATGAGGAAATGGGACAGGTGCCAGACACTGTTTGGGCAAGGGGAAAAACTGATGTGGGTCGGCTGCCCATTCCCCCTGTCATGATTAAAATGAAAGAAGGAACCACTCCTCCTTGTTTAAAGCAATACCCCTTGAGCCTAGCCAAATCAATTGCCCCGAGCAGAGATATTAGAGAGTATGTTAAGGCAGGGATTCTGGTGCAAAGAAACCCCCCTGGACTGCAAAGATCTTCCCCCTGTGACACCACTTTGTATCCCATTAGGAAAAAAAAAAAGGACTCAAGGGTTTGCTGACACTTACAGAAAGGTTCATGACTTAAGGGCTATTAATGATGATACAGTGAGTGTGACCTCAATCGTCCCTAACACACACACAATACTGTCACAGATCCCAGTAATGTCAAAATGTTTCACAGTCATTGATTTAGCAGGTGCATTCTTCTCTGTACCCCTGCACCCTGACTGTCAGTATTTTTCTCCTTTACTCATAAAGGTGAACAATATTGTTGGACAGTCCTTCCACAAAGGGGGAAAGAAATCCCCTGCCATCTATTCAGCAGTAATGGCAGGGATCCTTGAGTAGTGGCAATCACCTCATCCGCTGATTGTACTATTACAGTACGTGGATGACCCTAAGGGTTGCAAGGTCTCACGTGACAAATTACAGTATTACAAACAAAAGGTGACATTTGTTGGCACATTATATTGCAGAAGGTACCAGACACGTGACAGGAAACAGGCAATTCAAGATCTTCCTCTACCCAGGTCACATCAGCATCTATGCACTTTCCTAGGTTTAGTGACCTACAGTAGGCCTTGGATAAGGTCCGCTTCACAAATATTCCAACCACTTTATGACTGCTTGTCATCAGACCCGGGACCTCACACAAAATACAATTGATTGTGTCTGTGCGGTAGGAGCAGCTGCACTACTACTAGGAAAGGCATGTGAGATCACACTGACGTTTCTTTTGACAATCTATTCCCCACATGACATCCATGCCATACTCGTACAAGTTCAACCAAAACATCTGTCTATGGCCAGACAGCTCCGACTTGAGTGTGCTCTACTAATTCCTGAGTATGTCACCCTCAAAAGATGTAACGTTCTGAATCCAGCCACCCTCCTGCCTGTGGATTCAGAAAAGGGGGAACTGGTGACCGTATTAGTGAGTGAGGAAGGATACATTGACAGGACACATGAACATGTCTGCATAGAACTGATGAGTCAGGAGACAGTTGGGTTTGCACACGTTCATGAAAAACCTGTTCTTAATGCAGACTTTGAGTTTCTTTTTTGTAGATGGCCCCAGATACCACCAGGATGGACGATTCTACACTGGATATGCAGTAGTATCCTCACATGAGGTAATCCGAGCGGAACCACTCTCTCCTCACATGTCGGCGCAGGAGGCAGAGTTGAAGGCACTCACTGAGGCGTGTAGAGCCGCTGCAGGTAAGGTCGCTAATATTTTCACAGATTTGAAGCCCATTAAAAATGCAGAGCTGGTGAAACAATTGATGGAGGCATTGATGTTACCAGTCCAGGTTGGCATTGTCAAGGTAAAAGCACACACAAAAAGGTGACTCCGTGGAGGTAGAGGGCAATAGAACGAGGCTGCTAAAGTAGCACAAGGCGACCTAGAAAGAGCAGTGGACGGTGGCGGGGAGTCAGCATATTCCAGCCACATTGGGTCTAGATGTCCTGAAATCCCTCCGGCAAAAGGCTGCCCAAACAGAGAAGGTACACCGGGGGAGACTGGGAGTTGAGCTGAACTCAAATGGAGTATGGGAGAATAAGGATAAAATGTGCCCACCAAAGTCCCTGTTCCCAATCATGGCGCAAGCAGCACATGGCCCCACTCACACCTCAAAAAGTCACATGTGTGCCATGGTAGATGCCTTCTGGATCGCTCCTGGTTTCAGCTACGCAGCCGCGAAACTTGTACAATCATGCCTCATCTGTGCACAGCACAACCCAGGTAAAACAGTAAAAGTCCCTAAGAAAGCGACATCTAGGCCTCTCTACCCATTTCAGAGACTGCAGATTGACGACATACAGCTACCAAGGTAGAAGTGTATGCAAATATCCTAGTATGTGTAGATCTCTTCTCTGGTTGGCCGGAAGCCTATCCGGTAAAATGTGCAAATGCTAAAATGACTACAGACAAACTGATGAAAGAACTGATCTGCAGGTATGGTGTCTCAGAAGCCACAGAAACAAATAGGGGTACTTCACGGGAGAAATAATGAGGGAAGTCATGCAGGCCCAGGGTGTACAGCAAACATTTCATACACCATATAGGCCACAAAGTAGTGGGAAAGTGGAAAGACTAAATGGGACACTTAAACTGAAAATTCAAAAGGCCATGGCAGACACAGGAAAGAGCTGGGTGGAGTGCTTGCCTCTTGCACTCTTTTCAGTCAGACACACTCCAAATAGAAACATAGGCTTGTCTCCTTCTGAAGTCCTGTTGGTAGTGCACCAAAGACTGGTCTGTACTTCCCACAGGTGCTACAAATGCAACACGGTGCTATGACAGCCTACGTCCAGGCCTTGCAGGAAAGACTTAATGTGGTGCATAAACATGTGTCCTCATACATTCCAGATCCTAATGCCAGTGCAGATGTGCATCAGCTGAATCCAGGTGATTGGGTGGTTATACGCAGACACGTGAGAAGGAGCCTGGACCCACGATTTGACGGCCCCTTCCAAGTCCAGCTGACCACATCCACTTCAGTAAAACTTGAAGGAAAGCCCACCTGGATCCACGCCAGTCACTGCAAGAAGGTCCTGTCAACAGCAGAATGACTGTACTCCTCATCACCTTGCTGGCAGTGACAGGATTACTGCACTCTACAGAGACACAGGACTAACTCTTAAATGCTGATTGGGACAACAAACTTATTCAGCAACATGCTCTTCTTATAAAGGACATGGAATGACAGAAACCGAAGGACTGTTGGATCTGTACACACAGCCCAGTATCTGCGAGGACTATGCCGTACTTAGCCTTACCTCTGGAGCCATAGGAGGTATTAACCCCACACTGCATACACAATGAGACTTGGACTCAATCTAGGTGTTCCCCATGATATATCTGCCTCATTGGCTAAAATTGGATGGACCGCTAATCCCTGGTTTCAGTTTAATATGACGCGGCCTAAGGTACAAATGTGGTGGCGGGAATATGACTCAGATGTCGGAAATATGGTCACCAGGAGGAGGACCGAAATCCCTCACTCAGACCCCATTCCCAATGATGGACTGTGGTTCAGTCTTCAACACACTGGAGCAGACACCTGTGGTGAGGACAATAATTGCTTCCGCATATACACTCATGATCAAACACAGGTTAATAAGACGGTGTACCAGGATGGTATTGAAGGCTGTAGAGCATCTACGGGTAAAATAATAAGGAAAGAAAGGGGTAAATGTACATCTGGTATAAGGGGAAAACAAATGAATAATACTTGGTGTGCCCATAAGCCTATGTCAGGACTTTTGAGTTTATACCAATGTATACAGACCCCTGGTCACGTTTGTGTTCTCCCTGATGGAGTATTCTTGGTTTGCGGACATCGTGCCTACAGGTGGGTGAGCCCGGACATAAGAGGGGTTTGCACTCTTGCCAAACGAACGCCAGCCACTTTCATAGTTCCTCATAGTAAAATAGACACAGCAGCAGTTCCAATTCACACTTTGTATAGAAGGGCTGCAGATAATAAGCCCCGGCCAAATGGTAGGCCGCATCTAGTAGAAATGGGGATAACAAATAAAATATTCAGCAGTATGCTAATATACCCCTTCATAACACAAATGTGGGATAAATTAGTGGAAGCTACCAACTACCTGGACGATCAGATTTTCGAGATTCTTGAAGTTCTTAATGAAACTAATACAATACAGAGACAATTAATCGTAGTTACTAACCAACATACTATAGTACTAGATTACCTGACAGCAAAAGAAGGAGGAATGTGTCAGAAAATTGGTCCCACCTGTTGTAATTATATCGACTCTGCTGGCAATCTCCAGATCAAGGCCAGTGAAGACAAAATAGGTGAACTTAGAGACCAATGGTTAAAGCAACACAGTGCAAAGAGAAACTCCTGGTGGGGTAACACATTCTCTTTCCTAAATCCAGCAAATTGGTTTAATGGCTTAGCAGGATGGATTTTTGGCATTTTGCAGACTTGTATGCAAATTTTGTTGTTTAGCTTATTGTTTTATGTAGCCGTAAAAGCGCTAATATATGTATTACTTAGGCTACTGAATAATGTATGTGTGGAAAAAAAATCTAAGGCTGAACCTTCTGTAGTGTATCATAGACCCCAGGTAGCCATTGCTGATGGGGAAGGTGAGTGTCCACACTGAGGATGGATGGGTGAAGCAGGTAGGAAGCCCCCTTATGGGTACTAGATCCATGAGACAGTAGCTCCTTTGTGGACATCAGCTGACCCTGTGGCAAAGGTTATACCATTTACAAAAGGGGGAAATTGATATAGAAGAGTTAATGGTTTGCTTTTATATCGCTTTAAATGCCTTTAAGACTTCAATTGCCTTTTGCCTTATTATTGCTAGAATTATTCTTATGTAGACTAGTAGTCTCTTTCTTCAAGGAAACTATACTTGTTATCATATTTGTTCTCAACAACATGTTCTGGCTATATTGTAAACAAGGTACGACCCTGAGGTGATGGTGGGGGCCAAATGAGCTCCATAGAGTCACATATTGTTGTAAATGGTATAAAAATCCCTTGCATTTCATTACGTCAGATAAAGTGATTTAGCCACGACCAGTGTGTGTGTCACTTTGTCTCCAAGCGCTTGTGAACAGAAGGGCGAGAAACCTCACAATTCGGACTCACTGGTGATCTGGACAGCTGACGCTTGGTCAGAACAAAAGCAGCTACGACAAGCCCAGTGACACTCTCTGGCCCAGGGCCCACGAAAATCTGGAGCCAGCCCTACCCCCCCCCCACAACTTTAGCCAAATAACCCCCAGTTTTCAATGCCTAACTATTATTATAAAGTAAATTAAGGTTGACAAGCTTAAGTAATAAGAATTGATGTTTTTGGCATTAAAACGGGTTCATTAAAACGGGCACTGTAGGTGTGTTTCCTGTCCTCCACTCCCTGCCGACCTCGGTTCCCCATTAACTTGCATTGGGTTTCGTGTTTCTGTCGGCCTTCGACTTTTCACAATAATCGGCCGATTTCATTCGACCCGACTTTTGAGAAAGTCGGGTTTCATGAAACCCGACTTGACCCAAAAAAAGGCAAAGTCGCTCATCTCTAGTCATGGTTATTTATTTCTTCTGTATTACTTCTGCACTGTTCTTCAAATTTTGTATTTCAAGAAGTCTATATAAACACGGCCAAAATTATTGTCAATAAACTGATTAGCGATCAATGTTCCAAATGCTAAAATAAATATTAATGCTATCTTTGATCTGACCCCATGCACTGAATTTACTAAGAGATAAAGACCCAAAACACATCTAACCTTGCTCTTTTTACTGTTACATTTAATTTCTCATGTCGAGGGCTTGCAGAGCTACTTAATGTCTGCTTAATAATATAATGGAAAAGCTTTTATGTGATTCAGGAAACCAGAGAGTTGTTTAATTGCTTGCCTTCTTAATGGAAACAGTGTGGGATTTAATAATTTACATTTTCATGCCCCACAGTTATGAACAAAACCAGAATATGACATTTTCTGAAAACACATCATATAAAAATAATTCTCAAACTTTGATGAATTAACTCTGCTCATAGCAAGGTAACATATATCGTATGCGTTATATATCACAGTTGAAAAGGAAGTCCATTTGCTTTTAAGACTAGGATTATACAAAGATTTTGACAACACAGAAAATCATTGATGGATTGAATTAAAGCACCACTCCAGTATTTTTTTTATTACAGCCCTGGAGTGGTGCTTTAAATCTAAGTCCCCTTCCCCCAGTCCTACACTCAATCTCCAGCATCTTCATCTGTTATCTCTGTTGCTCCTGTCGGTCTCCAGCAGTCTGTGACCTGCCAGATAACCAGTGTAGGTCAGAATCACGGTTAATCCCACCCCTTTTAGTCTGATGCATCACATTTGGCACTAGAGTGCACATGAACAAGTGATGAATCCTGCATTCATGCCACCATATCGACACTGAATTCACTAGGGACCCTTGGTAAGGCCAGGTTCACATAGCGTTAACACAGCCCCTTCAACACATAGCATTGACGGGCTGTGTTAACGCTATAGCATAACGCGATATGCGTTATGCTATACCGCTAGCGCTGAAGCTTCATCAGCGCTAGCGATGACGGAGCCTCAGACGCTGCAGCCCGTGTCCGAGGCTCTATCAGTGAATAATGGCACGTCGTGAACGCGTGCCGCTTTACGGCATACGTCGCGACGCGCTACATTATGGGGGTCTATGGCGGCGTTAACATACTGCGTGAAACCGCGTTATACCGCTTTGTAACGCAGTCCGTCAGTGTACTGCCTAAAACGCAGTGTGACCCCTGCCTAAGCTTTATCCATTACCTGTTTTGCTTGCACTTTCCCTATTAGACGTATTTTCAATCCATGTCCCATATGATCTCCTTTTCAGAGGCCATACCATCAGACATTGTGTCTTTTCTACTCACAATTTACAAGTGTGGTATGATACCCCTTCTCCCTTTTCTTTTATTTTCTTTGGTGAATATGTCACTTTGATCCGTGGCTTCATGTTTCCTTTTATTATATGCTTTATAACCTCATATGACTATCATGCATGTGATTCTCTAATTTTTTGCTGTATATTATGTTGTTTTGCTACTACACTGTAAATAAATCTTTATATTTCTACTTTTCTGCATGCCAAGTCCTTCATAATACTATATGGTTTGGGATCCTACTTGTGCACCAGTTCTTGGAGTGCCGCTATTATTCTTACCACGTCTATTCCTATTAATGTGCACTATTGTATGCCATATCTTCTAACACCTTTTCCTATAATCCCGAGGAAACAATGAGGATCATCTCTCAGTTGCAATTAATTTGCTATTTCCTTCATGTTCTACTCAAGCAATTAAGAGGTTGGGGCCTGGAGCGAGAATTATGCCATCTTCCGAACATTGAACGTCGGTGCGCAACACATCAATATATATAAACGCCTTATCGTGTCTGTCTGTAACCAAAATCGCAGGCAACTGATCGGTCGCGGCCGCCAGGCGCAGGCCTTAACCTGTAGAAAAGAGAATTAAAATTGTGGTGTAGTGACCACTATGTCCGCTAGGGGGGGCTGTGTGGGTGTCCCAGGACGGGCCTACAGGCATATCCATTGTGGTAATGGGTATAGGATGCTGAATGACTGCTATGTATCCCAAGGTAGGTGGCTTTGAGATGCAGGCTCGAGTATTGATCAGCAGAGGTACTGCTGATGTTTCCATTACAATGTGTCAGGGAAGCCTGTGTGTGGATGTGTGTAATAGGACCTTTAGTGAGGTCATAGCCATATGATCACCTGTGGGTGTGGTTATGGACCATATAAGGTACCTGAGGTCTGGTCAGATGAAGAGAGAGTTCATGGATCTGATTGGGCCATGTGGAAGGTCCCGGCAGGCCTATGTGGAGGAAGGTGTGCTACCTTCCTGAAGACCACGTGCTGAGGCTGCTGACCCGGTGAGGCATGTGAATATTGGCTGTATGTAAGGACAGATAAGTCTCCTGTGTTTGCTGAAGCTCCAGGACTGAGCCTGAAACCATGGACACTTATACTTGCTTTCGCCTGAGCTAAAGGCTATTCCTTATGTTATGTGCTGGTTTATGGCTTATGGAGCAATAAACCCTATGAACTTTTAAAGGAACGTGCCTCCTGGTTGTCTCCCGTCGCACCTAAGCGAGTTTAATCCCTACAATTGGTGACAGACTGAGGGCAGCGGTTCCAAGAAGCACATGTTGCTGTACTGGCAGCTCTGAGCCAGGAGAGCAGACGGTCTGGAAAATCGTGAGCAATACTGACCGAGGTCAGAGAAAGTGACTGCAGTGATATTTGTGGGATACCTCTGAGGAGAAGAGGCATCCGGGAACTGTGTGGCTGTCACCAACAGGTAATAGACCGGAGTCTGTGGTATGCTGACTAGGGTCAGTGAGAGACTGTGTACCTAGAGGGTTCAGTGAGCAAGGTCCTGGAGGGTCAGTGTTGGGAGATTCTAGGAGAAGAGTTGTCTCCCTGGAGTACGTGGTATGACCTTGGACCTGGTGAGGCGTGAGTGTTGGACAGTCTCAGGTGGAGACGGATGTCCTGAATAGCACCCACTGAGCCCCTGGACCTGGTGAGGCCGGTGTGTTGGGAAACCCTGGGAGGAGGGCCGCTCCCTGAATAGCACCCGGTGCGCCCTGTGTGTTGGATAGTCTCAGGCGGAGACGGAACGTCCTGATTAGCACACAGACAGGACACGTGAGTTTTTTTGTATGGTGTTTTTTTTTCCCTTCTTTTCTCAGCTTAGCCTGTGGTGACTCAGTGGGAGGCACGAAGGTGACAAGCAGCTTCCTGTAACTCGGCGGGGTTACGAAGGGGACAAGCAACTTCCGGTGGATTAGCGGGTCCATGAAGACAGCGCAGCAGGAGCTGCAGTGACACCAGCTGCTGTGTGTGAACAGCAACCGGTGGTGCCAGTGATTTGTGACAGCAGGAGCTGTGGCAGCGCCAGAAGGAACTGGTGTGGTGTCATGCTTAAAGGGTCAGTACCAGCCCAAAAAGACATAAACTGTACTGTGTGAACTGTGGCATAAGAAGTTCTGTAGAACAGGCATGGGGAGATCCCAAAAGGGGGCGGTGGCCCAAACTGGGGTGGTGGCCCAGAAAGGGGTGGAGTCCCAGAAAGGGGAGGTGACCCAAATTGGAGTGGTAACCCAAAAGGGGTGGAGTCCCAAAAGGGGGCAGTGACCCAAATTGGAGTGGTAACCCAAAAGGGGGTGGAGTCCCAAAAGGGGCAGTGGCCCAAATTGGGGTGGTAGCCCAAAAGGGGGTGGAGTCCCAAAAGGAGGCGGTGACCCAAATTGGGGTGGTAACCCAAAAAGGGGTGGAGTCCAAGGAGGGGGCGGCAACCCAAATTGGGGTGGTTCAGGAATTGACAGCACTGGTTGACTCAGTGGGTATGTCTGGAGACCCGCAGTGTGTCTGTATGAGTTTTAAGGAGTGCGGCATGGATTTTCCGGATAATGATGGGCCACAGGTGTGTACTGTGATGCTGCACCGGGAAGGAGCCTCTGGTCGGCTGGACTCAGAGAGTCAGGTGACTCTGACAGGAACTCCTCTCATTTTGTCTCTGACCGAGAAAAATGCCAGGGTTCACTGTAAACATGGGGTCACGGTGAACTATGCAGTAGACCGAGTAATGTTCGAGGGGACCAAAGGTGGTGCATGCCAAGGGGGCGGGATACCACGGGACTCAGTCTATGCCTTGGAGAGGGGCCGGGACTTTGTTTTGTTTGATGACATATGGTCGGACGATGGAGACGTTTCGACTGTGGGGCAAGCAGACACTGAGACAGTGACGGCTCCTGACGTGGATAGGTCAGAGGTAGAACTGACCAGAAGAAGAAGTACATCTGCCCAACTGACAGACCTGACGTCTTGTGACAAGACACATGTGGGCTGGGAGATGAGACAACTGGACTAGACCCATTGGTGCTGGACGGTAACTGGAGGGTTCACTCGACTGGTGTGACTGACCCAGTGGTACCCTTTGACAATATAATTAAAGAGGTAGTGGTTAGACACGTGCTGGCCAAAAGAGACCCGGATCGTGAGATACAGTACAGCTGATAAAGGAGACTGTAACAGAACATGTCGAATGGGAAAGAGTAATAAGGCAAGCAGCTGAGCACAGAGTGGATGAGCTAGAGAAGGAAGTCTCTGAGCTCAGATGTCACCTGTCAGCGTGTCAAACTATGAACAAAGCTATAGTGAAAGATATGGAGGTGATCAGAGAGGCCCAAGAGAAGCTTCAGCAGGAGATTCTCCGGAGAGAGGATGAGCGTCGCTACCTGGCAGAGGAGCGGGATAAATTTCTCCAAGAACTCAGAGGAGTAGTAAAAGGTCTTCTGCGGGAGAAGAGCTGGGACGAAGATGTACAGTGGCCGGTCCCGAGTGATAACAAGGCAGAACTGCCAAAGCCCATCTTGGAAAAGGGTCCTGAAGACTGTAAATCTCAGGAAAATGGTGAGCCAAGAGCTGCACAAGACAGTCACCCAGTCGTGGCAGATAACTTGAGGGAAGTGTCCATGGTAAACCCAGAGCCGTCTGTCCAGGATGAGAGCAAGTCCACGACCTTCAAGTGCGTGATGGAGGTACCCGAAGACGTGCGAGAAGCATGTGCCAGCGAGGGTGTGCATGAGACCTTTAAAAAGGCAGTAAAGGCCTATAGTGTGAACTGGGCACCAGAGACTGACCAGTTGGTGATACTGGCAGAAAAGGAAAACACAGAGAAGAGGTTGGCTGTCCTGAAGGAGATGCACCTACAATGTCTCCGCACAAAACAGAGGCTCGTGTTGCGTAATAGGAAAGCCGCTCGACGTCAGGAGCTTGCGAGGGAAGCTCAAAGTCGGCTGGGCTTTGTGGAAGACGTAATTCCGTTACCCAGAAATCTGGTGGTGAAAGTCGTTGGCAGACTTGGAAAGGTGATGCAGGAGATGGTAAATCGATCCGGTGTGAAGAGAGTGAGGATCCCACCTGCTGGTGAAATCCAAGTTGCTGTTGAAGATGACATGGTTCCAGTCATTGTGGTTGGCTCGATGGAAAGCATAGGGAAGCTTCGCATACTCCTGGAATATCGAGTAGCGTACCTGAAGGAGATTGAGCAGCTAAGACAGGACCGACTGCAGTTGAATAAGCAGATACAGAACGTCAGGTAGCATCCACCTCCAACCCAAGGTGTAAGGACCCGAAGGGATCCTCCAAAAAATGAAAGGACAGGTAGTCGAAGGCAAGAACGTCGAGAGTCCGCAAGTGGCAGTTCTAATCTTAGTAGCATAGGCATGAGACCCGGTGGTGGACGTAGCGACAGAGGGTCAGACTCAGACCAGCCAGTTAGCCCAACTGGATGTGGGACTCATGACCGTACGAACCGGGAGAGCTGGGCAGTAAGAGAAAGGTCGGGTAACGGAGCGCACTGCAGACAGGTGGAGACTAAAGAGTGTCTGGTCATGCTGACGGATTTTGACAGGAAGGCCAAAGCCCAAGGCTGAGATACTGACCGCTGGGGGCAGGGGAAGCCTAATCTAAATATGATGCAGTATGACTACCGAAACAGACGGAGATGGTCCTCTCGACTTGCAGGGCAAGGTGACATGGGTGCCCAGTCTCGAGATCCCTGGGTGATGTCATGTGTTCAACCCCACAAGTTTGAACAGAGGGGGGAGGTATGTGGTGTAGTGACCACTATGTCCGCCGGGGGGCGCTGTGTGGGTGTCCCAGGATGGGCCTACAGGCATATCCATTGTGGTAATGGGTATAGGATGCTGAATGACTGCTATGTATCCCAAGGTAGGTGGCCTTGAGATGCAGGCTCGAGTATTGATCAGCAGAGGTACTGCTGATGTTTCCGTTACAATGTGTCAGGGAAGCCTGTGTGTGGATGTGTGTAATAGGACCTTTAGTGAGGTCATAGCCATATGATCACCTGTGGGTGTGGTTATGGACCATATAAGGTACCTGAGGTCTGGTCAGATGAAGAGAGAGTTCATGGATCTGATTGGGCCATGTGGAAGGTCCCGGCAGGCCTATGTGGAGGAAGGTGTGCTACCTTCCTGAAGACCACGTACTGAGGCTGCTGACCCTTTGAGGCCTGTGGATATTGGCTGTATGTGAGGATGGAAAAGCCTCCTGTGTTTGCTGAGGCTCCAGGACTGAGCCTGAAACCATGGACACTTATACTTGCTTTCGTCTGAGCTAAAGGCTATTCCTTTTGTTATGTGCTGGTTTATGGGTTATGGAGCAATAAACTCTATGAACTTTTAAAGGAACGTGCCTCCTGGTTGTCTCCCGTCGCACCTAAGCGAGTTGAATCCCTACAAAATAAAAAAAAGTTATTCTCACCTTCTCACGGCCTCCTGTCTTCGTTCCACACGCCCGGCCTCGTGTTCCCAGTAATGATTTGCGGCTTAGACCGCTGATGACGTCACTCTTGCGAGAGCGAGAAAGAAGACCGATGTCATCAGCGGTCTAAGCCGCAAAGCATTACTGGGAACGCGAGGCCGAGCACGTGGAAAGAAGACAGGAGGCCGTCGGAAGGTGAGAATAACTTTTTTTTATTTTTTAATATTATTTTTGTACAGGGCCATGGCAGTTATTGGTCGCGGCTACAGGGCCACATTGCTGATTGGTCGTGGACAGAGGGCCGCGATGCTGATTGGTCGCGGCTAGACGGAAAGGGGGATGAGGGGACCATGCATTCCAGGAAAGGGGGGTGAGGGGACCATGCATACCAGGAAAGGGGGGTGAGGGAACCATGCATACCAGGATTGGGGGGAGAGGGGACCATGCATACCAGGATTGGGGGGTGAGGGGACCATGCATACCAGGATAGGGTGTGAGGGGACCATGCATACCAGGATTGGGGGTGAGGGGACCATGCATACCAGGATTGGGGGGGTGAGGGGACCATGCATACCAGGATTGGGGGGTGAGGGGACCATGTATACCAAGAAAGGGGGGTGAGGGGACCATGCATACCAGGATAGGTGGTTGAGGGGACCATGCATACCAGGATTGGGGGGTGAGGGGACCATGCATACCAAGAAAGGGGGGTGAGGGGACCATGCATACCTGGAAAGGGGGTGAGGGGATCATGCATATCAGGATTGGGGGTGAGGGAACCATGCATATCAGGATTGGGGGGTGAGAGGACCATGCATGCCAGGACTGGGGGGGTGAGGGGACCATGCATACCCCAAAAGGGGGGTAAGAGGACCATGCATACCAGGATTGGGGGGTGAGGGGACCATGCATATCAGGAAAGGGGGTTGAGGGGACCATGCATACCAGGAAAGGGGGGTGAGGATACCATGCATACCAGGATTGGGGGTGAGGGGACCATACATACCAGGAAAGGGGGGTGACGGTGAGCATACATACCAGGATTGGGGTGTGAGAGGACCATGCATACCAAGAATGGGGGATGAGGGGACCATGAGTACCAGGATAGGGGGGTGAGGGGACCATGCATACCAGGATTGGGGGTGAGAGGACCATGCATACCAGAACTGGGGGGTGAGGGGACCATGCATACCCCAAAAGGAGGGTTTAGAGGACCATGCATACCAGGATTGGGGGGTGAGGGGACCATGCATACCCCAAAAGGGGGGTAAGAGGACCATGCATACCAGGATTGGGGGGTGAGGGGACCATGCATATCAGGAAAGGGGGTTGAGGGGACCATGCATACCAGGAAAGGGGGGTGAGGATACCATGCATACCAGGATTGGGGGGTGAGGGGACCATACATACCAGGAAAGGGGGGTGACGGTGAGCATACATACCAGGATTGGGGTGTGAGAGGACCATGCATACCAAGAATGGGGGATGAGGGGACCATGAGTACCAGGATAGGGGGGTGAGGGGACCATGCATACCAGGATTGGGGGTGAGAGGACCATGCATACCAGAACTGGGGGGTGAGGGGACCATGCATACCCCAAAAGGAGGGTAAGAGGACCATGCATACCAGGATTGGGGGGTGAGGGGACCATGCATACCCCAAAAGGAGGGTAAGAGGACCATGCATGCCAGGACTGGGGGGGTGAGGGGACCATGCATACCCCAAAAGGGGGGTAAGAGGACCATGAATACCAGGATTGGGGGGTGAGGGGACCATGCATACCAGGAAAGGGGGGTGAGGATACCATGCATACCAGGATTGGGGGGGTGAGGGGACCATACATACCAGGAAAGTGGGGTGATGGTGAGCATACATACCAGGATTGGGGTGTGAGAGGACCATGCATACCAAGAAAGGGGGGTGAGGTGACCATGAGTACCAGGATAGGGGGGTAAGGGGACCATGCATACCAGGATTGGGGGTGAGAGGACCATGCATACCAGAACTGGGGGGTGAGGGGACCATGCATACCCCAAAAGGAGGGTAAGAGGACCATGCATACCAGGATTGGGGGGTGAGGGGACCATGCACACCAGGAAAGGGGGTGAGGATACCATGCATACCAGGATTGGGGGGTGAGGGGACCATACATACCAGGAAAGGGGGGCGACGGTGAGCATACATACCAGGATTGGGGGGTGAGAAGACCATGCATACCAGGATTGGGGGGTGAGGGGACCATGCATACCAAGAAAGGGGGGATGAGGGGACCATGCACACCAGGATAGGGGGGTGAGGGGACCATGCATACCAGGATTGGGGGGTGAGAGGACCATGCATACCAGGATTGGGGGGTGAGGGCACCATGCATACCCCAAAAGGGGGTAAGAGGACCATGCATACCAGGAAAGAGAGGTGAGAGGACCATGCATACCAAGATTGGGGGGTGAGAGGACCATACATTCCAGGATTGGGGGGGGTGAGGGGACCATGCATACCAGGATAGGGGGTTGAGGGGTAGCATGCATATCAGGATTAGGGGTGAGAGAACCATACATATCAGGATTGGCGGGAGCATTATTGCATTATTATTATATCTTCAAAAATAAACTGCATATATATTCCAGAATACCCGATGCGTTAGAATCGGGCCACCATCTAGTACAGAATATACTCATGTGCAAAGAATCCCATGAGGTTTGCTAGTCACCATCAGGCACACTCTGTTTAATAATCTTATGGAATATTGCACTAAACTTGAACATATACTGAACAAGTGTTTATTTGATCTCATGACTTGTACTATTGAATATTTACAAAAAAGCCATTATTTGTTCTAAAGAACAGATCAGTGGTATCGAGACCCAATTGACATTGTCCATTTCTACTGAGTAACTGGACTCCCTGAAGACCAAAACCAAGACCATTAATGATCAACACCGATGAGTTACGGAGAGCAAGAATAAGATTAAATGACTACTATCAGGATAGAGTTTACAAATGGCGAGACAAATTTGGATCAAGACAGAACTATACAAAATTCACATGCTCTTCTTCGGATCTTTCCGTGTCGGGTTAAGAAATCGACAGAAGGGATTTTCTAAAAAACCTTCCCATTTTTTAGGCCAGCAGAAAAAAGTATTCAGATGAAAAGGACCTGACGAGGGGGCCAGTGCAAGTGGAACAACAGATCTGGTCCAAGTGACCCGCAACCAGGTACAGCACCAACAGTAGTTAATATTTCTTCCAAGAGTATGTGTTTAACAGAATTATCTATTTTGCAAAAGGGATTGCCATTTTGTCTTACATATAAATGTAAAACCTTTATATTGGATATGAAACTCCAAAAATTCTATCACCAATTGAGATTAAAGGTACATTTCTCTCAAGACGACGCCCTTTCCTCACTCTCTGCACATCCCGTCCTATTAGTGGGTTATCTCAGATCACCACTGTCAGTCTAGGCCTATGCTCCAAAACTATATATCGACCTCCCAGTAGGTAGTCATGCCCTCAAAGCCTATATAGGCTTCTTAGACAAGACTTTCCAAACCCTTAGGTATGACATAAACAAAAGATGCCTACATTACCACCCTAACCTCTCCTCACTCAATCAAAAAGCTCTTACGGTAAGTCCCTAAGAGAAGACAAGAACTTAATTATCAAGCCAGCCGACAAGGATGAGGCTAAAGCACTATATGTCTGAAATTCTTACACAACTGGGCTATGATACTGTCTATCAATGCCTTCCTCATGATCCTACATACAAAACTATATATAAAGAAAATTCTCCAAAGAAGCATTTTTAGTCCATTACTGTAAGTACAAGAATTATGCCTCATGTAGTCTCAATCAACAGAGACGACTCCCACTAAATTGGAAAGAAACAAGAGAATGCTGGAGTCCAGATCTATCTAAAGCAGTACAAAATTTTATTGACAAAAACAGGCACATATAGAGTAACAGAACAATCATGATAGTATAATAAAAAGGCAATAAATGAATGCTCGGAGCCCACTGAAACAGACAAATCAGCAACAAATAAATTTGTTATCATGTGAAAAGCACTCAGGCCCTTTGTAAGGGAAATTAATTAGTGCAAGTAAAAAGTGCTAGGGAATCTGCACTGAAAAGAGTTAATCCACAGAAGTATATTGCAGTAGACTCTGGCAGTATGAATCTATAGTGTTGTGGCTATGAGTATGACCCCCACTGATATCTAATTCGCTGTGAACAATATAATCTGAAAATGCAGCATATCATAAGGGGGGCAAAAAACATCACCACCGAACCAGCGTCCCCGCAGTAGCGAGTGCAGTACAATACAGGCAGAGAGAAAAAAAAAGAAAAAGGGTTCAGCACTATGTGTTATATCTATTGCACATATGCCCAAACGAAGGGAAAGAGAAATATCATTGTGTGTACATACCCATCATGTCCTGGTGCAAAGAGAGCGCTGATTTGTGCACCCCAACACGTGTTTCGCAATGAAAATACTGCTTCCTAGCTGCCTAATTACTAGTACTTTAGACAAAAATCTTTCCAAGGGTGTTATTGATCAAAAGACCTATGACTTTCTCCTCAATAAACATCCCATCATCCCTGACCTCTATAAATTCCACAAAATTCATAAGAACCTTGATCACCCACCAGCCCGTCCAATCGTTGCATCAACTGATTCCTTATTCTCACCCCTCTCCATTTTTCTTGAGAAAATCCTGACCAGTTAGATCAAAAGCCATTTCTTTTAATTGGAAACAGGGGGCTTCTTAAAAGACATTAGAGATGTGAAACAAATGCATCCTGATGCTATCCTGTTAGACTTTGATGTAAGTAATCAATATACATCTATCCCACATGCACAGGTTATCAAATCGGTCCAAGAGCTCTTGTTACAATCACAATCAAATTTTCATTCTGAAATCTCTGCGATTTGTCTTGAACTTCTTACAAATGTTCATGCGAAAAATTATTTTGTTTTCAGGATGCTTTTTGCCTTCAAGTATGTGGCCCCCCCATATGCCAATTGTTGCTTGTCTGATTTTGAAGACTCTATTGTATATCCTATCACCCAATATCAAAAACATTTTTTACTATGGAGATGATATATTGATGACATTTTTTGCATATGGTGAGGCCCATTGGAGTCCTTGGAAAATTTCTTTGCATTCCTCAACTCCTCTTGGAGTAATTTGACCTTTACCATGACTAACAACCCTCATCAAATCAATTTTCTAGATACATTGAATCTTAAGACACACATGGTAATTTGACATCTGACATTTACACCAACCCTACTGACCGGAATTGTCTGTTACATTTTCAAAGTCTCCATCCTCCTACCATGATTCAGTCTATCCAAAAATTGCAATTTCATAATGTGAAACAAATTGTTGTTGGCCCCCCATTAAGGGATAAAAGATTGGAAGAAATGAGTAAAAAATTATTAGAGAAAGGCTATCCCTCCAATATGCTTAAAAAAACTTCCAAGGTCACCCGATCCTCTGTACACACACACACCCGTCCATTGACAACCATATTCAATTTATCCACACGTACCATCATTTTGCCAAAATTCTACACAAAGCTATCTGTAAACATTGGAACATCCTACAAATGGCTTATCCCACTGTTAAATAATTTCAAGCACTTACCATGCATTAAGTGAGCACCAAACATTAGAGATATATTAGTTCTTGCAGACCTAGGCACAACTCATGGACTCACTACACAGAGATTTCGACAAATACTTAAAACTGGGATGTTCCCTTGTTTACAGTACAACCAATGCAACAATACATTACGGGACAATTCAATGTATCACCCCCACACAGGCAAGAAGTACACCATCAAGTATTATACCACATGTGACACGTCATATGTCAGTTATCTCAAAAAATGCACATGTGGACTGATATACAGCTCTTTCAAAAATTAAGAGACCACTGCAAAATTTTCATTTTGTCTGATTTTCCTCTTTATAGGTTTTTTTTGAGTAAAATGTAAATTGCTCTTTTATTCTATAAACTACTGACAACATGTCTTTGAATTTACAAGCATTAAATTTTGTATTTATTTACAGAAAATGAGATATGGTCAAAATAAAAAATGCAGCGCTTGCAGACCTCAAATAATGCTAAGAAAACAAATTAATAATCATTTAGAAACAACAATACTAATGTTTTAACTCAGGAAGAGTTCAGAAATCAATTTTTTTCATGCTTTCCACTAGTCTTTCACACTGCTTTTGAGTGACCTTATGCCACCTTGGTACAAAAATTTAAGCAGTTCTTCTTTGTTGATGGCTTGTGACTAGAGTTGAGCGACTTTTGGTTTTTTAGGGTCGCGTTTTGTTTCGTGAAACCCGACTTTTCCAAAAGTCGGGTCGAGCAAGATCGTCCAATTATAGGGAAAAGTCGGGGTCGTCCCGAAACACGAAACCCAATGTAAGTCAATGGGGAATAAAAGTCGGCAGTGAGAGGAGGACAGGAAACACACCTACAGTGCCCATTTGAATGCCAAAAGCATCAATTCTTCTTACTTAAGCTTGTCAACCTTAATTAACTTCATAATACAAGTTACGCACTGAAAAATGGGGGTTATTTGGCTAAAGTTGTGGGGGGAGAGGGCTGGCTGCAGGTTTTCATGTGCCCTGGGCAAAAGAGCGCCCCTTTAACACATACCACAACTCATCATGCTCCGATACGGCAGAGAAATAGCGGTATAGTACAATGAAAAATACCTCACTTTTTACATCTCATGACGAGGCCCATCTATTTCTCCATACAGAATCATTGGTCCCATATAATGTTTGAAACAGTATATGATGAGCTCCACATAATGCTACAGTATATGTTGGTCCCCATGGATGAAGCTCCACTGTCTTATGGGCCCAAATAATGCTCCAAACATAATGGGCCCCATTTCTAATGCTCTAGTGTATAATGGGCCCTGTAAATGCTGCTCCAGTGTCTGATGTCCACCTTTGGAATGTTCCAGTGTATGGTGGGCCCCATCTATCATTCTCCAGAGTATAGTGCTCCCCAAAAATTGCTGTCCCAACATTGAAAACAATCAAATAAGTCTCCTCGCTAGGGAATCCCTGTACTTGTCTGGATTCCTCGTCGTCCCCATCTTCCATCACACTGCACAGTATTTCAACTTTGCAAGTGCTGTGATCCTGGGCAAGCAGGGGGGGCCCACTCGTTGGCGACGGCACTGGCACAGGGCCCCTGATAGTACGGTGGTGTGTCTGATGGCGGGTGGGCCGAACCTGCACTTTCATCTGCAGCTTCCTCTTTGTCACCGTGTAAGATGGAACTGTATATGGGAAGGGTAACCTGAGTTTCATCAGGGTCAGATTCAGGTCGTGTAGCGTGCGAGGGGAATGTAGTGGTCTGGGTCAATGTACCAGCAGATTCATCGAGCAGTGGCTGGGCATCAGTGCACTTGTGTCGCCCCCAGGAGTACGGTCGCCACAGTGGCATTACCTTCTTCCTAGGGAGTGTGATGTCATGCTTGGGAGCAACGAACGATCTCTCTAGCAGGTTAACTGATTGGGCGGCGTTATTCCCACGAGTCATGACCCTCCAAACAGCGTTCATGAAGGCAAAGTGTTTGTTTTACGTGGGCAGTATGGTTGCAAAGCTGAACCTTAAAGGAATGTCCAGAAGGGCACCACCAGGAGTGGAGCCTACGGTTAAATTCGACTCCACCTGGGAAACCTCAACCATGCCAGCTACAGAACAGATGCACACATTGCAAGCTTAATTCCGTTAACGAACGAGACTCCGTCATGCCCCGCGGTCCGAGTCCGGCTTACTAGAGGGACACGTGAGGCTCTGGCACATGAGATTGGCCAATAACTGGTGTGTCATGCCCTTACATGTCCGTGGCTGCATGTGCGCTACACTGAAAAGGCCAGCGTTTGTCGCTTACAGGTGCAGATAACCCGCTGAACAACGTTAGTGATGGGGATCACTGATTACAATTATTACCCGCGAACAATGATTTCCCAGTAAGTGCAGGTCAACCGCAGTTCCGGAATTAGGCCTAACCGTCATTCCTGAAAAAATGAAAACCTTATGTGTGCAAACCACAGGTGCTGTAGTTTGCTTAACAGCTCGCCAGCCATTCTCATGCCCAGTATGGATTACACGTGATTGCACAAAGGTTAGAAAGGGTACCGTATAACCGGATAACATGTATGGATAGCGTACACATTCAAAATATATGTCTCAGGAGGAAGGCTCAGACGGTGTTAGGCCCAGTATGGATTGCACGTGATTGCACAAAGGTTAGAAAGGGTACCGTATCCCCGGATAACATGTATGGATAGCGTACACATTCAAAATATATGTCTATACATCAGGAGGCAGGCTCAGACGGTGTCAGGCACAGTATGGATTTGACGGCCCAGACTACACAGCGGAGGAGCAGGGAGAGGTAAAGATTGCAAATGCTGGGGCCCTGCCCAAGCAAGGGGGGCCCACTCGTGGGCGTCGGTACTGGCACTGGGCCCCTCATAGTACGGCGGTGTGTCTGACGGCGGGTGTGCACCACCACCGTCAGAGACACTTGATTGCACTATGAGGGACCCTGTGCCAGTTCCCGCGCCCAAGAGTCGGCCTACCCACCTGTCCAGGGCAACGGCACTCTCACGGTGTCGTGCGCTAGGTGGTGACCCCGGCCATGGGGGGGGAGGCAGCACAGTTAGGGAGTTTTAGAAAGTGGCATATGTTGATGTTGGACATTCAGCTGATGCAAAAGGTGAAATAGGTCAAGTCCCAGGAAGAGGTGGACCAAAGCAAGCCATTTTTCTGTCACCCTATGTGTCATCAGAGGAAGGTGGGACAAAATACTTGGAAACCCATGCGTGGTTCATTTTAATGAAGGTTAGATCATCCACATTTTGGGTTGACAGACGGGTCCTTTTTTCTGTCAGGATTGATCCAGCTGCACTGAAGACTCTTTCCGATAGAACACTTGCAGCTGGGCAAGCGAGCTCCTGTAAGGCATATTGTGCCAATTCAGGCCAGGTGTCCAGTTTAGCGGCCCAATAGTCAAAGGGGAATGACCTGTGTGGGAGAACATCGATATGGGAGGAAAAGTAGTTTGTAACCATAGTTGACAACTGCTGTCTCCTGTCACTTTCCATCGATGCAGTATTACCAGTTGTGTGAGCGGTACTTGAAAAATCAGTCCACAACATTGTCATGAAACCCCTGTCTCCAACGCCACTTCTGCTGTGTGCACCACGAACACCTCTGCCAAGCTGCCCCCGGCCCGTACGGCTCGTGTGAGAACCATCACCGCTGCTGTGTGCTGGGAATGCCTCAAGCAACTGATTTACCAGAGTTGCTTGTTTATTAGCCAATATTAGGTCAAGGTTCTCCTGTGGCATGATGTTTTGTAATTTGCCTTTATAGCGTGGATCCAGGATGCTGGCCAACCAGTAGTCATAGAATCATAGAATCGTAGAGTTGGAAGGGACCTCCTGGGCCATCTGGTCCAACCCCCTGCTCAAAGCAGGATTCGCTAAATCATCCCAGTCAGATGTCTGTCCAGCCTCTGTTTGAAGACTTCCATTGAAGGAGAACTCACCACTTCTCGTGGCAGCCTGTTCCACTCATTGATCACTCTAACTGTCAAAAAGTTTTTTCTAATATCTAATCTGTGTCTCTTTCCATTCAGTTTCATCCCATTGCTTCTAGTCTTTCCTTGTGCAAATGAGAATAAAGTTGATCCTTCTACAATGTGACAGCCCTTTAGATATTTGTAGACAGCTATTAAGTCTCCTCTCAGTCTTCTCTTTTGCAAACTAAACATTCCCAAATCCTGCAACCTTTCCTCATAAGACAGGGTTTGCAGACCGGTCACCATTCTGGTCGCTCTTTTCTGAACTTGCTCCAGTTTGTTGATGTCTTTTTTAAAATGTGGTGCCCAAAACTGGATACAATATTCCAGATGAGGTCTGACCAAAGAGGAGTAGAGGGAAATAATGACTTCACGTGATCTAGACTGTATGCTTCTGTTAATACATCCTAGAATTGCATTTGCCTTTTTTGCTGCTGCATCACACTGTTGACTCATATTCAGTCTGTGATCTATTAGTATACCCAAGTCTTTTTCACATGTGCTGTCACTTAGCCCTATTCCTCCCATTCTATATATGCTTTTTTCATTTTTATTGCCCAGATGTAGTACTTTGCATTTCTCCCTGTTAAAAACCATTCTGTTAGTTGCTGCCCACTTCTCCAGTTTATTTAAATCTTTTTGAATCCTCTCTCTCTCTTCTCTAGTATTAGCTATCCCTCCTAGCTTTGTGTCATCAGCAAATTTAATCAGTTTACCCTCAATTCCTTCATCTAAATCATTGATAAAGATGTTGAACAATACAGGGCCCAGGACAGAGCCCTGTGGTACCCCACTTGAGACATTCTTCCAACTGGATGTGCAGCCATTTACGACCACTCTTTGGGTCCGATCACTAAGCCAGTTATGAATCCACCTAACAGTTGCCTTGTACATTCCATACTTAGTCATTTTTTCAATAAGGATTGTATGAGAGACTTTGTCAAATGCTTTGCTGAAGTCAAGATATACTATATCTACAGCATTTCCTTGATCCACCCAATCAGTGATACCGTCATAGAAGGAAATTAAGTTAGTCTGACATGACATATTAGTTAGAAACCCATGCTGACTCTGTTTAATCACTTCATTCTTATCCAGGTATTGACATACATGTTGTTTAATAATTTGTTCAAAGATCTTTCCTGGTATAGAAGTCAGACTCACCGGCCTATAGTTGCCTGGGTCCACCTTCTTCCCCTTTTTGAAGATAGGAACAACATTTGCTCTTCTCCAGTCTTCTGGCACTTCTGTTCTCCAAGAATTTTCAAAGATTATGGAGAGGGGTTCAAAAATTTCTTCTGCTATCTCCTTCAGTACTCTGGGGTGTAATTCATCTGGACCTGGAGACTTGAATTCATTTAGGTTAGCTAAGTGTTTCCTCACTATCTTTCTGTTTATAGATATCCTGGATTCTTCTATTCCCTTAATAGGACAGTGAATAACAGTTGATGTTGCATTTCCTTTCTGAGAGAAAACAGATGCAAAATAGGAATTTAAAAGTTCAGCCTTCTCAACATCCTGTCTTACCATTTCATCATTTTCATCCTGTAAAAATCCTATAGCATCTTTGACTTTTCTTTTACTTTTGACATATCCCCAAAATCCTTTATTATTGCTTTTGACATCTCTTGCAAGCCTCAGTTCATTTTCAGCTTTAGTAATCTGATTTGTGCCCTGCAGGTTCTGCAGACAGCATTATATTCTTCTTTAGATATGCCTCCCTCTTTCCATTTTATAAACATTTTTTTCTTCCTTTTTAGCATGTGCTTAAGTTCTGTGTTCATCCATCCTGGTTTCCTTAAATGCTTCCTATTCTTCCCTCTTTTCGGAATTGTTAACAACTGTGCTTTGAGAATTTCATTTTTCAAGATTTCCCATCCTTCCTGGACATTTTTGTCTTTAAGGATATCCAGCCATTGGATCCCTCCAATTCTCTTTCTGAATCCCTTAAAATCTGCCTTTCTGAAATCTAACCTTGACGTCTGAGTCTTCACAGGTCTTCCACCTCTAGTTATCCAAAATTCTAAAATAGCATGGTCGCTACCTCCTAGGGTCCCAGCCACTTTTACCTCCTCAACCATTTCCTCCCTGTTTATAAGGATTAGATCCAAGGTAGCAGTTCCCCTTGTTTTCTCCCTTACCTTTTGGAAGATAAAGTTGTCAGCAAGAGAGGATAAGAATTTCCTTGACCTGTTAGTTTTGCCTGAGAGAGATTCCCAACAAATGTCTGGATAGTTGAAATCTCCCATGACAACTATGTCATATTTTTTGGAGAACTTGGCCATCTGATGCATAAAGAGTTCATCAATATCTTCGGCTTGCACAGGCGGCCTGTAGTATATGCCTACAATGGTGTCCTTTCCATTGTTCTGTCCTTGTATTCTTACCCAAACAGTTTCCACAGAACTCCCAGTCTCTGAAGCTTCAATCTCTGTGCAGATATACGCGTTTCGAACATACAATGCGACACCCCCTCCTCGTTTATCAAGTCTGTTTCTTGCAAATAAGTTGTATCCTTCTAGTCTTGTATTCCAATCATGTGTATTGTCCCACCAAGTTTCAGTGATTCCAATTACATCATATTTCTTTTCCTGTGTTAGTAGTTCCAATTCTCCTTGTTTGTTGCCCATGCTTTGTGCATTAGTATAGAAACATTTTAGTTTGTGATTGGTTTCTCTTTCTCCAATATTTTTATTAATTAGATTCTTTCGTCTTTGTTCTTCCTTTCCACTTCTAATAGCAGAGTTCTCAATAGCATTTGTCAGGTGTATGGCTTTTTCTGGTCTTTTGCTTCCCTTCCCATGTTGTTCTAGTTTAAAGCTCTCCTTACAAGTGTAGCAAGGCGACTTCCAAATACATGCTTTCCAGTCTTCGTAAGGTGCACCCCATCTCTAGCAAGTAGTCCATCGTATAAGTAGTTCACTCCGTGATCCAGAAATCCAAATCGTTGCTGACGGCACCATCGACGTAGCCAGTTGTTCACCTGCAGAATCTTATTCCACCTCCTTGTTCCATGGCCATCCACTGGGAGGATGGAAGAGAAGACCACCTGCGCTCCCAGTTCTTTCACTTTCTTGCCTAAGTCTTCAAAGTCTCTGCAGATGGTTTCCAGGTCGTTTCTTGCGGTGTCATTTGTCCCCACATGTAGTAGCAGGAATGGGTAGTCATCTGTAGGTCTGAAGAGTCCTGATATCCTGTCAGACACATCTTTAATTTTTGCACCTGGAAGACAGCACATTTCTCTTGTAGTTATATCCGGTCTGCAGATAGCGGCCTCTGTTCCTCTCAGCAGGGAATCCCCCATGACCACCACTCTCCGTTTCTTCTTCACAACATTTTTCTTTCTCCATCCAGGAGGACTCTGAGGGCGTACAAGGTTGCTGTTTGTTGGCAAAGTCTTATCCTGATGTATTTCTTCATCGTTTTCCTGCGTGAGAGCCTGGTACTGGTTTCTGAGCAGTATGGGTGCTGACTGCCTCCTGATCCTCCTGCTTCTCTGGGTCACATGTCTCCATTCCTCTGTTTCTTCAGGTGCACTTCGAATTTCTTCTCTTTCTGTAACATGAAGAGATAATTCTGCTCTGTCCAAGAACTCTTCACCTTCCTTAATGACCTTCAACGTAGCTAACCTCTCTTCGAGATTTTGCAACTTTTCCTCCAACAGGGACACAAGCTTTCATTTGTGGCATGTGAAGTTTGGCTTTTCCACTGGTAAATCTGTGAACATGTAGCAAGAAATGCAGCTCACCAAATGGCTCCTGGCCTCTTCCATCTTGAGATTTCTTAAAAACGTCATCGTTCATCATTTTGGCATTGCGTGGGTCCCTTTTTAGGATCTGCAAGGCATAATCTGACATGTGGGCCAATGTTCCCGGTGTCAATGATGCACTGCGAGTGCTGGTTGGAGGAGCACTTTCTGGCAAATCCACATCCCTCCAGTCACGCACAAACCCTGTACCAGACCTTGCCACGCCAACATTTTCACTTGCCCCACGAGATGCATCCACCTCCCCTAAGTAATCATCCCCATCATCCTCCTCCTCCTCCTCTTCTTCCTCCACCTCGTCCAGGAGATGTCCCTGAGCAGACAATGGCTGTATGTCATCAAGGATTCCCTCCTCCTCTTCCTCCTCATCAACATTGGCTGCAGACGCCTGCTCCTTAAGGTGCGTCAAAGTTTGCATGAGCAGACGCATAAGTGGGATGCTCATGCTTAGGATGGCGTCGTCTGCGCTTACCAGCCGTGTGCATTCCTCAAAACACTGAAGGACTTTACAGAGGTCTTTCAGCTTCGACCACTGCACACCTGTCAACTCCATGTCTGCTCTCAAAGTGCCTGGCCGTGTATCCTCCCACAAATGCATTATGGCCTGCCTCTGCTCGCACAGCCGCTCCACCATGTGCAGGGTGGAGTTCCACCTTGTTGCAATGTCGATAATGAGGCGGTGGTTGGGAAGGTGGAGCAATCGCTGCAGCTTCTGCATACGAACGGAGTGTACAGGCGACCGGCGGATGTGCGCGCACAGTCTTTGCACCTTCTGGAGCAGGGCTGTTAACTACGGATAATTTTTGAGGAAGCACTGCACCACCAGGTTCAAGGTGTGAGCCAAGCAAGGTATATGGCTGAGTTTTGAAAGGGCTATGGCTGCCAAAAAATTACGGCCGTTATCACTAACTACCTTGCCTGCCTCAAGATGTACACTGCCCAGCCATGACTCAGTTTGTCGCTTCAAGTACTAGGCCAGCACCTCGGCGGTGTGTCTGTTGCCCAAACACATCATCTGCAACACAGCCTGCTGACGCTTTCCACTAGCTGCTCGATAGGGGGACACATCGTGTGCAACAGTGGCAGCTGCAGATGGAGTGCTCGTACGACTGCGCTCTGTGGACGAGCTTTCGCTTCTGGAGGAGGAGGAGGAGGAGGGTCGAACGCCTACAGCCAACTGTTTCCTATACCGTGGGCTAGGCAGCACTGTCCCACCACCGCTGTCCCCTGTGGACCCTGCATCCACCACATTAACCCAGTGCGCAGTGATGGACACGTAACGGCCCTGGCCATGCCGACTGGACCATGCATCAGTTGTGAGGTGCACCTTTCCGCTCACTGACTGCTTGAGTGCATGGACAATGCGGTCTTTCACATGATGGTGGAGGGCTGGGATGGCTTTGCGAGAGAAGAAGTGGCAACTGGGTAGGTCATAGCGTGGTACTGCATAGGCCATGAGTTCGCGGAAAGCTGTGCTTTCCACCAACCGAAAGTGCATCATCTCAAACGAGATTAGTTTGGCAATGTGGGCGTTCAAACCCAGTGTACGCGGATGAGAGACTGAGTACTTTCTTGACCTACTCATAGTGTCTGGGAGGGTGAGCTGGACTTGAGAGCTGCATATGGTGGAAGTAGCGGTGGACAGGGCGGACTGAGAGAGGGTTGATGATGGTGATGGAGTTGGTGTTCTTTCTGATGGCCTAGAATCAGTCTTTCGTTGATATAACAGTGGGATTCCCTGACTGCTGTGGCCTTGCAACGACACCTCAACATTTGCTGCTGTGCTAACTGGTGGGCTTACAGTGGGGGAAACAATGTAGCGTTGCTGACTACCTTCGTTGTGATCAGTTGCACATGTGGCACTTGAGGTTTGGTGTTGTGTCCACGCTTGCATGTGCATGCTGGTTAAATGTCTAAGCATGCAACTGGTATTCAAATTTTTCAGATTTTTCCCTCGGCTAAAGGTCTTTGCGCACTTCTTACAGATAACCTTGGCCTGATCATGAGGATTTTGTTCAAAAAAGTGCCACACTGCACTCTTCCTACTTTGGCAGACATTTTGCGGCCTAGCACGCTGTGATCTTTTGACCCTCTGGACAAGCTGTCCAGCAACTCTTTTGATGTTTGGAACCTGTCTTTGGAGTGCTCCGGGCCTGCCAGATAACAGCTGTTGCGATGTCGATGTCTGCTGTGGATGCTCCTCATCTGATCTATTGGAAGCAGCACCCTCTTCCCCCAATGGATGCCAATCTGGGTCAACAACTGGGTCATCCATCACCTCCTCTTCTATGTCATGTGCACCTTCCTCTGTGTCACCGTGTATGGTGGTATAGTGTGCGGGAAGGGGCACCTGAGTCTCATCAGGGTCAGAATCTCGCTATGTACACTGCGAGGACAATGTAGTGCTCTGAGTGAATGTACCAGCAGAATCATCCATCAGCGGCTGTGCATCAGTGCACTCCATGTCAGATTCATCTTGGCCTGGGTAATTCACCATTTCACTTGATAATCCAGGCATGGTATGTGAAAACAGCTCCATGGAGTAATCAGTAGTATGGCCTGCGTCATCCTTCAATCTTGGTTGGGGTGAAGGACACAAGGAAAGGTGTGGTTCATGAACATGAGCCTCCAATGACGACTCAGTGCTTTTACTTTTTACAACTTCAGAAGAGGAGGCGATAGAGCTGGAGGCTGAGTCAGCAATGTAAGACAAAACTTTTTCCTGATGCTCTGGCTTTAAAAGCGGTTTGCCAACTCCTAGAAAACTAAGCGTTCGAGGCCTTATGTAGCCAGACGATGACGCAGGCTCAACACCTCCTGCATTCGGTCCTATTTTGCTCTTGCCACTACCATCAGATCCACCACCAACACCATCATTACCAGCTGCCAACCCCCGCCCAATTCCACGGCCTCTTCCACCAGCCTTCCTCATTTTTGGTAGAAATGTAGACAAAATCCAACAAACTATATAGTAATGTAAAACAAGGTACAAGGTGTCTATAGGACAGGGGAGATTTTGAATTTCTGCAGACACTTGTGGACACTGGACACTTTTGGATTGTGTGAGGCCCAATGAATATCTGAGCGCTATGTCACAGGCTCGATGGCACAGCTGTGACCAATGTGACTAGAGGATAAGGGAGATTTTGAATCTCTGCACACACTTTTGGACACTGGACACTTTTGGATTGTGTGAGGCCCAATGAATATCTGAGCGCTATGTGACAGGCTCGATGGCACAGCTGTGACCAAAGTGACTAGAGGATAAGGGAGATTTTGAATCTCTGTACACACTTTTGGACACTGGACACTTTTGGATTGTGTGAGGCCCAATGAATATCTGAGCGCTATGTGACAGGCTCGATGGCACAGCTGTGACCAAAGTGACTAGAGGATAAGGGAGATTTTGAATCTCTGCACACACTTTTGGACACTGGACACTTTTGGATTGTGTGAGGCCCAATGAATATCTGAGCGCTATGTGACAAGCTCGATGGCACAGCTGTGACCAAAGTGACTAGAGGATAAGGGAGATTTTGAATCTCTGAACACACTTTTGGACACTGGACACTTTTGGATTGTGTGAGGCCCAATGAATATCTGAGCGCTATGTGACAGGCTCGATGGCACAGCTGTGACCAAAGTGACTAGAGGATAAGGGAGATTTTGAATCTCTGCACACACTTTTGGACACTGGACACTTTTGGATTGTGTGAGGCCCAATGAATATCTGAGCGCTATGTGACAGGCTCGATGGCACAGCTGTGACCAAAGTGACTAGAGGATAAGGGAGATTTTGAATCTCTGCACACACTTTTGGACACTGGACACTTTTGGATTGTGTGAGGCCCAATGAATATCTGAGCGCTATGTGACAGGCTCGATGGCACAGCTGTGACCAAAGTGACTAGAGGATAAGGGAGATTTTGAATCTCTGCACACACTTTTGGACACTGGACACTTTTGGATTGTGTGAGGCCCAATGAATATCTGAGCGCTATGTGACAGGCTCGATGGCACAGCTGTGACCAAAGTGACTAGAGGATAAGGGAGATTTTGAATCTCTGCACACACTTTTGGACACTGGACACTTTTGGATTGTGTGAGGCCCAATGAATATCTGAGCGCTATGTGACAGGCTCGATGGCACAGCTGTGACAAAAGTGACTAGAGGATAAGGGAGATTGGATTGCTTTTAAAAAAGCAGTTTGCGGAGCAGTGGGTAAACAGCAATGCCAGCCTGTCAGGAAGCCTTAAAAGGCAGCCCAACAACCAACACCACTGATACACCACAATATAGCCTCCCCTTGCACTGCACACACAGTGACTGGTGTGTTGTGCAGGCCAAATTGCTAGCAGTAGAAGCAGTTTTTTTTTCTTCTCAGCAGGACAAAAAAAAAAAATTGGGATTGCTTTTAAAAAAGCAGTTTGCGGAGCAGTGGGTAAACAGCAATGCAGTAATGTCAGGAAGCCTTAGAAGGCAGCCCAACAACCAACACCACTGATACACCACTATATAGCCTCCCCTTGCACTGCACACACAGTGACTGGTGTGTTGTGCAGGCCAAATCGCTAGCAGCAGAAGCAGTTTTTTTGTCTTCTTCCCTGCCTAACGCTCTCCCTACAGAATCAGCAGCAACCTCTCCCTATACTGAGATCGGCAGAAGTAAGATGGCGGTCGGCGTGCACGCCCTTTTATACCCCCTGTGACGCCCACCAAAGCAAGCCAATCACTTGCATGCCCTTCTGAAAGATGGTGGTGACCCCTGCCTATGTCATCACGTTGCCCACAGTGTCCGTGGATCCTGATTGGCTGAAAAAGAGCGCAAAACAAACTTTTGAAACGCGACTTTGGAGCGTAAGTCGCCGACCTCGTGGCCGACCTCATCCTAGGGTCAGGTTTCGTTTCATGAAACCCGACTTTGCCAAAAGTCGGCGACTTTTGACATTTTTCGACCCGTTTCGCTCAACTCTACTTGTGACTATCCATCTTTCTCTTGATTACATTCCAGAGGTTTTCAATGGGGTTCATGTCTGGAGATTTGGCTGGTCATGACATTGATTTGATGTGGTGGTCCTTCTTCCACACATTGATTTATCTAGCTGAGCGGCATGGCACATTGTCCTGCTGGAAAAACCAGTCCTCAGAGTTGGGGAACATTGCCTCAGCAGAAGGAATCAACTGTTTTTCAAGGATAGCCTTATATATGGCTTGATTCATGCATCCTTCGCAAAGATGAACCTGCCCAATTCCAGACTTGCTGAAGCATCCCCAGATCATCACTGATCCTCCACCAAATTTTCCAGTGGGCGCAAGAAACTGTTGCTTGTACGCCTCTCCAGGTCTTCGTCTAACAATTAGATGACCAGGTGTTGGGCATAGCTAAAAATTAGACTCATAAGAGAAAATTACCTTACTCCAGTCCTCTATGGTCCAATTATTATGGTCTTTGGCAAAATTCAGCCTGGCTCTACTTTGCTTCTCATTGATGAAAGGCTTTTTTTCTAGCTTTACATAACTTGAGCCCTGCCTCTAGGAGCCTGTTATGAACTGTTCTTGCCGTGCACTTCACCCTAGCTGCCATTTGCCATTCCTTTTGTAGGTCCCTTGATGTCATCCTACGGTTGCTGAGTGTCTTTCGAATTAGATGGCGGTCATCCGGGTCATTGGAGAGTCGTTTTCGCCCTCTGCTGGTCTGTAGCTTTGTTGTCCCCAATGTCTGCTGCTTGACCTTGTTGTAATAGACTGCTGTCTTACAAATTTTAAGGATGGAGGCAGTATGATGCTCACTGTATCCCTCTGCTGGTAAAGCCAGAATTGAGCCCTTCTTTTCCTCAACCAGTGCTTTTCTTTTCAAGTCCTTTGGCATGGTTAAAAGTTATTTTTTCATTCCTATTACTTTTGGGATATTGCTAGCACTTGTTTGGCCATCCTGCTTGCCCTATTGCAAGAAGATTGTGAACACCACAGCAGGTTTTTTATACTTTCCTTCATTAAATAAGATTTGGTTCAGGTGATCACCTAATCAGAAGCACATTAAGTAGAATGAGGTGTACTCTGGTTGGAATTCCACTGACACTGGAATGGAGTGGCTGTCAGACATGTAGAGAAGCTGATTTTTATAAAACTGTGCAGTGGTCTCTTAATTTTTGCCAGAGCTGTATATTGGTAAAACACCACATGCCTTAAAAGATAGAATATCAAAACATAAATCTACAATCTGATGCAAAAATCTTCTACTACCGCTACCATTCCACCTTCCACTTCATTACGGCAGGACATAAACTAGCACAATTAAAGGTCTAAATTATCGAACACATACCTCCCTTGCACCAAGGGTGACCCAATTCACATGCTAAAAAGAAGGGAAGCTTTTTGGATCCATGAGTTAAATTCTCTGGCTTCAAAGGGACTGAACAGAAAGAATCTCCAGGCTTTCATATGACGACATACATTATAAGCTATACATATCCAGGATAATTACATATACTCTTTATAAGGTCTGTTTGACCTTCAGGCTTTTATATGACTAAGCAAGCCACAAACATTATAATTACATTCGCTCTTTTGATAATGTCAGTGTAAATTTCCCTTCATGTCAGGTGTCCAATTGTTATGTTTGATGTCTCTAATGGTGTTCTTATTCTCTATTTCAGAACCACACTTAGATCTTCACTCACAGATTAATAGATTTCCATCTTTAGTCTCAGCAGTTATATTCTTTTATTGTACTATTTAACTTGGCCATATTCTCCACCATTTATCGCCTATCAAACCTGCTGTGGAACGCTACTTCCTGCTGCTGACACAAAAGTTATACAGGTTTTTACTGCACTGCCGAATAGGACCTTCATGTGACGTCACTTCTGGTCACATACCCAACCTCTGATTGGTCAGAATCACGGTTAATTCCACCCCTGGTCCTTTTAGTCTGATGCATCACATTTGACACTAGCGTGCACATGAACAAGTAGTGGATGCCGGGTTCACGCTGCCACATCGACGCTGAATTCACCCTTGGTGTGCTTTATTGCTTTATCCATTACCGGTTTTGCTTGCAGCCACCATGACAAGGTAGACTCATTTGGCCAGGCCATACTCTACTCTAACCTATTAAACATTTGTTAAAATATCCAATGCAATTTTAGGTATATTTTTATTTATTTTTCAATTTTTAAGATGACCAATAATATCACATACAAGGGACAAATGCCACCGCACCATGACTAGACACCATATAATCACCACATAGTGACCTATAATACCACATTAAAGGAACATATACCACCACATCAAGACCAGATCACATATTACCACCACATAGTGACCAACTAATAGCACATGCAAGGAACAAATACTGCCACACCATGGCCAGACAACATATTGCCACCACATATTGACTGAATACTACAATACTAATCATTAATAAAAAAAAACACAATACTAATATCACCATAAGTGCCATTATGCACAGGAGATCTGTACTTAGTATGCAGTGTCTGTGTACAGGTAATACAGTGATCAGCAGTGACACGAACACTGTATATATTGTGCAGGTTATACAGTGATCAATGACATACACAGGAGCTCTGTATATTGTGTCAGTGTAAAAGCAATACAGTGATCACTGGTGACATTGTACACAGGATCACTGTATATAGTACACAGTGTATAGTGTCAGTGTACAGGTAACACACTGGCTCAACAGTGACGTTTCTAGGTGACGTCCTTCATCTTCGCTTTTCATCTTCATCCAGCACAGACCACCATCACTTCTTCCAGCCAGGGCTTGTCTCTGCAGGAAATAACACAGTTATCTAGAACACCACTTGTAGAGCAAATTACATAATTTTTTCCCAACTTGTAAACTTCACCAGATGAAGAAAAAAAGGCGACATAGCGCTGCACTGCACATTAACAGGACCGCCTCCCCATTTAAAACAGTATTCTCAAAAAATAAAATAAATACATCAACGCAGTAATAATATCCCTTATTTAGCCCCTATTGTAATAATATCCAACATCCTGGCCCCTGTGTGTCTCAATCCTGGCTCCAGCCATATGTTCTCCCATCCTGCCCTCATGAGTATCCATTATGCCCCATGTGATGTCCCATCTGGCCCTCATAAGATCTCCCCATCCTACCCCATCTGTCCTGGGATCCTGCCCCATCTGTCCCATGATCTTGCCCCATCTGTCTCCATCCTGCCCTATGTCTCCATCCTGCCCCATGTCTCCATCCTGCACCGTGACTCCATCCTGCCCTGTGTCTCCATCCTACCCCATGTCTCCATTCTGCCCTGTGTCTCCATTCTGCCCCATGTCTCTATTCTGCCCTGTGTCTCCATCCTGCACCATGTCTTCATTCTTCCCATGTCTCCATTCTACCCCATTTCTCCATTCTGCACCATGTGTTTACATCTTGCCCCCATGCCTCCCATCCTGCCCCTGTGTCTCCTATCCTTCCCTGATGTCTCCCATCCTTCCTCCGAGTCTCCATTCTGCCCCATGTCCCTATTATGCCCCATGTCTCCATTCTGCCCAGGGCAGGATGGAGACACATGGTCCATGTGTCTCCATCCTATAGTGGAATCCTATTGGAAGAACAGAAAAGATAAGTGGTGAACATTGGTATACAATTCATTTGGGGAAAATATCATATCCAAATCAGAGCTGAGTAGTCCCCCAAAAATATATAAATACCATGGACCTAAAGTAAAACTGGTAGTCAAATAGATACATACATAGAGGGGAGGAAAAAATCCAAAATGACAACCATAGGTCTATTATTTAAAATTGCTTTATTAATGGGAGGGCAAGGAATAGTATTACATGCTAAAAAAGCCGATAGTCAGCCAAAAGAAGATAAGGGCACAGCAGACCATAGATGCCCAGAGTATACAATGATTATATGGTATAATCCCTAGATCAATACAACATTGTATCAGGAGGTAAATAGGTACATTAGGTTACATACCATATAAAATAAACTGACAATTGAAACAGAAGCTAGCCAGAAGATGAGATAGAACTCCATGTTGCAAATAGAAACAAAATAATATCTGGCAAAAAACATAACCTGATAGATAAGCAAGTGCTGGCAAACAGAGGGTCCACGTGCCCACCCCAATGCGCGATTCATAACACCTTCGTCAGGGGGAGCGATGTTAAGCAAACAGGTTGGGTTTAAAAAGGCCGTGCAGACTGGAAGAATACTATGTAGGCCGACCCCGGAAGTTGTAATATGCTGCCCTGGCAACATACACACAAGCAAGGCCCAGAGTCATCTGGGCTGTGACATCAGAAGCACGTGGAGTCCCACGTGATCTGACGCCCATTGCCCATAGACGTCGCAGCCGGCAGGATAGTGAGGGCACTGCACATGTGCATATCGGGGAAATGGCAAGCAGGGCATACTAACTGTGGGCAGTGGTAAAAAAACGATATATAATAATAAAAGCGCACATTTAGCGACAAATTGTCGCCAAAGGACACAGATAATGATAAATCACAAATAACAATATTAAATGACAAAAAAACATAATATAATAATGTACCTCATTTATGTGAAGAACACCAATACCACCATCAAGAGTACATGAATGCTAGTTAAGTTTGCTGTATCATAAATATTGAAAAAGAAGGGTAAATTTCACAGATCAAACGCTGAAGAGACATTTACAACAGATACGTTACCATAATATTGACATAGGTATGTCATTATATGCTAATTAGATATATAAATAATATAAGCTCGGCATACAATATATGCAGATACTCAAACATATGCAATATCAAAAATTAGTAGCATAAGACAGTAAGGTTATACACAATGTAATTAATATATGTATTTTAATACTACCTATACTGCCATGAAAATACTACATAGAATTTAGGACAATTGCATGTAATTAGCATATACCACATCATAGATGGACATAATGTGAATCAAAAAAGTATATTTAAGTCCTCAGCACAGAATATCCAATATCATATAAAAGGATAATAATACATCTATATGAAAAATTCATTAACTGTGGCATATAATTTGAAATTATTCTCTTCATCTGTTAACCAACTGCATGCAAATTCATCCAGCCAAGTAAACGATTAAAAGGAACAAGCTTGAAGTGAATTTATCTAGAAAAAAAAATAATATTAAAAACACTACAATAAAGGATGAGAACCTGTAAGCAAGTGGTGTTTCACGAACCAATGATCAGAGGAAAGGGGCAGAACTTAAGTTTTCATTTAACCCGTGCGATAATTTACCTCCCCGTATACCGATATCAAGTGCATCTATTCCTCTAAAACGTATCAATTTACTATTACTGTTATGACATCATTTGAAATTTTGTGGAAGTGTCTTTAATGTGGATGCATCCATGTGGTCAACTGACGCCTCAATGCCCAATACTTGTTCACGTACACGGACATTCAGTTGGCGTGATGTGAGGCCCACATATATCAGACCACACGGACATGTAGCATAATATATGACAAAACGTGTACTGCTGGTAATAGGTTTCTTGATTTTGAACAATTTATCACCACTAGAGTCTGAAAATGTAGTAACACGATCAATATTAGGGCAAGCGACGCAGTGACCACATGGAAAACATCCACATCAAGTAGTAGCACTATCCAAGAAGGTAGTTTTCAGCTACCCCACGTAATGGCTACGAATAAGGTGATCCCTCAAATTCCTAGCACGTCTAACAGACATTGCTGGTCTATCAGGTAATATTTTAGAGATCACTGGATCGACTTTGAGTATAGACCATGACTTCTGGAGGGCCTCACGCACCTTAGTTGCTTGAGAATTAAATTTTGTTACAAAACTGACCTGTCTATCATTAATGGAAGATCCCTTCCTAGTGTTATTATAGAGGAGAGATGTACAGGAGGAAAATCTGATTCTATTATAAGCTTTCTTAATAGAACGCCAGCTGTATCCATGGTTCAGAAACCGCATTTTAAGTTCATTAGCCTGTTGTTTAAAATCAGAATCAGATGAACAAATCCGCCGAAGACAGAGAAATTGTCCTACGGGGACAGCTTTAATAACATGTGCTGGATGACAGGAGGAGGTATGCAGCAGCAAGTTTGTCACTGTAGGCTTACAAAAAATATCGGTCTATACCACACCGGTGAGATCTTTTTCTCACCACAACATCCAAAAATTCTACTTTCTCAGTATCGCAAAAAAGTGAGACGAATATTAAAGTCACTGTTATTTAGGCCGGACAAAAAAATAGAGAGCTCAAGAAGTGGACCCTGCCAGATCAAGAGGATGTCATCAATGTACCGGGTCCATAAAAGGACCCGGTCCATTGATGCCTGTTGATCAGACAGGAAGAGGTCCCGTTCCCACAGCCCCAGTAACAGGTTAGCATAGGAGGGCGCAAAGGCCACTCCCATGGCTGTACCCTGGAGCTGCAGGAAAAAGGACTCCTTAAACACAAAAAATTGTGTGTTAGAGTGAATACTAACAACTCTAGAATCAATTCCCTATGTTTGAATCACATTGCGGCTTACCGCTTTAAATAAAAATTTAAAAAAACGTTCTCCTTACCTGGTCACTTTCCTGTGGTGATGCTCCCTCCAGGCGTTTCAAGCGCGTACACCAGTCAGGACAGTAATGCACTGATGGCGGATCTGGAATTAGGATCCTACTTGTGCACCATTTCTTGGTGTGCCGCTATTATTTTTACCTCAACTCAATACAAGTCCTCTTTCTGGTTAGACTTGCATTGAGAGCTTGTGACATAGATTCTGACTTTTGGCAAATCAGAAGCTTTTCTCACAAGATGGCGCTGTGGGTCCAGAGCGGCAATAAATAAAAGTTGAAGACGTTGGAGAAAAACCTTCTTTGGAGTGGTGCTTTAAATTGTAAATATTAGAGTATATTTGCTGATATGAGAGGCATACCCTAAAGATCTTACGCCCCAATATATTATCTGTAGCATCCCCAACTACCATATGCAAATTATAATACCGGTGTCTTCTTATGCGGCAGAAGAACTTCTTGACTTTCTTGGCACTATTGTGAATCTGCTTCTTTCATTTATCTGAATGTGGTTGTTTTGACAACTTTAACATGGATTTCTGCAAGCCCCACTTACAAGAATGGCTTAGTGACAGAGGTGTCTACAACAAATCTGCCATATGTTAATATATTAACAAAATAATAATATATTAGCATTAAGTTGCACACTAACGCTATAGCATTTAGACATGCTTTTCTTTACTTAGCTGCTTTTTTCTTGCCATAATAAACATTCTAACAGTCTATTCAGTAGGACTATCAGCTGTGTATTCACCAGACTTCTGCACAACACAACTGATGGTCCCAACCCCATTTATAAGGCAAGAAATCCAACTTATTAAACCTGACAGGGCACACCTGTGAAGTGAAAACCATTTCCGGTGACTACCTCTTGAAGCTCATCAAGAGAATGCCAAGAGTGTGCAAAGCAATAATCTAAGCAAAACATGGCTACTTTGAAGAATCTGGAATATAAGACATATTTTCAGTTGTCTCACACTTTTTTGTTAATTACAGTATATAATTCCACATGTGTTAATTCATAGTATTGATGCCTTCAGACTGAATCTACAATTTTCATAGTCATGAAAATAAAGAAAACTCTTTGAATGAGAAGATGTGTTCAAACTTTTGGTCTATACTGTATATATATATATATATATATATATATATATATATATATATATATATGTATAAAATATATACAACCCCTGGTAAAAATTATGGAATCACCATGGCACAAAACTAAAGTCAATTCAAATGGCAACTTTCTGGCTTTACAAAACACTGAAAGAAATCAAGAACAAAAAATGTGTAGTCAGTAATGGTGTGGAATCACCCAGTAAATTTTCATTCCCAAAAATAACACCTGCATCACATTAGATCTGCTCGGTAGTCTGCATCTAAAAAGGAGTGAACATACCTTGGAAACCTGTTGCACCTAGTGGACTGAGATGAATCATGGCTCCAACACGAGAGATGTCAATTGAAACAAAGGAGAGGATTATCAAACTCTTAAAAGAGGGTAAATCATCACGCAATGTTGCAAAAGATGTTGGTTGTTCACAGTTAGCTGTGTCTAAAATCTGGACCAAATATAAACAACATGGGAAGGTTGTTAAAGGCAAACATATTGGTAGACCAAGGAAGACATCAAAGCGTCAAGACCGGAAACTTAAAGCAATATGTCTCCAAAACAGGAAATGCACAACAAAAAAATGAGGAATGAATGGGAGGAAACTGGAGTCAACGTCGGTGACCGTACTGTAAGAAACCGCCTAAAGGAAATGGGATTTATGTACAGAAAAGCTAAACGAAAGCCATCATTAACACCTAAACAGAAAAAAACAAGGTTACAATGGGCTAAGCAATCGTGGACTGTGGATGACTGGATGAAAGTCATATTCAGTGATGAATTGCGAATCTGCATTTGGCAAGGTGATGATGCTGGAACTTTTGTTTGGTGCCGTTCCAATGAGATTTATAAAGATGGCTTCCTGAAGAGAACATGCAAATTTCCACAGTCATTGATGATATGGGGATGCATGTTAGGTAAAGGCACTGGGGATATGGCTGTTATTACATCTTCAATAAATGCACAAGTTTATGTTGATATTTTGGACACTTTTCTTATCACATCAATTGAGAGGATGTTTGGGGATGATGAAATCATTTTTCAAGATGATAATGCATCCTGCCATAGAGCAAAAACTGTGTAAACATTCCTTGAAAAGAGACACATACAGTTGTGGCCAAAAGTATTGACACCCCTGCATTTTTGTCAGATAATACTCAGTTTCTTCCTGAAAATGATTGCAAACACAAATTCTTTGGTATTATTATCTTCATTTAATTTGTCTTAAATGAAAAAACACAAAAGAGAATAAAGCAAAAAGCAAAACATTGATCATTTCACACAAAACTCCAAAAAATGGGCCAGACAAAAGTATTGGCATCCTCAGCCTAATACTTAGTTGCACAACCTTTAGCCAAAATAACTGCGACCAACCACTTCCGGTAACAATCAATGAGTTTCTTACAATGCTCTGCTGGAATTTTAGACCATTCTTCTTTGGCAAACTGCTCCAGGTCCCTGATATTAGAAGGGTGCCTTCTCCAAACTGCCATTTTTAGATCTCTCCACAGGTGTTCTATGAGATTCAGGTCTGGACTCATTGCTAGCCACCTTAGATGTCTCCAGTGCTTTCTCTCAAACCATTTTCTAGTGCTTTTTGAAGTGTGTTTTGGGTCATTGTCCTGCTGGAAGACCCATAACCTCTGAGGGAGACCCAGCTTTCTCACACTGGGCCCTACATTATGCTGCAAAATTTGTTGGTAGTCTTCAGACTTCATATGCCATGCACATGGTCAAGCAGTCCATTGTCAGAGGCAGCAAAGCAACCCCAAAACATCAGGGAACCTCCGCCATGTTTGACTGTAGGGACCGTGTTTTTTTCTTTGAATGCCTCTTTTTTTCTCCTGTAAACTCTATGTTGATGCCTTTGCCCAAAAAGCTCTACTTTTGTCTCATCTGACCAGAGAACATTCTTCCAAAACATTTTAGGCATTTTCAGGTAAGTTTTGGCAAACTCCAGCCTGGCTTTTTTATGTCTCGGGGTAAGAAGTGGGGTCTTCCTGGGTCTCCTACCATACAGTCCCTTTTCATTCAGGCGCCGATGTATGGGTTGACACTGTTGTACCCTCGGACTGCAGGGCAGCCTGAACTTGTTTGGATGTTAGTCGAGGTTCTTTATCCAACATCCGCACAATCTTGCGTTGAAATCTCTTGTCAATTTTTCTTTTCCGTCCACATCTAGGGAGGTTAGCCACAGTGCCATGGGCTTTAAACTTCTTGATGACACTGCACACGGTAGACACAGGAACATTCAGGTTTTTGGAGATGGACTTATAGCCTTGAGATTGCTCATGCTTCCTCACAATTTGGTTTCTCAAGTCCTCAGACAGTTCTTTGGTCTTCTTTCAATTTTTCCATGCTCAATGTGGTACACACAAGGACACAGGACAGAGGTTGAGTAAACTTTCATCCATGTCAACTGGCTGCAAGTGTGATTTAGTTATTGCCAACATCTGTTAGGTGCCACAGGTAAGTTACAGGTGCTGTTAATTACACAAATTAGAGAAGCATCACATGATTTTTCGAACAGTGCCAATACTTTTGTCCACCCTCTTTTTTATGTTTGGTGTGGAATTATATCCAATTTGGCATTAGGACAATTCTTTTTTTGTTTTTTCATTTAAGACAAATTAAATGAAGGTAATAATACCAAAGAATTTGTGTTTGCAATCATTTTCAGGAAGAAACTGAGTATTATCTGACAAAATTGCAGGGGTGTCAATACTTTTTGCCACAACTGTAAGGTCAATGTCATGGCCTGCAAATAGTCCGGATCTCAATCCAATTGAAAATCTTTGGTGGAAGTTGAAGAAAATGGTCCATGACAAGGCTCCAACCTGCAAAGGTGATCTGGCAACAGCAATCAGAGAAAGTTGCTTTTTTTCTACAAAATTAAACAACTGAATGAACATCCTCCAAGGCCGGTGATTCGATAGAGGGGTTGTATATGCCCTCCATCCTGGTATATATGTCCCTCCTCCTTGACCTCTCTCCTGGTATATGCAATCATGGCCAAAAGTGTCTCCCAGAAAATTATTGCAATTACACATGTTCTATTATACACATGCTTATTTTCTTTGTGTGTATTGGAACAACACAAACAAAACCACACACAAAAAAAAATAGCAAATTGGACAAAATTTCATACGAATTCCAAAAAATGGACCACACTAAATTGTTGGAACCCTCAACTTAATATTTGGTTGCACACCCTTTGCAATAAATTTGAAACTATAGAGGTTTTCAATGAAAAACAGACCTGGCTGCAATTGTTCAACCAGGCTCTGAATAAGGCTATGGCCACATGGTCAGTATTTGGTCTGTGTTTCACATCATTATTTGTAAGCCAAAAACAGGTGTGGGGAAACAGGGGGTCTTTTGGAACCCAAGTCCACTAGCCAGAACTGCACGGACCAGCGATCTTCCCACTTAACGCCCTCTCTCCCGTTAACGTGGGCATAATGCTACTCAGACAACACAGGGTGAGAGTAAAACAGTGTGGCAATAATTTATTGAACCACAAAACAGTCAGATTGCACATAGAACAGTCCCAGCAAAATTCCCCAAGATTTTGAACATTACAGTCTCACCGTTCCGCTGACCCGCCAGGATAATGGCAAATGTTATGTCAGAGCTCCCAGGGTTGACTACCCAACTGTGGTACACACACAGAGAGGAGATAATGACAAACTTAGGAAGATGACAGTCCATTGAGTCCATACAAGGTCCAAAGCCAGTGGACACTAGAGTCACAACCTGGCTTATCTGAACATCTCCATGGAGCCAGGTGACCAGCGAGTCCCAATCCTGGCTTTCTCTAAATGTATCCATGGTTCAGCGATGGTCAAAGGAGCAGATCTGTATCCTTCCAACCAGAGCCAAAAACTCCTATGTTGTTTCCTATAGAATGATAGATATGTGTCCCTCATGATGGTGCCATGATGGATTGGCTGCAATCCTGTCTCTCCTCCGTTGGGTGTTTTGAAGAATGTCTGTCTGTGTCACTTTCTCTCTGTCTCTCTATCTCTGAGTCTCTTTATACAGAGTATGTAAATTATTTTTAGATATATCCAGTGTCCTTCAGTCCAGCATCAAGATAAAGAGAAGAATGGTGACGACCAAGTTGCATTGTTTGATTATGTAATCTATTTGCATAGATTTCCCTCCTCTGTATTAAAAATCAACAAACTATCTGGGCTAGAAAATTTATAATTAGCATATCAGTAGACCTCACTATTCATCAAGGATGAAAGCACACTATGTTATACAGTATAAAATATCAGCTTACAAGTCAATATTCCAGGCTTACACAAACAAAAGTCTGCTTTCTTGATCGACCAGAAATCAACACTTAAATCCAAAGCCAACATACAGATAAAAAGTCAAGTCTTCTTGGTTTACGAAACATAGTCGTCTGGGTATTTAAGATATAATCTGGTTTCCTCTCACCAGGAGTGGTTCAAAAATGCAAAAGTGGCGCACTGGTTTCTGTCATACTTTCTCTGTGATTGTTCCTTGCCAAATACTGATAGTGTGACCATCGCCTAACACTGCCCGCAGTTTGGGCAGTATAAATAGACCGACAGGGACAGGTCCCTTTAATCACATCAGCATGTCATTTCCCAACATTGGAGTGATTTTTAATGTTTTCTCATTTATAAATAATGCTTTTGACATTCTACTTTATGTATCAGTGATTTACATCACTTCACTATCAACAAAAAAAATTCCCAGAGAAACATTGGAAGTCATTTATATTCAATTATGATCGGCACATTGTGGCAGTTAAAAATAAATTAACCTACTGCACCTGACAATTCATGCAGGCTATGCATATGAAAACATACTTTATGCCATTATATGTGGATAAATAGAAATTGATTGCAGAATTCTAATTTAGCTCACCAGCAACCAGTCATGTGTAATTTCTTAAAAATTAATATGTATTGCGCTTTTTTTTTAGATGAGTATTACAGGTCTTATACATCGATTATGGCAACTCAAGATCTTCCACAGTCTTTGCACTACCAACTCCACTTAATAGGTGTCAACGAATGCTCTGTTTTTCATCTTTTCACTCCCATACAGGGATCTAGCCCTCACTTAAAGGGATCCCGTCAGGTCCTCCATGTCCCCAAAATGACCAACAGTTGTGTCTGCATACAGTCATGGCCAAAAGTATTGACACCCCTGCAATTCTTCCTGAAAATGATTGCAAACACAAATTCTTTGGTATTATTATCTTCATTTAATTTGTCTTAAATGAAAAAACACAAAAAGAATTGTCTTAAAGCCAAATTGGATATAATTCCACACCAAACATAAAAAAGAGGGTGGACAAAAGTATTGGCACTGTGCGAAAAATCATGTGATGCTTCTCTAATTTGTGTAATTAACAGCACCTGTAACTTACCTGTGGCACCTAACAGGTGTTGGCAATAACTAAATCACACTTGCAGCCAGTTGACATGGATTAAAGTTGACTCAACCTCTGTCCTGTGTCCTTGTGTGTACCACATTGAGCATGGAGAAAAGAAAGAAGACCAAAGAACTGTCTGAGGACTTGAGAAACCAAATTGTGAGGAAGCATGAGCAATCTCAAGGCTACAAGTCCATCTCCAAAGACCTGAATGTTCCTGTGTCTACCATGCGCAGTGTCATCAAGAAGTTTAAAGCCCATGGCACTGTGGCTAACCTCCCTAGATGTGGCCGGAAAAGAAAAATTGACAAGAGGTTTCAACGCAAGATTGTGCGGATGTTGGATAAAGAACCTCCACTAACATCCAAACAAGTTCAAGCTGCCCTGCAGTCCGAGGGTACAACGGTGTCAACCCGTACTATCCGTCGGCATCTGAATGAAAAGGGACTGTATGGTAGGAGACCCAGGAAGACTCCACTTCTTACCCCGAGACATAAAAAAGCCAGGCTGGAGTTTGCCAAAACTTACCTGAAAAAGCCTAAAACATTTTGGAAGAATGTTCTTTGGTCAAATGAGACAAAAGTAGAGCTTTTAGGGCAAAAGCATCAACATAGAGTTTACAGGAGAAAAAAGAGGCATTCAAAGAAAAGTACACGGTCCCTACAGTCAAACATGGCGGAGGTTCCCTGATGTTTTGGGGTTGCTTTGCTGCCTCTGGCACTGGACTGCTTGACCGTGTGCATGGCATTATGAAGTCAGAAGACTACCAACAAATTTTGCAGCATAATTTTGGGCCCAGTGTGAGAAAGCTGGGTCTACCTCAGAGGTCATAGGTCTTCCAGCATGACAATAACCCAAAACACACTTCTAAAAGCACTGGAAAATGGTTTGAGAGAAAGCACTGGAGACTTCTAAGGTGGCCAGCAATGAGTCCAGGCCTGAATCCCATAGAACACCTGTCGAGGATCTAAAAATGGCAGTTTGGAGAAGGCACCCTTCAAATATCAGGGACCTGGAGTAGTTTGCCAAAGAAGAATGGTCTAAAATTCCAGCAGAGCATTGTAAGAAACTCATTGATGGTTACCGGAAGCGGTTGGTCGCAGTTATTTTGGATAAAGGTTGTGCAACCAAGTATTAGGCTGAGGGTGCCAATACTTTTGTCCGGCCCATTTTTGGAGTTTTGTGTGAAATGATCAATGTTTTGCTTTTTGCTTCATTCTCTTTTGTGTTTTTTCATTTAAGACAAATTACATGAAGATAATAATACCAAAGAATTTGTGTTTGCAATCATTTTCAAGAAGAAACTGAATATTATCTGACAGAATTGCAGGGGTGTCAATACTTTTGGCCATGACTCTATGTATATACCCAGCCTAACAGTCCCATTATTACATTACACATAAGAAAAAGTATCTCTAAAGTCTGTTTATGATATGTAAATGAGGCCTTTGACTAGTCGATGGGGCGTTGGTGTCCCCGACTAGTCAGCTGCCTTAGCATGTTATCACGCCCCTGTGACTTACAAGAGCAGACATCATCACAAGCACCATACATACCTCGCACATGCGAGTGGATTTGTTGGCAGTGGATTATTCAGGATACTCTCCAAGTGCGTGACAAAAGAGCTTCTGTATTCAGGAACAATCAGGAACAATACATGATAAGCTTAATAGATCAAGAATTAATCATTTGTGTGTCTCTATCTGTGCAGCATCTATTGCAGGCTGCTTCCCTCATACACAGACACAGGAAAACAGGAAATACAGTCACATGCTCTCCATGTGTGAGCCTCTGGAAGTTTTTTCTTTTTCTAACTTTATGAACAGCATACAAATCTAGCATCTAAACATTCATAGACAGCAATGGAGTTGTTGCACCAAACATATTCCAACACCCCCACTCAACAACTACTTATCCTGTTAGTCCCATTGCGGTTCTGAAGTCCACAAACTTGGCTCTTGATAATGGCTTTGTCATACCATCAGCTATCATCTTGGCAGACTCGCAATAAACAAACTCGAGTACACCCCATTCCACTAAGTCATATAAGTGGTGATGTTTTACATCAATGTGCTTAGTCTTTGCACTAATCTTCTCACTGTTGGCAAGTATAATGCATCCTTGGTTGTCCTCATAGATAACTGTTGGTTGAGCTTATGGCTTGCTGAAATCTTCCAAAAGTTGTTTCAACCAAATTACTTCTTGACTTTCATAAGCAGCAGACATATATTCTGCTTCTATAGAAGATAATGCGACAGACACTTGTTTTCTGCGGACCAAGAAATTTAATTTTCTCCTAACTTGAACAAGTATCCACTTGTTGATTTCTGATTGCTTGAATCTCCAGCCCAATCTGCATCCACATAACCTCTGAGAATGAGATCTCCTGATGCAGATACCTTAAGATTTAAATTTTGAGTTTCTTTAAGATAGTGAAGAATTCTCTTAATTGTATTCCAGTCTCTTTAGCATGGCTTGCCTACACATTGGCAGAGAATTCCAACTGTGGCTGTGATAGCCGGACAAGTTGTGGCTGCTATGTACAAAAGTGCCCCCACTGCTTGTCTGTAACTCTCATTGCTGGGTAGCAGATCTTCTTCTCTTTCCAACTTTAAGTAGGATGGATCCATTGGTGAAGACACACCATTAGCTTCTGACATTCCAAACTGGTTTAGTATTGCAGAAATTTTAGAGCTTTTGTTTAGAAGAAAACTCCCATCTTCCTTGTAAGCAGGTTGCGGGATGCAGTGACAGGCAGAAGGCAGAGCAAGGGTTAACCAGTTTAACCACTTTAATTGAACAGGGGATGAACTCCTCACAAGGAGATGAAGTGTTAAATGGGAGAATAGCAGTCCAATTATAAAGGATATGAATAGTTAATAAATGGAACGACAGCAGTTCTTTCGTACACTTAGTGTGCCATGGGTCCTTCAGGCTGCAGGTACTGCTTGGGGGTTGATAGCGCCGACAACGGCTGGTGCGGCACTGGTTCAAGGAGATTCTGGTGACAGCGGTGATCCATCTTCTGGCGGCAGTGGTTGGTCTCAGGCACCTTCCGCTGAGCCCCTAGTCCATGAGCATAAGCTGCCTGAACAAACAAGGCCGCAACACTTTCAGAGTCCACCGTGGGCGAGCATAGTCTTTTTTGTCATGATGCCATCTATTTTATGAAGTGCACCAATCCCTCCAGCAGCAAAACAACTCCACAACATGACGCTGCCATTCCCGTGTTTCACAGTTGGGATTTTGTTCTTAGGTTTCCAAGCTTCTCTCTTATTCCTCCAAACGTAATGATGGTCATTATGCCCAAAAAGTTCAATTTTAGTTTTAACCGGACCACAGGACATTTGTTGAAAACTTAAGGCCTTTGTTCCTGTGTGCATTTGCAAACAGTAATTTGGCTTTTTTATGTTTCTTTTGGAGTAATGGCTTGTTGATACACTACTCATTTCACTGTGAATACTGACACAATCTTACCAACTTTCACCATCATCTTCACAAGGTCTTTTGCTTTTGTCTTTGGGTTGATATGCACATGTCGGATTAAAGTGCGTTTATCTCTGGGACACAGAACCCATCTCCTTCCTGAGCAGTATGATGGCTGGACATTCCCATCTTGTTTGTACTTGCGTATTATTGTTTGTACAGCTGATCGAGGCACCTTCAGGAATCATGAAACTGTACCCAAGGATGAGCCAGATTTGTGCAAGTCTACAATTCTCTTCCTGATATCTTGGCTGATTTGTTTAGACTTTTCCATGACGCTATGCAAAGAAGCCGTGTGCTTCAGATTTGCATTAAAATATATTCACAAGTGTGTCTCTTAGAGTTGAGCGACTTTTGGTTTTTTAGGGTCGCGTTTCGTTTCGTGAAACCCGACTTTTCCAAAAGTCGGGTTGAGCAAGATCGTCCGATTATAGGGAAAAGTCGGGGTCGTACCGAAACACGAAACCCAATGTAAGTCAATGGGGAATAAAAGTCGGCAGTGAGAGGAGGACAGGAAACACACCAACAGTGCCCATTTGAATGCCAAAAGCATCAATTCTTCTTACTTAAGCTTGTCAACCTTAATTAACTTCATAATACAAGTTACGCACTGAAAAATGGGGGTTGTTTGGCTACAGTTGTGGGGGGGAGGGCTGGCTCCAGGTTTTCATGTGCCCTGGGCGAAAGAGCGCCCCTTTAACACATACCACAACTCATCATGCTCCGATACGGCAGAGAAATAGCGGTATAGTACAATGAAAAATACTTCACTTTTTACATCTCATGACGAGGCCCATCTATTTCTCCATACAGAATCATTGGTCCCATATAATGTTTGAAACAGTATATGATGAGCTCCACATAATGCTACAGTATATGTTGGTCCCCATGGATGAAGCTCCACTGTCTTATGGGCCCAAATAATGCTCCAAACATAATGGGCCCCATTTCTAATGCTCTAGTGTATAATGGGCCCTGTAAATGCTGCTCCAGTGTCTGATGTCCACCTTTGGAATGTTCCAGTGTATGGTGGGCCCCATCTATCATTCTCCAGAGTATAGTGCTCTCCAAAAATTGCTGTCCCAACATTGAAAACAATCAAATAAGTCTCCTCGCTAGGGAATCCCTGTACTTGTCTGGACTCCTCGTCGTCCCCATCTTCCACCTCACTGCCCAGTATTTCAACTTTGCAAGTGCTGTGATTCTGAGCAAGCAGGGGGGGCCCACTCGTTGGCGACGGCACTGGCACAGGGCCCCTGATAGTACGGTGGTGTGTCTGATGGCGGGTGGGCCGAACCTGCACTTTCATCTGCAGCTTCCTCTTTGTCACCGTGTAAGATGGAACTGTATATGGGAAGGGTAACCTGAGTTTCATCAGGGTCAAATTCAGGCCGTGTAGCGTGCGAGGGGAATGTAGTGGTCTGGGTCAATGTACCAGCAGATTCATCGAGCAGTGGCTGGGCATCAGTGCACTTGTGTCGCCCCCAGGAGTACGGTCGCCACAGTGGCATTACCTTCTTCCTAGGGAGTGTGATGTCATGCTTGGGAACAACGAACGATCTCTCTAGCAGGTTAACTGATTGGGCGGCGTTATTCCCACGAGTCATGACCCTCCAAACAGCGCTCATGAAGGCAAAGTGTTTGTTTTTCGTGGGCAGTATGGTTGCAAAGCTGAACCTTAAAGGAATGTCCAGAAGGGCACCACCAGGAGTGGAGCCTACGGCTAAATTCGACTCCACCTGGGAAACCTCAACCATGCCAGCTACAGAACAGATGCACACATTGCAAGCTTAATTCCGTTAACGAACGAGACTCCGTCATGCCCCGCAGTCCGAGTCCGGCTTACTAGAGGGACACGTGAGTCTCTGGCACATGAGATTGGCCAATAACTGGTGTGTCATGCCCTTATATGTCCGTGGCTGCATGTGCGCTACACGGAAAAGGCCAGCGTTTGTCGCTTACAGGTGCAGATAACCCGCTGAACAACGTTAGTGATGGGGATCACTGATTACTATTATTACCCGCGAACAATGATTTCCCAGTAAGTGCAGGTCAACCGCAGTTCCGGAATTAGGCCTAACCGTCATTCCTGAAAAAATGAAAAACTTACGTATGCAAACCACAGGTGCTGTAGCTTGCTTAACAGCTCGCCAGCCGTTCTCACGCCCAGTATGGATTACACGTGATTGCACAAAGGTGAGGAAAAGGTACCGTATCCCCAGATAACATGTATGGATAGCGTACACATTCAAAATATATGTCTATACATCAGGAGGCAGGCTCAGACGGTGTTAGGCCCAGTATGGATTGCACAAAGGTTAGAAAGGGTACCGTATCCCCAGATAACATGTATGGATAGCGTACACATTCAAAATATATGTCTATACATCAGGAGGCAGGCTCAGATGGTGTTAGGCCCAGTATGGATTGCACGTGATTGCACAAAGGTTAGAAAGGGTACCGTATCCCCAGATAACATGTATGGATAGCGTACACATTCAAAATATATGTCTATACATCAGGAGGCAGGCTCAGACGGTGTTAGGCCCAGTATGGATTGCACGTGATTGCACAAAGGTTAGAAAGGGTACCGTATCCCCAGATAACATGTATGGATAGCGTACACATTCAAAATATATGTCTATACATCAGGAGGCAGGCTCAGACGGTGTTAGGCCCAGTATGGATTGCACGTGATTGCACAAAGGTTAGAAAGGGTACCGTATCCCCAGATAACATGTATGGATAGCGTACACATTCAAAATATATCTCTATACATCAGGAGGCAGGCTCAGACGGTGTTAGGCCCAGTATGGATTGCACGTGATTGCACAAAGGTTAGAAAGGGTACCGTATCCCCAGATAACATGTATGGATAGCGTACACATTCAAAATATATGTCTATACATCAGGAGGCAGGCTCAGATGGTGTTAGGCCCAGTATGGATTGCACGTGATTGCACAAAGGTGAGAAAGGGTACCATATCCCCAGATAACATGTATGGATAGCGTACACATTCAAAATATATGTCTATACATCAGGAGGCAGGCTCAGACGGTGTTAGGCCCAGTATGGATTGCACGTGATTGCACAAAGGTGAGAAAGGGTACCGTATCCCCAGATAACATGTATGGATAGTGTACACATTCAAAATATATGTCTATACATCAGGAGGCAGGCTCAGATGGTGTTAGGCCCAGTATGGATTGCACGTGATTGCACAAAGGTGAGAAAGGGTACCGTATCTCCAGATAACATGTATGGATAGCGTACACATTCAAAATATATGTCTATACATCAGGAGGCAGGCTCAAACGGTGTCAGGCACAGTATGGATTTGACGGCCCAGACTACACAGCGGAGGAGCAGGGAGAGGTAAAGATTGCAAATGCTGGGGCCCTGCCCAAGCAAGGGGGGCCCACTCGTGGGCGTCGGTACTGGCACTGGGCCCCTCATAGTACGGCGGTGTGTCTGACGGTGGGTGTGCACCACCACCGTCAGAGACACTTGATTGCACTATGAGGGACTTTATAGCGTGGATCCAGGATGCTGGCCAACCAGTAGTCGTCATCGTTCATCATTTTGGCAATGCGGGGGTCCCTTTTTAGGATCTTCAAGGCATAATCTGACATGTGGGCCAATGTTCCCGGTGTCAATGATGCACTGCGAGTGCTGGTTGGAGGTGCACTTTCTGGCAAATCCACATCCCTCCAGTCACGCACAAACCCTGTACCAGACCTTGCCACGCCAACATTTTCACTTGCCCCACGAGATGCATCCTCCTTCCCTAAGTAATCATCCCCATCATCCTCCTCCTCTTCTTCCTCCACCTCGTCCAGGAGAGGTCCCTGAGCAGACAATGGCTGAATGTCATCAAGGATTCCCTCCTCCTCTTCCTCCTCATCAACATTGGCTGCAGAAGCCTGCTCCTTAAGGTGCGTCAAAGTTTGCATGAGCAGACGCATAAGTGGGATACTCATGCTTAGGATGGCGTCGTCTGCGCTTACCAGCCGTGTGCATTCCTCAAAACACTGAAGGACTTTACAGAGGTCTTTCAGCTTCGACCACTGCACACCTGTCAACTCCATGTCTGCTCTCAAAGTGCCTGGCCGTGTATCCTCCCACAAATGCATTATGGCCTGCCTCTGCTCGCACAGCCGCTCCACCATGTGCAGGGTGGAGTTCCACCTTGTTGCAATGTCGATAATGAGGCGGTGGTTGGGAAGGTGGAGCAATCGCTGCAGCTTCTGCATACGAACGGAGTGTACAGGCGACCGGCGGATGTGCGCGCACAGTCTTCGCACCTTCTGGAGCAGGGCTGTTAAGTCCGGATAATTTTTGAGGAAGCACTGCACCACCAGGTTCAAGGTTTGAGCCAAGCAAGGTATGTGGCTGAGTTTTGAAAGGGCTATGGCTGCCACAAAATTACGGCCGTTATCACTAACTACCTTGCCTGCCTCAAGATGTACACTGCCCAGCCATGACTCAGTTTGTCGCTTCAAGTACTCGGCCAGCACCTCGGCGGTGTGTCTGTCGCCCAAACACATCATCTGCAACACAGCCTGCTGACGCTTTCCACTAGCTGCTCGATAGGGGGACACCTCGTGTGCAACAGTGGCAGCTGCAGATGGAGTGCTCGTACGACTGCGCTCTGTGGACGAGCTTTCGCTTCTGGAGGAGGAGGAGGGTCGAACGCCTACAGCCAACTGTTTCCTATACCGTGGGCTAGGCAGCACTGTCCCACCACCACTGTCCCCTGTGGACCCTGCATCCACCACATTAACCCAGTGCACAGTGATGAACACGTAACGGCCCTGGCCATGCCGACTGGACCATGCATCAGTTGTGAGGTGCACCTTTCCGCTCACTGACTGCTTGAGTGCATGGACAATGCGGTCTTTCACATGATGGTGGAGGGCTGGGATGGCTTTGCGAGAGAAGAAGTGGCGACTGGGTAGGTCATAGCGTGGTACTGCATAGGCCATGAGTTCGCGGAAAGCTGCGCTTTCCACCAACCGAAAGGGCATCATCTCAAACGAGATTAGTTTGGCAATGTGGGCGTTCAAACCCAGTGTACGCGGATGAGAGACTGAGTACTTTCTTGACCTACTCATAGTGTCTGGGAGGGTGAGCTGGACTTGAGAGCTGCATATGGTGGAAGTAGCGGTGGACAGGGCGGACTGAGAGAGGGTTGATGATGGTGATGGAGTTGGTGTTCTTTCTGATGGCCTAGAATCAGTCTTTCGTTGATATAACAGTGGGATTCCCTGACTGCTGTGGCCTTGCAACGACATCTCAACATTTGCTGCTGTGCTAACCGGTGGGCTTACAGTGGGGGAAACAATGTAGCGTTGCTGACTACCTTCGTTGTGATCAGTTGCACATGTGGCACTTGAGGTTTGGTGTTGTGTCCACGCTTGCAAGTGCATGCTGGTTAAATGTCTAAGCATGCAACTGGTATTCAAATTTTTCAGATTTTTCCCTCGGCTAAAGGTCTTTGCGCACTTCTTACAGATAACCTTGGCCTGATCATGAGGATTTTGTTCAAAAAAGTGCCACACTGCACTCTTCCTACTTTGGCAGACATTTTGCGGCCTAGCACACTGTGATCTTTTGACCCTCTGGACAAGCTGTCCAGCAACTATTTTGATATTTGGAACCTGTCTTTGGAGTGCTCCGGGCCTGCCAGATAACAGCTGTTGCAATGTCGATGTCTGCTGTGGATGCTCCTCATCTGAGCTATTGGAAGCAGCACCCTCTTCCCCCAATGGATGCCAATCTGGGTCAACAACTGGGTCATCCATCACCTCCTCTTCAATGTCATGTGCACCTTCCTCTGTGTCACCGTGTATGGTGGTATAGTGTGCGGGAAGGGGCACCTGAGTCTCATCAGGGTCAGAATCTGGCTCTGTACACTGCGAGGACAATGTAGTGCTCTGAGTGAATGTACCAGCAGAATCATCCATCAGCGGCTGTGCATCAGTGCACTCCATGTCAGATTCATCTTGGCCTGGGTAATTCACCATTTGACTTGATAATCCAGGCATGGTATGTGAAAACAGCTCCATGGAGTAATCAGTAGTATGGCCTGCGTCATCCTTCAATCTTGGTTGGGGTGAAGGACACAAGGAAAGGTGTGGTTCATGAACATGAGCCTCCAATGACGACTCAGTGCTTTTACTTTTTACAACTTCAGAAGAGGAGCCGATAGAGCTGGAGGCTGAGTCAGCAATGTAAGACAAAACTTTTTCCTGATGCTCTGGCTTTAAAAGCGGTTTGCCAACTCCTAGAAAACTAAGCCTTCGAAGCCTTATGGAGCCAGACGATGACGCAGGCTCAACACCTCCTGCATTCGGTCCTATTTTGCTCTTGCCACTACCATCAGATCCACCACCAACACCATCATTACCAGCTGCCAACCCCCACCCAATTCCACGGCCTCTTCCACCAGCCTTCCTCATTTTTGGTAGAAATGTAGACAAAATCCAACAAACTATATAGTAATGTAAAACAAGGTACAAGGTGTCTATAGGACAGGGGAGATTTTGAAATTCTGCTCACACTAGTGGACACTGGACACTTTTGGATTGTGTGAGGCCCACTGAATATCTGAGCGCTATGTCACAGGCTCGATGGCACAGCTGTGACCAAAGTGACTAGAGGATAAGTGAGATTTTGAATTTCTGCAGACACTTTTGGACACTGGACACTTTTGGATTGTGTGAGGCCCACTGAATATCTGAGCGCTATGTCACAGGCTCGATGGCACAGCTGTGACCAAAGTGACTAGAGGATAAGTGAGATTTTGAATTTCTGCAGACACTTGTGGACACTGGACACTTTTGGATTGTGTGAGGCCCACTGAATATCTGAGCGCTATGTCACAGGCTCGATGGCACAGCTGTGACCAAAGTGACTAGAGGATAAGTGAGATTTTGAATTTCTGCAGACACTTGTGGACACTGGACACTTTTGGATTGTGTGAGGCCCACTGAATATCTGAGCGCTATGTCACAGGTTCGATGGCACAGCTGTGACCAAAGTGACTAGAGGATAAGTGAGATTTTGAATTTCTGCAGACACTTGTGGACACTGGACACTTTTGGATTGTGTGAGGCCCACTGAATATCTGAGCGCTATGTCACAGGCTCGATGGTACAGCTGTGACCAAAGTGACTAGAGGATAAGTGAGATTTTGAATTTCTGCAGACACTTGTGGACACTGGACACTTTTGGATTGTGTGAGGCCCACTGAATATCTGAGCGCTATGTCACAGGCTCGATGGCACAGCTGTGACCAAAGTGACTAGAGGATAAGTGAGATTTTGAATTTCTGCAGACACTTGTGGACACTGGACACTTTTGGATTGTGTGAGGCCCACTGAAAATCTGAGCGCTATGTCACAGGCTCGATGGCACAGCTGTGACCAAAGTGACTAGAGGATAAGTGAGATTTTGAATTTCTGCTCACACTAGTGGACACTGGACACTTTTGGATTGTGTGAGGCCCACTGAATATCTGAGCGCTATGTCACAGGCTCGATGGCACAGCTGTGACCAAAGTGACTAGAGGATAAGTGAGATTTTGAATTTCTGCAGACACTTGTGGACACTGGACACTTTTGGATTGTGTGAGGCCCACTGAATATCTGAGCGCTATGTCACAGGCTCGATGGCACAGCTGTGACCAAAGTGACTAGAGGATAAGTGAGATTTTGAATTTCTGCAGACACTTTTGGACACTGGACACTTTTGGATTGTGTGAGGCCCACTGAATATCTGAGCGCTATGTCACAGGCTCGATGGCACAGCTGTGACCAAAGTGACTAGAGGATAAGTGAGATTTTGAATTTCTGCAGACACTGGACACTTTTGGATTGTGTGAGGCCCACTGAATACCTGAGCGCTATGTCACAGGCTCGATGGCACAGCTGTGACCAAAGTGACTAGAGGATAAGGGAGATTTTGAATTTCTGCAGACACTTGTGGACACTGGACACTTTTGGATTGTGTGAGGCCCACTGAATATCACAGCGCTATGTCACAGGCAGAAATTGGCTAGTGTATCACAAACTACAAGGTGTATGTAGAATTGGGCAGAGTAGGAATCTCCCTAGGGTGCAGGTCTGTAAGAACGGAACATATCCTCTACTTATTCTCACAAAGTGACACAGATAGCTTCACTGTGGCTGTGATAACAGCCGTTACACGGTACTGTGTGAGGAGCGTACACCGCTGTATGGTGTGAAAAAATGCATGCTCAGTACCTCAGCAGGACAAAAAAAAAAATTGGGATTGCTTTTAAAAAAGCAGTTTGCAGCTCAGTACCTCAGCAGGACAAAAAAAAAAATTGGGATTGCTTTTAAAAAAGCAGTTTGCAGAGCAGTGGGTAAACAGCAATGCAGCTGTCAGGAAGCCTTAGAAGGCAGCCCAACAACCAACACCACTGATACACCACAATATAGCCTCCCCTTGCACTGCACACACAGTGACTGGTGTGTTGTACAGGCACAATCGCTAGCAGCAGAAGCAGTTTTTTTTTCTTCTTCCATGCCTAACTCTCTCCCTACAGAATCAGCAGCAACCTCTCCTTATGCTAAGATCGGCAGAAGTAAGATGGCGGTCGGCGTGCACGCCCTTTTATACCCCCTGTGACGCCCACCAAAGCAAGCCAATCACTTGCATGCCCTTTTGAAAGATGGTGGTGACCCGTGCCTATGTCATCACGTTGCCCACAGTGTCCGTGGATCCTGATTGGCTGAAAAAGAGCGCAAAACAAACTTTTGAAATGCGACTTTGGCGCGTAAGTCGCCGACCTCGTGGCCGACCTCATCCTAGGGTCGGGTTTCGTTTCATGAAACCCGACTTTGCCAAAAGTCGGCGACTTTTTAAATTTTTTGACCCGTTTCGCTCAACTCTAGTGTCTCTAATTATCACAGATGTTGCTAAAAGACCTATCAGAACCTTCCAAACACATGACATCATCATATGGGCAGTCCATATTTGTTTAAAGGTATAGTAATCTTAGTGTATGTAAACTTTTGACTTTGCCTTAAGTAATAAAAATGTCATAAAGCATTCACTCCCACTCATAATTCTGGCATTTGGCAAATATTAATAATTATGGTAATCCTAATTGACCTAAAACGGGAAAGTTTTATTCTGATTTCATGTCAGATATTGAGAAATACGTGCATATGTGTCTGTTTACATAGCATATGTAAACTTCTGGTTTCAACTGCAGATTAGATATAGGTGGACTCCTGGATGTTCGGGCTGGGAGGGTTCGACTCAACAGTTACAAAAAAGCTCAGGTTCAGGTACCAAAACAGTATCCAGACTTGAACCCGAACCCCATTAATTTGAATGGGGGGCCCGCACATCCAGTGTTTGCCGGGCTGTCATGTGCATAACAGCACGGCAAGCACCACTTCTGATCAGCGGTGACTTCATCCCGCCGGTCAGAAAGTTGCAGTTCCCACACTGTCAAAAGACAGAGTGTGCGCTCAGCTGTGATCGGAGGTATAAAGCTTACCTCTGGTCACTGGTGTCAGTTGATGGGACTACCGCTCCCATCATCTGACATCTGCAGCTGCTAATAAAAGTGAGAGCGGCGAATGGGCGTATTCATCAGGCACTCCTGCACTGTAAATAAATTATTTTTAAAAACACCGTGGGTCCCCCTGTATTTTTGATAAGCAGTCAAGCAAAACTGCAACCCTCAGCTCTCAGATTCAACAAGGCTGGTTATCAAGAATAGAGTGGTCCCCACATTTCTTCTTTTAATTAATTAAATACATAATTTTAAAAATCGGGGTGGGGTCCCCCCATTTTTGACAACCAGCCTTGCTAAAGCAGACAGCTGGGCGCTGGTATTCTCAGGCTGGTAAGGGGCCATGGATATTGGCCCCCCAGCCTAAAAATAGCAGCTCGCAGCCACCCAGAAAAGGCACATTAGATGCGCCAATTCTGGTGCTTTGAGGGGTTCTTCCCTCTTGCTCTGTAGCGGTGGCAAGTGGGGTTCATATTTGTGAAGTTGATGTCACCTTTGTATTGTCAGGTGACATCAAGCCCATGGATTAGTAATGAAGAGGCATCTGTAAGATACCTATCTATTACTAATCCTATAGTTACATGTTAAATAAACACTGAACCAGAATAAAGTCCTTTATTAGAAATAAGCTACATATAGTATATGGCAGTAAAACAACACACTGCAGTTCTAAGCAGACACCATACCGATTACTTTTGTTTTGCTTGGGGATTTTTTAAGGTACAGTGTTTTATCGTTTGATGTACAAGTACATTTTCTGAATTGTTTGTAAGAATTTTCAACCTCTTGTACTTGATTTTTCAAGTGCTCTTGGCAAAATCACTGCGAGGTTTTAGAAAAAGTGTTTACACTCTACTTGTCTAAACATCACTCGAAGAACTGTGTAACAAGCTTCAGAAAACAATTCACTAGGATAGAAATTAAATTGAAGAAAGTTTTTTTCTTTGGTGTTAACAATAATCAGTTTTCAAATAATTTTTCACTCATGATGACATCCAAATGTCAAAACTAGCATACTCCAAATGTATACACACAGTACTGTGCAAAATTTTAAGGCATGTGTGGAAAAATGCAGCAAAGTAAAGATGCAAGCAAGAATAGAAATGTCAATAGTTTATTTTTATGAAATAAAACTGGGTCAGGAACATCTCTGGCACTCCCAAGTTCAGGTGCAGTACGCCTGACAGTCACAGATTAGAAAACTGTCTATAATATCTAATTATCTCAATTTCTGGGCTCTGAAAGTAATCAATGACCTTCATAGAGATGTATTAAAAGAGAGTACACAAAACCAGGTGGAAAAAAAACATTTAATAACCATAAACTTAATAAAACAAGAAGTACCCAAACTACCATGAAAAACCTTTTATTTGTAAGAAAACTGTGGAGACACAGCATTGTCTCTTAATTAACCAGACCAATATTTTTAGCAAGCCAGAAAGGATAAATTGTTATCTATACTTTTGCTTGGTTAAGCCTGTAATATTGACTCTTAAGCTGATATTTAATATAACAAAGGATGCTCTTAATCTTGATGACTAGTGATGTTACTGATATGCTAATTATGCACTGTGTAAGCCAGATATTTTGTCGACTTCAAATACAGAGGAGGAAAAACTATGCAAATAGATCTCATCTCCATTCTTACCCTTTATATAAATATTGAATGAAGAACACTTGTTAAGTATAAAAATATGTTACATGCCTATTTTCAGAGACAGACAGAGGGATAGCCAGAGATTCTGCCAAGACATCCATACATCCAAAGGACCAGAGACAAGACAGCAGCCAATACATCATGGCTCCATCACAAGGGACACAGATCTATCATTCTACAGGAAACAACCTAGGGGGCGTCAGCCCCGGTTGGAAGAATACAGATTTGCTCCATTGACCATTGCTGAACCATGAATACATTTGGAGAAAGCCAGGATTGGGATTCACCAGTTGCCTGGCTCCATGGAGACGTTCAGAGAAGCCAGGTTATGACCCTCGGGTCAACTGGCCTTGTGTTAGCACCACACCAGATCCCTGCTCTGACAGGCAGGATCTCTGGCATGTCATTTTACTTACCCGTGCTGCAGTCAGTACCCCCCTTCCTCATGCTCTGCATGCTTCCAGCAGAGCTTCCAGTTGGGTTTCCAGCCATGTCCTTAGGGCATGCGCGCAAGCTCTCACCCTCTTAAAGGGCCAGTGCATGCACTTGCTATTTCCTCCTCAGCCTAAGGCTGAGAGGCTTATATATATATTGCATCCTCCCCACTGAAGAGATGCCTGAGCAACCTTCCTGTTTGCTGTTTGCTGTCTACATTGTGTAAGGTTGCATACCAGTCTCTGACTCACTCTGGGGCATATCCCTGCCTGCTGCACTTTGGTGCAAATCCTGCCTGCTGCACTCTGATGCAGACCCTGCCTGTTGCACTCTGATACAAACTCTGCCTGCTGCACTCTGGTGCGAACTCTGTCTGCTGCACTCTGGTGCAAACTCTGTCTGCTGCACTCTGGTGTGAACTCTGTCTGCTGCACTCTGGTGTGAACTCTGTCTGCTGCATTCTAATACAAACTCTGCATGCTGCTCCATCAAGTCTGCCCTCTGGGTCCAGCTGCTGTGTATCCATTGCTATGTCCTGGAGTGGCACCTGGCATTCATCGGGGGCCAAGTCTAACCTCAAAATCAGAGTCTCTAGTGAACAGTCAGGTGCTTGATAAGTCATGCCCCTCTAGGCTCTCCATGGTCCATGGCACAGTGGTTCCACAAACCACATCCATGACAGTTTATTCAGGCCATGGACCACAAATCCTGCCTGTTCGGACCATGTACCAGGAGCTCTGCTGACAGAAAGATGCACAGGAAGAGCTGTCCATAGAGTTGCAGTCCATAACCAACAAATTGGGGCCTTAAACATCTCTCCAGAGCTCCCGCATGTTGAAGCAGCCATGTCTTCTCCGGAGACTTCCCAGATAGTTTGCTTTGTTCGAGATCCAGGTCCCCAACTCGCAGATCCACTATGCTTTGACAGCAATCTGAAGCTCTGCTGCAGGTTCATCAATCAGTGTTGGCTACACTGTGAACCTCTTCATCACTTTCCGTCAGACCAAACAAAGGTGGCATTTCTTATGTCACATCTTGGAGGTGAGGCCCTGGCGTGGTTGAATCTATTATGGTAGAGAGAGGACCCTATCAACTCAAATTTGTCCATATTTTTGGAAGCCTTTCGCAAAGTATTTGGTGAACCTCTGCAGCTTCTGCTCCTCTTCGCTTTTGTCAGTCCTACTCGTCTGTGTGGTAATATGCGGTACGCTTCCGTACTCTGGAGTCTGAGCTCAGTTAGAATAATGAAGCATTGGTGGCACTTTCTGGGAGGTCCTGGCTCCATGTTTTCTAAGGCCCTTGTTCTTTCCCCCTCCCTTGTCGAGGACTCTTCTGAACCCATGCAGATTGATCACCTTGCCCTTGCTAGACAACGACTGAGGGATTGACGAGCTAAAGGCCAGTGCCTGTATTATGGAGACATGGGTCAATCCATTTGAGTCTGCCCGGTAAAGCTGGAGAAGCTTTGGCATCTAGGGTCAGTAGCAGAGGCCTCCCTAGATGGAAAAGATATCTCCCTACCCCTAACCCTTAATGTGGCTGTGACAACCAGTGAATCCCAGTTTGTTGATTAGGTGTATTTGGATTCCCTGGCAGCTGGATATTTTATCCTCCAGGCTGTAGTGGATCAGTTCCAAATCCCAATTCATTCGCTCAAGAACCCCCTGGCAATAACATCTGTCAATGGGAGAATTCTTCGGGAAACGGTTTGTCTGGCTACTGAGCCGCTTGAGGTCCGTATTGGGATGATTCAATCTGAGAGAATTGTCTTCTATGTTCTTTTCCACATGTCTCATGCCTTTCTCTTAAGCCTACAATTAGGTAGGAAGGAAGGATCATCCCTGCGCTGCCACAAGAAGAACTCCAAAAATTGCAGAGGTTTCAGCGTGGTTTATTCTACGTGTTTCAGGATTCAGGTACAATATTTGAGGTAAGTCCTGATGAAGGGATCACCTGAACCCTGAAACGCGTAGAATAAACCACGTTGAAACCTCTACAATTTTTGGAATTCTTCATGCGGCAGCGCGGGGATGATCCTTCCTTCCTACCTAAGTGTATGCTTCAACCAGGTCCTGCACTGACCTGTGGATCTGCAGCAGCCGCCATTAATATATGTCTTTCTTTCACTCTCACCAGGTGAGTAGTTTTCTTGGTGGGCAACTCTGTGTAACGTTTGATAAGACCCTATTTTCTTTTTTGTGTCTCCCTCTTTTCTCTGACTTTCTCTTAAGCCTAACATGGCTGTTATGAATTCACTTTCTGGCCTACCTCTGGTTACTAGTAAAGGTAGTGGAGCTGGTTATATTGACAGAGGCGTAGCGAGTTCTCTTTCCGGGCTCCCTCTGGTGGTTACTGGAAGTAATGGAGCTGATCTAATTAACAGAGGCCTGCCACCTGATAATGAGGAGGACAATTGGAGATCTGGAGTTTCTGACTGGATTTAAGACAGCCAACTCCCTCTATCCCTGCTGGTGATTTTTTTCCTGCCTCCTGAGGTCTTAGTTTCCAGCTCAGTCCCTGCATGCTCAGCTAAGTGTTCTTTTGCTATTGTTCACTTTTGATCTGGCTTTGTCTATTTCAGTTTTATGTGGTCAGCCAGCTCCGGCTGGGGCTGTGCTGAATTTCCATCCTTATGTTACTGCTTGTGCCAGTTTGTTTTTGTCCCTTATTATATTGGCCTCTTTTTGCTCTGCTTTCAGAATAAACCAGAGTGCTGATATAGTGGCGAAGTCGAGTGACTTCAGTATTTTTCTATCAGACGTGTTGGACATTTTTGGACAGGGTTTTTTGCATGATGGCAGACAGTGTCTTTCCTTTCCTGTCCTGTCTAATTAGTGTGGGCCCCATCGTTTGCTCAGTCTGTTTTCCTGCCTGTGTTTGTGATTTCATCTTGTCTCACTGACAATATATGTTTGGGGGCTATCTATTCCTTTGGGGTCTGCTCTGGGGCAGTTTAGATTTCCCCTTTCTTGCTTAAGGCTTATTTAGTTCTCCGGCTGTGTCGAGGTGTCTAGGAACATCGCAGGTACGCTCCATGGCTACTGCTAGTTGTGTGGATAGGATCAGGGGTCTGCAATCCGCTTAGTTACCAACCTCTCTGGTTTTCTGTAGCTTAGCGTGCTCTTGCTCTCCTCCTCGGTGACCCAATCATAACACATGGCTATGACAACAAAAACCTGTGTTAGACTGGAGAACTGGAGAGGTGCTCCACTGGGGACATCCCTGTCATAAGAAGTGTCTGGCTCCAGTGGGTCCGGCTAAGGCACCGTCTTGTCCGGCATCGTTGCCCAGTTTGCCTTCTGCCTATTGGTCCTTTGCCAATGTATTTGACAAGAAGGAAGCAGAGACTTTGCCGCCTCACAGGCTGTATGACTGCCCTATCCACTTGATTTCTGGGTCTACACCTATTTGTTAAAAAGAAGGATGGATCACTCCGACCCTGTTGGAGCCTCAAGTAGATCATGGTAAAAAATAAATACCCTATCCCATTGATCCCTGAGTTGTTTGACCCATTAAGAGGTGCCAGGATCTTCACCAATTTTGATTTGAGGGGCGCTTACAATCTAGTCCACATTCGCCGGGGAGAGAATGGAAGGCGGCTTTCAACACAAGGGACGAACATTATGAATACCAAGTCATGCCCTTTGGCCTCAGTAATGCACTGACAATACTTCAAGAGTTTGTCAAAGATAACTTCCGGGGCATACTTTATTCCTGCGTGGTTGTGTATTTAGATGAAATTTTGGTATTCTCCCCAGATCTGGCCTCCCACAAACGAACAGTTTGGGGAGTTCTTCAGCATCTTAAGGAGAAACAACTCTACGCCATGTATGAGAAATGCTTTTTGAACTGTCCACCCTTCCATTCTTGGTTTACATTATCTCAGATACCCAACTCCATCCTTAATGGCCACTGCTTGTTGGAGTCAAAGGCATCCAGAGATTCCTTCGCTTTGCTAACTATTATCGGAAATTCATGCCTCACTTCTACACTCTGACCGCTCATATCTCTGCTACGACCTGAAAAGGAGCCAACCCTAAGAACTGGTCTTCTGAGGTTGAGAAGGCCTTCCGCTATCTGGTCCTTTTCCACTGCTCCTGTTCTGCATCATCCGGATTTGAACAAACAGTTCTTCCTAGAGGTGGACGCATCTTCGGTAGAGGATGGAGCTGTGCTCACTCAGAAATCTTCCCCAGGTCGCCACATGTCTTGTGGTTTCATCTCAAAGGCCTTCTCTGCTCCAGAACATAACTACTCCATTGGTGATCAAAAGTTTAATTAAGATTGCTTTGGAGGCGTGGTGTTATATGCTGGAGGGTGCAGCTTATCCAGTGACTATCTACACGGACCATAAGAACCTGGCGGACCTCCAGTCCACCAAGAGACATAATCCATGCCAAGCCAGGTTTGCCTGCTTTAACTTTTTGTTAGGTCCGGTGACAGGAATGTCCGAGCCGATGCCCTTTCTCGAATTCCTTCAGGAAAGACCCTTGTGGATGAATTTGAGATGGAGCAAGTTTTGTTTGGGGGCCACTAGTCCAAGGTGGCTGGTCACGCGGGACAAAGGAAGACACTACAATTTATTTCTCACCACTACTGGTGGCCATCCATGAGGAGTGAGATTTGTGCTTATGTGGCTGCCTGTCCAATTTGTGCCCGCAGTAAAGTCCCCAGACGACTTCCTACCGGTTCTCTCCTGCCACTACTGACACCAGCTGGTCCATGTCAGCACATAGCTATGGATTTCATTACAGATTTGACAGTATCCAAGGGTTGCACCATCATCTGGGAAGTCGTGGATCGCTTCTCCAAAATGGCGCATTTTGCCCGTGGTTTGCTCTTTTGTCCACTCCTGAACTGGCTGACAGATTCATCAAATATTTTCCATCTGCATGGATTTCCTCCTCACGTTCTGTCTGATCGAAGTCTGAAGTTCACTTCCAGATTCTGACGAGCTTTCTGTAAACATCTGGATATCGTCTTGGATTTCTCCTTGGTCTATCACTCTCAGTCCAATGGGCAAGTGGAGCATGTCAATCAGGTCCTGGACCTGCAACACTTTGTCAATGCCCACCATAATGATTGGGTGAAGTTACTTCCCTGGGCTGAGTTCGCGCACAACAATCACATTAGTAAAGCCTCGGGAGGGTCTACGTTCTACATTGTGTTCGGTCGGCAACCAGAGGTTCCCCTTCCGGTGATGGTTACTTATGATGTTCCTACAGCAAATGTCCTCTCCAAGGATTTTGTAAAGTTGTGGGAAGACACCAAAGCCACTTTAGAAGCTTCCTCCGCCCGTATGAAGAAACATGCAGACAAAAGATGCCTAGATCCTCTATGCTTCCACCCTGATGACAAGGTATGGCTCTCAATCAGGTACGTCCGGCTGAAGGTTCCCTCATACAAGTTGGGTCCTCGTTTTATTGGGCCTTTCGAAGTGTTGAAGCGGATCAACGAGGTCTCCTATAAATTGAAGCTGCCTCCTTCATTGCGGATTCTGAATTTCTTCCATATATTTCTGCTGAAGCGGGTCATCCTGAGTCCCTTCTTCATGGATCCCAGTACCAAGCCCATGCCAACTGCATCGGATGACGTTTTTGAAGTGGAGAACATTTTGGCTGTGAAGAAAGTGTGAGGCAAGACCATCTTCCTTGTTGAATGAAAGGGTTTTGGTCCTGAAGAGAGATCCTGGAAGCAGAAGGAAAACATTTATGCTTCAATTCGCTCCCAGAAATTCCTTGATGGCCTGAAGAGGAGGGGTCGTAAAAGGGGGTACTGTTAGCACCACGTCGGATCCCTGCTCTTCACTCTCCCATTCTTCCAGTCGGTTCCTCCCTTCCTTATGCTCTACATGCTTCCAGCCATGTCCTATGGGCACATGTGTGTGCTCCCACCCTCTTAAAGGGCCAGCAGGGGCACTTGCTATTTCCTCCCCAGCCAAGGGCTGAGAGGCATTATGTATATATTGCTTCCTCCCCACTGGGGAGGTGCCTGAGCAACCTTCCTTTCTGCTGTCTATGTTGTGTAAGGTTGTATACCAGTCCTTGCTGCACTCTGGTGCAAATCCCTGCCTGCTGCACTCTGATGCAGACCCTGTCTGCTGCACTATGGTGCAAATACTGCCTGCTGCACTCTATTGCAAGTCTTGCCTGCTGCACTCTGATGCAGACCCTGCCTGCTGCACTCTGGTGCAAATCCTGCCTGCTGCACTCTGGTGCAAATACTGCCTGCTGCACTCTATTGCAAGTCTTGCCTGCTGCACTCTGATGCAGACCCTGCCTGCTGCACTCTGGTGCAAATCCTGCCTGCTGCGCTCTGATGCAGACTCTTCCTGCTGCACTCTGATACAAACTCTGCCTGCTGCACTCTGGTGAGAACTCTGTTGCACTCTGGTGCGAACTCTTTCTGCTGCACTCTGATGCGAACTCTGTCTGCTGCATTCTAATACAAACTCTGCCTGCTGCTCCATCCAGTCTGTCCTCTGGGTTCAGCTGCTGCGTGTCGGTTGGTCTACCCTGGAGTGGCACCTGGCGTTTATCGGGAGCCAAGTCTAACCTCACCATCAGAAGCTCTAGTGAGCAGTCAGGTGCTCGATTAGTCACGCCCCTCCAGGCTCTCCACGGTCCATGGCAGAGTGGTACCACAAACCACGTCGTGACACCTTGCACCTCAATGGACTGTCATCTTCCTACGCTTGTCATTACCTCCTCTCTATGTGTATACCACAGGTGGGGTAGTCAGCTCTGGAAGATCTGAAGTAACAGCTGCTATTATCCCGGCGAGTCAGCGGAAGGGTAAGACTCTGTAATGTGCCCCATCTTGGGGTACTGTGCTGGGACTGTTCTTCGTGTTACTTGCCTGCTTTGTGGTTCAATAAAGCATTGCCACACTGTTTTACCCTCACCCTGTCTTGTCTAAGTAGAGTTACGCCTATATTAAAAGGAGAGCGGGCATTTGGGACGATGATCCCTGGTCCATGTGGTTGTGGCTAGCGGACCTGGGCACCTGCAGACCCCATGTATCCACAAAACCCCTACCTATTTCTGCAAAATATTCACAAATTTTGCATTTTTCAATCATAAAACAAACAAAATAAACAATTGTGATAAAAAAAAACACAGAAAGTACAAAACTTCAAAAGTGAGAACCTTCAGGCACAATGAGTCTGAAAGGCCACGTAGGTCACACCTGCTCACCACAAATATGGCTGTAAAACTGAGTGGAGAGGATCCCCTGCCGCCTTTGAGAGGCTCAGGGACATAAAAATATGTGAGCTGTGCCTGTCAGGCCTATTGCGCCTGATGCAGGGTTACAAAATCCATCAAAAGAGAAAGAACAGAAGATAAACTAAATCAAATACATAGTTGCTGTGGCTATCTTTTGCATTTAAAACAGCATTTAAACATCGAATTTTAGATACCATATTTTTGGAATTATAAGACGATAAAAATAGGAAAAAAACTTTTTTAAATAAAATGATGGTGCTTCTTATAATCCATGCATGTTATTGCTTATCAAGGGTGGTGGCAGCGATGAAGCGGGGTCCCAGGGTTGCTGCTGGAGGAGGCAAGAGTGGAGCATCGCTGCAGGCCGCAGGCTGGGATAAGGGGGTGCTGCTGCGGGTGTCCGGTGCTGCTGCGGGGGCTCTGCCGACATTTTGTGAAAGGCCAGAGTCCCAGCAGTTCCATGGTTTCTTATGCGATGGACTCTGGGAAAATGGCTGTCGGGAGCCGTGCATGCGCAGATGGAGATCTCGGCACCAAAATCTCAGGAGATGAAATCTCAGCTGTACCGTTTACAATCTGGTGTCCCCCTTTTACACACTATTGAAACTGTACTTATTTACCCCTTTATGCCATAGCCAGTTTTTTTTTTTTCGTTTTTGTTTTTTTCGTCCTCATTATTAAATTGCACCATTGATTTTACGATATAGTGTAACGGAAAACAGAAAAAAAAATCTAAGTTCGGGGAAACTGCAAAAAAAAAGTGCAATTCCACAATGGTTTTGTGTTTTTTTAATTACCATATTCACTATATGGTAAAACTGACTTGGCAGTGTGATTTCGGAGATCAGTACAAGTATGCAGATACCAAACATGTATGTATAGTTTATATTTTATTCAAGTTGTGAAAAATATTCAGAAAAGTGTATGATAAAAATGTTTTGTGCTTGTCACCTTTTTCTGAGACTTATTATTCAGGATCTGAGGCTAAATGATGGCTTATTTTTTGCACCCTGAGATTATTTTTTTTACTGATATCACTTTGGGGTAGATGCAATGATTTGTTTGCCTGTTATTGCATTTTATCTGCAATGTTGCTGCAGCCAGAAAACCATAATTTTGGCTTTTTTTTTCTGTTACGCTGTTTACCGATCTGATTCATTTATTTAATATTTTGATAGATAGGACATTTCTGAATGCAATGATGCCAAATATGTGTACTTTTTGTAATTGTTATATTTTCAATAAGCAAAACGGGGAAGGTCAGGACTTTGACTAGGCCACTTCAAAGCCTTAGTTTTGTTTTTATTAAGACATTGAGAGGTTGACTTGCTGGGGTGTTTTGATCATTGTCCTGCTGCATAACCCAAGTGTGTTTCAGTTTGAGGTCACAGACAAATGGCCCCACATTTTCCTTCTGGATTTTTTGGTATACAGCAGAATTCATGGTTCTATTTACCACAGCAAGTCTTCCAGGTGCTGCAGTAGTAAAACAGCCCCAGACCATCACACTAGCACCACTATATTTTACTGTTGGTATGATGTTCTTTTTCTGAAATGCTGTGTTACTTCTATGCCAGATGTAATGGGACATACACCTTCCAAAAAGTTTAACTTTTGTCTTGTCAGTCCACAGAGTATGCTTCCAAAAATCTTGGGGATAATCCTGATGTTTTCTGGCAAAACTGAGACAAGCCTTCATGTTCTTATTGCTCAGTTGTGCTTTTCATCTTGGAACTCTGCCATGCAGGCCATTTTTGCCCAGTCTCTTTCTTATGGCGGAGTCATGAACACTGACCTTAACTGAGGCAAGTGAGGCCTGCAGTTCTTGGATGTTGTTGTGATGTCTTTTGTGACCTCTTGGGTGAGTCGTCACTGCGTTCTTGAGGTAATTTTGGTTGGCTGACCACTCCCAGGAAGGTTCACCACTACTCCATATTTTTTCCACTTCTGGATAATGGCTCTCACTGTATTTTGCTGGAGTCCCAAAGCTTTAGAAATGGCTTTACAACCTTTTTCAAACTGATAGGCCTCAATTACTTTGTTTCTCATTTGTTCCAGAATTTCTTTGGATCACGGCATGATGTCTAGCTTTTGAATATCTTTTGGTGTAATTCACTTTGTCAAGCAGGTCCTATTTAAGCAATTTCTTGTTTGAAAACAGGTGTGGTAGTAATAAGGCTTGAGTTTGGCTATGAAATTTGAACTCAGCTTCCCAAAGATGTGATAAACCACAGTTAATTTATATTTTAAAGGGGGGCGGGGGGGCAATCACATTTTCACACAGAACCCTGTAAGTTTGGATTCCTTTTTCCCTTCATAATAAATACCTTCATTTAAAAGCTGATTTTTGTGTTTACTTGCGTTATCTTTGTCTAATATTTAAATGTGTTTGCTGATCTGAAACTTTTAAGTGTGATAAAAATGCAAAAGAATAGGAAATCAGGAAGGGGCAAACACTTTTTCACATAACTGTATGTTGTGAAGGGGTTAAAGACTCTAACAAACTACTAACAGCTAAATGTAATGGTCATTGCTCCTTGCTGATTCTTCTGGAATTCTGTACTGCATTTGACACTTTGGATCACCAGCTATGCTTCAATATCTTAGCCTCAAAAAACTGCTCGCTCTTTATTCTCCTCCTACTTCTCAGACCGTTACTTGACTGTATAATATGCTGGCTCTTCTTCCTTTACTCTTCCCCTTATTGTTGAGGTTCTACATGTTCAGTCCTAGCCCCCCTCCACTTTTTTCTATATACTGCCCCTATTGGACAAAACAAAAGCAGGTTTGGTTCCGGTACCATCTATTTGCTGATGACCCCTGTTCTCCTGACATAACCCTCGCCTTAAAGGTGTTGTCCAGTCTTAAGCTACAAGTTTGCAGTCACTCTATGCGACTGCATACTTGGGAATCCTCATACAGTATAATAACCCCACACAGCCCTGCACACAGTATAATGGCTCTCCACAGCCCTCCATGCAGTATAATGGCTCTCCACAGCCCTCCATGCAGTATAATGGCCTCCACACACACAGCCCTCCCACGCTGGTGAGCAGGTATGTGTTTAACACTTCACATTTATTAGAAATTATTATTAAAACACTGAATAGTGATAGTTTTGCTTCTTCTCTTCAAGTATGCTTCACTGTAGCCCAAGCTTGGGTGTCTCCATGTGATGACTCCCTACAGTGAAAACAGGTGAACCAATCTTTGGTAAGCTCACACTCTCTCCCAATTTCCTTGCTTTTCCTGATTACAGGGTGGGACAATATTACAGGACAACATCCAGGATGGAGGTCATTTTTACATAATGGAGTACAGTATTGCAATCGGTCATTATATCCGAAGAATAGCATTAACTTCCATGGCATGACTATCATATGTGCAAGTACTCAATGGAGTATCGACTGACCTTTAATTATCAAAGTCCTAAATTTGAACATCTTAGCCCTGGAAAAATCTCTTCTGAATGGTATAGGTTGATTAGCAGGTTCTATAAATCTCCGCCATAACCTATCACATTGTCATCTAAAATCAGACTCTTCCAAGCAGTCTCTATGAGCACAAAGGTGTTGGCTGGCAAAATAAACTCAAATGACTTCTCATTGTATGGAGAACACAAGTTATCTATATAGGGTTAACTTAAGAACAGCACAGTTATTGCTCCTTAAAAAGGACTTACAGTGCCTTCTTTTTTTTTTTTTTTTACAAATTTAGTTGGTCTAAGGATATCAGCCAGTTTGCACTGAAATTAAAGGTGTTGTCCCACAAGCAAAGTATTATAAAATTAATAGATCTTACAATAAGTTCCACAATTGAATATATGAAAAAGTGTCCCTTTCCTGAGATAATCTAATAAATGTGCCCCTGCTATGTACTGTGTACTGGCTGTGTCTGACCATACAGGAACATGGTCTGATCATACCAAATCTCCTGGACAGGGGAGGTTGCAAAAGAGAGGATACAGACAATACAGCATGGGATCACAGCTGATTCTTTCTGTGTGTAAAAAATATGTGACCATTCTAACTTGATCATCAATTATATTGCTGACAGTTTCAGCAGCAATCCACCTATTAGGTTAGAAATGTAGGAGCTATCATCTCTAATTGGTCTTTTGATTTACAAGTGTGTTTAGTGAACCTTTAAAAACCCTCTACACAGCATATTGCCTTCAATTCTTTGTACCTTCAATTCTCTCCTCCGCCCCCCAGCACCTCCTCCCTCTCCACTCATCTCAGCTGAAGACTTTGCCTCATTTTTCAAGGAGAAGATTGATAACATCAGAGACAGTTTTGGTCAACAACCCCCAGTGCCCTTCCTCCTACCTGCACTGCCCTCCTCCCCCAAAACCAACTTCTCCACCAGTACAGAAGATCGACTCTCCACTCTACTCTCAAGATCACATCTCACTACCTGTGCACTTGACCCGATCCCATCCCACTTCATCCCAAACCTCACCACAGTCTTCATCCCAACCCTAACCCATCTCTTCAACCTATCACTAACAACTGGTGTTTTCCCCTCAAGCTTTAAACATGCCTCAATCACACCTATCCTCAAAAAGCCCTCTCTTGACCCATCCTCTGTATCTAGCTATCGCCCTATATCACTTCTCCCCAATGCCTCAAAACTACTGGAACAACACGTCCATCTTGAAGTATCCTCCCACCTCTCTTCTTGCTCCCTCCTTGACCACTTGCAATCCGGCTTCCGGCCACACCACTCCACTGAAACTGCCCTAACTAAGGTCACCAATGACCTACTAGCCGCCAAGGCCAAGCGACACTACTCTGTCCTCCTCCTCCTGGACCTGTCCTCTGCCTTTGACACAGTGGACCATTCCCTATTACTACAGACCCTCTCATCTCTTGGAATCACAGACTTGGCCCTATCTTGGATTGCGTCATACCTAGCAGACCAGACATTCAGCATCTCCCATTCGCACACCACCTCCTCACTGCGCCCCCTATCTGTAGGAGTCCCGCAAGGTTCAGTCCTAGGGCCCCTGCTCTTCTCCGTTTACACCTTCGGCCTCGGACAGCTCATAGAAACTCATGGCTTTCAGTATCATCTCTATGCTAATGACACACAGATCTACATCTCTGGACCAGATATCACCTCCCTACTAAGCAGAATCCCTCAATGTCTGTCTGCTATTTCATCCTTCTTCTCCACTAGATTTCTAAAACTTAATATGGACAAAACAGAATTAATCATCTTTCGCCCATCTCACATGATCCCCCAACAGACCTATGCATTAAAGTAAACGGCTGCCCACACTCTCCAGTCCCACAAGCTCGCTGCCTCGGGGTTATCCTTGACACTGATCTCTCTTTCAAACCACATATCTAAGCCCTTTCCGCTTCCTGCCGACTTCAACTCAAAAATATTTCATGGATCCGTACATTCCTCAACCAAGAATCTGCAAAAACCCTAGTCCATGCCCTCATCATCTCCCGCCTTGACTACTGCAACCTCCTGCTCTGTGGCCTCCCCTCTAACACCCTCGCACCCCTCCAATCTATTCTTAACTCTGCTGCCCGACTAATCCACCTGTCCCCCCGCTATTCCCCAGCCTCTCCCCTCTGTCAGTCCCTGCACTGGCTTTCCATTACCCAAAGACTCCAGTTCAAAACCCTAACCATGACATTCAAAGCCATCCACAACCTGAGTCCTCCATACATCTGTGACCTAGTCTCCTGGTACTTGCCTGCACGAAACCTCCGATCCTCACAAGATCTCCTTCTGTACTCCCCTCTTATCTCCTCTTCCCACAATCGCATACAAGATTTCTCCCGCGCATCCCCTCTGCTCTGGAACTCTCTACCACAACATATCAGACTCTCGCCTACCATGGAAACCTTCAAAAAGAACTTGAAGACCTACCTCTTCCGACAAGCCTACAACCTGCAGTAACCACTGATCCACCAAACCGCTGCACAACCAGCTCTACCCTCGCCTACTGTATCCTCACCCATCCTGTTGTAGATTGTGAGCCCTCGCGGGCAGGGTCCTCTCTCATCCTGCACCAGTCGTGACTTGTATTGTTTAAGATTACTGTACTTGTATGTATTATGTATACCCCTCCTCACATGTTAAGCGCCATGGAATAAATGGCGCTATAATAATAAATAATAATAAAAATATTGCCATTATTGCCCATTTTCTTAATTTGATGACTCTGATTTGTCAGAATACAATATTGGGAATAAAATTTTGCCTACAAGTATTTTTCTCACTGAGATGTATCTACTTTGCTCACTAATCCTCCATTCCTAATTTCCGATGTCATATCTGCCTGAAACCTTCCTTGCTGCTAATCATTGTTTCCTTTGTGCCTTACCTGCCTGCTGCACCAACGCCCATTCCCTAAGTGACCATCTGGACCTAGGGCTTGGAAGAGCCACCTGATCAGATGAACTGAAACAGAATGTTACATTTTAAGAAAAACAGGTGGTAGTTTGCTGCTTAGAGCAGTAATAAATATATTTCTAGGTGCATTTACATGCAGCTATTGAAGGTTCTCAAAGGAACATTGTTCCAAACATCTTAGAGAACTAACTACAGATCTTCTGGAGATGACGTGCAAATCCTTCTGTCTCTTCATGCAATCTCATGTAATCTCATGCAGACTTGATTATGTTGAGATCAGAGCACTATCACTTTCAGGTCTCTTCTATATGCTTAAGATAGTTCTAAATGATATTGCTTGTCTATTTGGTGTCAATGTCGTGCAGAATAAGTTGCCACCCTGATGATAATGAATGAGAGGTAAATATCTGCCTGTATTTCTCAGCATTGAGGAAACCATCAACCCTGACTAAATCAAGAACCTCATTTGCTAAAATGCAGCACCAAATTTGCAAGGACCCTCCACTATAGATAGTGTAGAGAGATAGAATGATTTTTGCAAGTCTACATCCATAGAAGATCTGTGTAGAAGATCTGTGGTCAGTTCTCCATGATGTTTGAAACAATATCCCTGCGGAGTTCCTTCAAATACTGTGTCTTAGTGTACCTGGTAGAATGGATGCTTTTAAGCTGTTTTAAAGTCAAAGGGCAGTCACACCAAATATTGATTTGATTTTACTTTCTCTGTTAATGTACTTGGCATTTTAATAATTGATAAAAATAAACTATTAACACTTCTATTTTTTAAAGGATTTTTATTTTGTTGCATTGTTATTAAGCCTGTGAAAACATAGCTAGGATTCAAGATCAATGAAAAATGCATAATTAAATGGTGAGACACTCTCCATACAACATGACTAACCAGCAAAAGAACTCAGAACAGCTTATATCTCAAAAGAGGTAAGTATGAGTACATGGTACAATTCAAAACAAAATTATAACTAAAGCCAAGTTTTTTACAAAATTATAGTCACTTTATTATATAACATAACTAAACAAGGCAAAAGAAAACACATAGTAAACACCATGTATAAAGTACATACATACTTAAAACCAGTGAATGATGATGCAACGCATGGTGTGACTGCACAAGTATTCATACTAATTCCATCACGGAAATGCTCCTTTTTTCATCTCTTTAATTGCTGGCTGGATAGGAGGGGGATCTATTTGTTTCGTTACCATGTACCCTGGTAACGAAACAAATAGATCCCCCTCCTATCCAGCCAGCAAGTAAAAAGATGAAAAAAGGAGCATTTAGGTAGTAAGAAAACTCTTACCCACTGCCCCCCAAGGAAGCAGAAAGCGAAACACGCGTTGGGGCCTCAGCGTGACACGCAGACATTATAATATGGGTAAGAGATTTCTTTCTACCTAATTGCTTCTTTTTTCATCTCTTTACTTGCTGGCTGGATCTTTTTGGGACCAATGAGGGATTGCTGAATATCCCAATTACTCATGGGCACTTATACATTTGTGTCTTAGGACCTCTTGATATACATACAGTATATATATGTTACCCATATGAGTGGATACATTACATCAATCCCTTTCATTATGAACACAAATTTTTTGGACTTCCCCTTTCCTCCTGCCTTTAGGCTTTTATAACTCTTTACCCACATCTGTGGATTCTCATGACACTTGTACACAAAATTTTGCTACAGTGTACCCTTTTCATTTCCCTGATGGTATTATTATGAATACTTGTGTAGTCACACCAAGAGTTGCATCATTATTCACTGGTTTTAAGTATCTATGTAATTTATATATTATATATATATATATTATATTGATATATATATTTGCAGTTACATATTTAGGTCGGAGTCACACTAAAGAGGAATACGGACGAGTGATATGCGATAAAACAATTGCATAGTACTCAGACCGCTGTTAATCTATGGGTCAGCTCTCATCACCTTTTTTTTTCTCGGCCGTATTATACGTACAAGTGAAATCGCAGCGTATATCATCCGAGACTCGCCAATGCAAGTTTATGGATGCGAGAAAAAAACGGACACCACAAGGACAATACGTGTGACTTGCGAGAAATACGCAAGCATTCTCCATGTGATAGGAAATTGAATCATCCATTATCAGGAAGCTTTGGCATACAAATTTCCCTGGCAACCTCTAGAAAAATCCAGGAACACACCTCTATGGAACGGAGTCCAGCAGCATGGCCGCACACATAAATGTGGAGATGCTCATAGTTCTGGTTCAGGAGAGGCCAGAACTATGGGCCCAACGTGACGCACATTATGCTGACCGCGCATGTAAGGATGCAGCATGGAGGAGAATCTGTACACAAATGTTCCCCTACTTGAGGAAAGACATTGTGAGGTGCAGCAACAAATTAGTAAGTACAAACATTAAAAAAGTACTCTTAAAAGTTCCACATGTGGTAACAAATGAACATAACATCATCATATGTGATGATTTTGTAATATGCCTATTTCAGACTTTACGCTTGCCAAGTAGCAGGCCACATTACACTGAAGCCTACATTTTTTAATCCAAACACTGTGATTGAATGTTAAAACATTTTTTGTGTTATTTTGCAGCCACTGATGTCACAAGATTCTGGCGCAGCTGCTGAGATCAGTACCGGTGGGAGCGACAGCAGCGGGGCAGGAGTGGGGATGCACCACCCTAGAAAATAAAGTACATCTATTATGATTGACTTCATTTTCTTGCTCCCATAATGGATCTGAGACCATAAGTGCATGCATGACACCACATTTGACACATACTCTTTTGTTCAAAATGTATTGTTTCTTTTTTTTTTTTTTTTAACTTTGTGCTTAAAAAAGAACTGAGTCAAATCTGACCGTGATGGAAACGGCTTCCAACTCAGAGGTCAATATTGACCCCATTGGGGTTAATGAAGAAGTGGCTGGCCCATCTTCGGCACCATCAGGCAGCCCACAGCCACCACCACAAGCAGTGCCTTCAGCCCAACAGGAGGCCAATCCTGAGGAAGATGACTATGGCCACAGTAGAAGCCCAACCTTGCCACTGGATACTTCACCCAAGGCTGCCACCATCCCACGCCATGGCCAGTGCAGGAGGGAGCTTCCAACCCCAGGCAACAGGAGGCAAGTGGACAGTGGGGTGATGGACTATTTGTCAAGGACTGTGAATGACGATGGGGAGGAAGCTTATGCCCAGAGTCTTGCACGCTACCTCTGTCGAATTCCCTATGAGGTCAAGCGGCGGGCCAGAGGGGCAATTCAAATCCTGACTGATGCCTGTATACCACTGAATAATCTCAATCCGGTATTTTCTTTTCTAGAAAAGTGGTTATTGTCGAGCAGTAACCAACTGCAAATCCCAGGAATACCGAAAATGCAGGCTCAATCAGTTGCTGACCCACCTCCCCCATGTATGCCTTCACCTCAGCCACAGCAGCCCCCACCCCAACATCTGGCTCCACAGGTCTAATTTTATGAACATGCTGCACCTGCCCAATATGGCCACTTAAGCAGACCCAATGTTGGAGACTGGTCCCAACATGGGCATGTTTGACATGGCTATATTGAGGGGTATGAACAAATTGGCCAACAGCCATGCCATCCACCCCCATATGATGCTCCCCAACAGGATCCTTCCTTGCTTATGAATCCTGGCTCAGCATAATCATACCACAGGGTGAAAGTCAGACTGTCCAACAAAGTCACCCTTCCTCACATGCTGGTCTTCCGCCGTCACCACCATCACTTACCAAAACTTATAGGCAAAAATGTTAATGTGCCATATATGTTTCAATTTTATTGTATTTGAGTAGGCCCAGTTTTATAGGTCGGATATGCCATATGGCAAAAATATGGTATTTTGGTTACATTCAAAAGATTTTTTAATTAAAAGAAGTTATATCACTATCAGTGGTTTCTGTTGTTGTGACAAGATAGATGATGTGTTGCTTGACATATTTTAAACATTATTACGCAATCACAACACACACCTCACACATTAACATTACTTTATTTTTTTAACCCAAAAAAATAAATCACAACTGAGAAAAAGCATTGTCTTCCCATGGAGTATATCCCTCTGGTGAAACAAAATAGTTTTTAAACACATCCCGCACTTTAAGTCCAGAGGGCTGACGATGTGCATGAAGTACATGTGTAGTAGGCCTGTCATTATTTCCATCCGCCACTTCATCACCACCATTTGACATACAGTCATGGATTCTGGTGAAGTTGTGAAGCATCACACACGCTTTAAAAACCTCATTCACATTTACTTCACTAAGTTGAAGGGCTGACTGCAGGACCTGCCATTTTGCACAGAGAATGCCAAAGGCACACTCCACCAGTCGTTGTGCGTGGGATAGGCGGAAATTAAAGATTCTGTGTTGGTGGTCCAGGGCTCTACATGGATAGGGCTTCATGACGTGGCGTATTAATTGAAAGGTCTCATCTGCAACCATCACATAAGGCACCACTTCCATAGGAGACCCTGGTAGCTGACGTGGGGGTGAGAGGTCCAACTCATTACTGCACAGCCGCTGACCCATTATGGAAGAATTGAAGATTCTGGAGTCTCCAGTTCTTCCATGGCCCCCAATATCTACAATTATAGACCTGCAGGCATTGTCGACCAGGGCCAACAACACTACAGAAAAATACTGTTTATAATTATAATATTGGGAGCCTGAGTTTGGCGGCTTATGCACACGAATGTGCTTCCCATCCAGGGCTCCAATAGAGTTTGGAAACTGGCACGTTTCCTCAAAGCCACGGGCTATCTGCACCCAATCTTGGACTTTGGGCTCAGACGTGACCGATTGATGCACTCGGGACCATATTTCAGAGCACATACACCGGACAATGCCTGAGATGGTGGATTTCCCAATTAAAAATTCCAGATGAAGAGCCACATAGGAGAGCCCAGTGGAAAGGTATCTATAAGGTAAGAAACAAACCAAAAAATTACATATCCATGCCTCAACAAAACAGTTTAGGCCTTCCAAAAAGTGATGGCCAGTAAAAAATAAGCCCTGCCTTAATAAAATAAAAAAAAAATACCTTTGCTCCTATTCAAAGCAGCATATATTGTCAAAGGTTAAATGTGAGAGTAAAAAAATAAATAAAACAAAAATAAACAACAAAAAGGATGAGTGTATTTTACTAAAACACACAAGTAAAATCCATCATCAACATCAACATAAAATACATCATGCATAGTATGTATGAATACATACCGTAAAGCAGGGGTCTCAAACTCGGCAAAGTAAATGGGCCGCACATTAAAAAAAATTTAAGCCGGCGGGCCGCATTTCTTTCAAACTTAATATAGTACAAAATTATTGTTAAACAATTGTTTATTTGAACTACTATAACAATTCTATATTACTGTACTATAATACTGCTAGGTTTAAACTTATGTAGGGGCAGTTACAGCACAGGCATGGGGGCTGTGTACCTGTATGTAGGGGCAGTTACAGCACAGGTATAGGGGCTCTGTACCTGTATGTAGGGGCAGTTACAGGTCAGGTATGGGGCTCTGTACCTGTATGTAGGGGCAGTTACAGTACAGGTATGGGGGCTCTGTACCTGTATGTAGGGGCAGTTACAGCACAGGTATGGGGGCTCTGAACCTGTATGTAGGGGCAGTTGCAGCACAGGTATAGGGGCTCTGTACCTGTGTGTAGCGGCAGTTACAGGTCAGGTATGGGGGCTCTGTACCTGTATGTAGGGGCAGTTACAGGTCAGGTATGGGGGCTCTGTACCTGTATGTAGAGGTAGTTACAGCACAGGTATTGGGGCTCTGTACCTGTATGTAGGGGCAGTTACAGCACAGGTATGGGGGCTCTGTACCTGTATGTAGGGGCAGTTACAGGACAGGTATGGGGGCTCTGTTCCTGTATGTAGGGGCAGTTACAGCACAAGTATGGGGTCTCTGGACCTGTATGTAGGGGCAGTTACAGGTCAGGTATAGGGGCTCTGTACCTGTATGTAGGGGCAGTTACAGGTCAGGTATGGGGGCTCTGTACCTGTATGTAGGGGCAGTTACAGCACAGGTATGGGGGCTCTGTACCTCTATGTAGCGGCAGTTACAGCACAGGTATGGGGGCTCTGCACCTGTATGTAGGGGCAGTTACAGCTCAGGTATGGGGGTTCTGAACCTTTATGACCACTGCACACATACACAATGCCGACAGACCCCACTGATTGGACAGTTGTCGCCTATAGAGCGGTGTGACAACCCCTGCAGGCAGCAGTCAGCAGTGAGCCCGCTGTGATGAGAGGCTAATTTTCTCCTGCTCAGCCCACAGCCAGAACTTTACACCCAGTCACTAATCCCAACAGTGAGCGGCAGCACAGCTCTGCAGGATCAGCCCACGTGATACAGTGAAGCGCAGGTAACACAAGTGCGCAGTTATTACCTCCTACATAGCCATCCCCGCTGTATAACATGGAGCAGTCCACGGCCGGCACCAGCACACAGCGCTGTACAAAATGTACCTGAGTTCTCTCACACACACGCGCTGGGAGAAAGCTGCAAAGTGCAAACTGCTCCCACAGGATCTGCAGTGATGACACAGTCATGTGATCAGTCACATGGGAGGGAGGAGTCATGAGATGGGATGCTTTTGTTGTCAAGGTGTTGTTCTAGTCTAGTCACTAGGGAGCAGCGCACTCCTCTCTAGCATGAGACATGTGGGGCACCGCGGGCTGCAGATGCCTGCCTCAGGGGCCGCATGCGGCCCGCTGGCAGCATGTTTGAGACCCCTGCCGTAAAGTAAGTAAAAGGTGCTCATCTGTGGAAATACACTTGGGCATCTTGGTGTCCTTGAAGGTGATCCCAGGAGGCACAATCTCCATCAGAATGTCAAATGTGGGCATGCTCATCCGACAATACTGGAAGAACTTGTCAGGATGGCTACGTAAAGAAGCATAGAGATGGTGGAAATGCCCTTTAGTAAGCCGTCACCTCATAAGTGGATGCATCCAAATTCTTCTCCGCCTCCTCGGATCCACAATCACTGGGCATGGCTCACCAAAATGTCTGAACAAAACCCTTTGAAAAAGCACATGCTCTGTAGTGTTGAAGGTAAACCTATCTGACATGTTTGACACAAAGGAGCAACACCACAACACCAGCATGGACTCTAATGCAAAGATTGGAGGCTGTCACTTATTGTTGAGGCAATAAATAGGGTTGATGATTATGATTTTAATTAATTTCAGGCCACGGATGAGTTAAATGTCCATTTTGCAAGTGTGTGAGAATATCACGGCATACGCATCACATACTGATGCCATACAGATGTCACACAGATACTTAGATGTGAGGAAATCGCATCATCGCATTGCAAACGGATTACATACGGATCAGTGTTCGGAGAACATTTGTGCGATTCTCAGCCATCAAAATCGGACCTATTTTTTATATGTTTAGTGTGACTCCAGCCTAACACACATATACAATGCTATATAGCATAACACAAAGTACTGCATGCTTAACACAAACAGGTGCTTGTCACAAAATTAGAATATCATTAAAAAGTTAATTTATTTCAGTTCTTTAATTCAGAAAGTGAAACTCATATTATATAGAGTCATTACACACAGAGTGACCTATTTCAAGTGTATATTTCTGTTAATGTTGATGATTATGGGTTACAGCCAATGAAAACACAAATATAATATACTCATATATATGAGTTTCACTTTTTGTATTGAAGAACTGAAATAAATTAACTTTTTGATGATTTTCTAATCTTGTGACAAGCACCTGTATATCTTAATTTCCAGGACTCTCACTGAAGATAGATCTTAAAGGGGTTGTCCGGGCTTTTCACATAATCTCAGTACATATCTGGGCTGCAGAATTATGACAATAAGTAATTTACTTTCTGTCACTAGTTTGCACGGTTTTCTAGATATTCTGAACAGAACGTCCAAGGGGGGGGGTGTTATGGCATTGAAATGAGAACTAGTCATAACCTCCTACTCTACTCCAAACATGCCCTCTATAGCAACAGCCCCACCCTCCATAGCTACTGGCCCTCCCTGTCCACATGAAGCAGCCCTCATCACACAGTAAGGAATTCTTCCCCTCCAGCAGCCTCAGTGCAGAGAGCAGAGAGCTGCTCCTCCCCCAGACACACACTGAACAGTTATCTATGGAAAGTGAAACTAGTGAGGAGGGAAAATCGTCCTGTATTCTGGGACACTCCATGATCACAATACATAACTCATTATCAGTAATTCCTTCCCTCACTGTCCCAGGCTGCTGGCAGCAGTGAGAGCAGACTGTGTGATGGCCAGTGATGGGGGTCTGCAGCTTCTAATCTGCACAGGGGATGGCAGTCACTGATGTAATCTGTTGTGTGACAAAGCCTCTGCTGTGTGAATGAGACAGCTCTGTGTCACTGATGTCTTCTCACAGCAGCAGATTTGGTGCAGTGTATGTGCGAAGCTCCACCAAACTCCCAGCAAGCTCCAGTGACCAGCACCACCCACTGCCCACTCATGGCTGGCAGTAAACTGCACCAGCACTCATCTTTATCATTATTCCAGCATTGGAAAGAACACAGCAGTGATCGTGTATTTGTGAAAGCAGCACAATACATACAGTACATACATACACCCCCCAACACTTCACACTGTTACAGCTGCTGATTGGACAGGCTGCTCCCATCAGTATTTGTGTCATTAGAGACACAGTGCTCACACATACACTGCACCAAATCTGCTGCTGTGTGAAGACATCAGTGACACAGAGCTGTCTCATTCACCCAGCAGAGGCTTTGTCACACAACAGATTACATCAGTGACTGCCATCTCCTGTGCAGATTAGAAGCTGCAGACCCCCATCACTGGCGATCACACAGTCTGTTCTCACTGCTGCCAGCAGCCTGGGACAGTGAGGGAAGGAAATACTGATAATGAGTTATGTATTGTAATCATGGAGTGGAATACAGGACGATTTTCCCTCCTCACTAGTTTTACTTTCCATAGATCAGTGTTCAGCGGAGGAGCAGCTGCTCTCTGCAGTGAGGCTGCTGGAGGGGAAAAATTCGTTACTGTGTGATGACGGCTTTTTCATGTGGACAGGGAGGGCCTGTTGCTATGGAGGGTGGGGTTGTTGCTATAGAAGACATGTTTGGAGTAGAGTAGGAGGTTACGACTAGTTCTCATTTCAATGCCATAACACCCCCCCTTGGACGTTCTGTTCAGAATATCTAGAAAACCGTGCAAGCTAGTGACAGAAAGTAAATTACTTATTGTCATAATTCTGCAGCCCAGATATGTACTGAGATTATGTGAAAAGCCCGGACAACCCCTTTAATAACATGGGCTATATGTTTTACTGTGTTGCCCTGCTGCAGAATAAATTTGGAGCTGATCAGATGCTTCTGTGATGGTATTGTTTTAATGATAAGTATATTGGCTTGGAGATTTAATTCACATTTGATAAATAAGGGGTTAATTACATTATTATACTCACCTGTCCTCAGCCCTCCCTAAAATTGTCTCACTGCATTCTCCTCTCATTGCTTCCATTTAGGCTTCTTTTTTATTATGGGTCTTCTGGCACTGTTGCTGTGTACTCCCTATGGGCTCACAATGGGGTCAGTGAACCTCATTGATGTCAATGGCGTGAATCGTGTCCCACTTTGTGGGATACAATGCATCTTATTATTAAGGGGGGGGAGTATAGCAGTTAATTGTTTTAAACCCTTTTTGGCCCTCATTGCAGCCATTTTGCATTGTTTGGACAAATCAAATCCTAAAAAATTAGAATTCTTCATAAGAAAATTTTTGGAAGAAATTCAATTCACTCAACTTTTATAATAGCCATATATAATCACTACCTCTTCTTTTCGTGTTGCTGTTTTACATGCAATGTGCACATGCAGGAGAGAATTACCAGCTAAAATTTCAGCAACTTCTAACAGTAGCTTTAGGTTTTACCTGAATTCAGAGGTTTTAGCACTTTGACTTTTGCATTAGATCAGCTACTACAGAATTAATAGTACAGTTTATAATTTGGTAACTCTAGGAAATGGCATGCAAATTTCATTCAGTGTAGTCTTTCACATCTCATACATTGTGTATTCGAGCAAAACTTTGCATAAACATTTCTTCACGGCTCACTATAGCACTTAAGCAATGTAAGCAAATTAAGCACCTTCAATGTTCTCTCCTAGCAGTGAGAGGATCCACACTATTGATCCATGGTTCCTGGCAGTGATCTATCACTTGGAAGCTGAGCTAAATCATTGCTGTTGAGAAGAAGCATTACTAATTAGCTGACAACTCCAAATAGCTCTTCAACTGAATTAATTCTTGCACTTAGATTCCATGTTTTATTAATGTTGTAGTCCAATTTGCAATAAAGTCAGTCCGTAACGAGGGCTTATACATTTAATATCGATTGTAATACCAGCTAGTGACAGGTATATGGTATTTCAAAGACAATAGAACAAGTCATAAATACTACATATGAAGGAAGGGGGTGTGTAATAGGTATCATTATTTAGGAAAAAAAATGAAACGCTTTAAAGATTATGAAGTGTATCACTTCTAAGTGAGATGGAGAATATTTCATAGTTGGCAGAGAGCTAGATCTGAAAATTATGCTGTCACCCTTCCCTTATATAACTTGCCGTGGAATTTTTCACACCTATAAATGAGTTTTAAATGGAGAATAAAAATCCAAAATTGATTTGGGTCCGTTAGAAATTTTTAACATGTATTTATAAAACTACTAGCTGAAGAGCCCGGCGCTGCCCGGGCATAGTAACTAACTGTGGCTAGTTATCGCAAATTATAATTATCCTCCATCCCATAGTCCCGTGCCCATATACCCATCATACATATCCTCCATCCCATAGTCGAGTGCCCATATACTGATCACACATCCTCCATCCCATAGTCCCATGCCCATATACCCATCATACATATTCGCCATCCCATAGTCGAGTGCCCATATACCCATCACCCATTCTTCATCTCATAGTCCCATGCCCATATACCCATCATACATATCCTCCATCCCATAGTTCCGTGCCCATATACCCATCATACATATCCACCATCCCATAGTCCCGTGCCCATATATCCGTCATACATATCCTCCATCCCATAGTCCAGTGCCCATATACCCATCACACATTCTCCATCCCATAGTCCTGTGCCCATATACCCGTCATACATATCCTCCATCCCATAGTCCAGTGCCCTTATACCAATCACACATCCTCCATCCCATAGTCAACCATTATGACATCACAGTGAGTGGCGGGGCTTGCAACCTATGATGACATCAGCGTCGCCATGGCAGCTATTATGACATCATAATGAGGGGTGGGGCTTGATACATACACACTGTTTCCCCATTATGTAGATAGGGGCAAAATTGTTTGGTGAATTGGAATGCGCGGGGTTAAAATTTCACCTCACAACATAGCCTAGGACGCTCTCAGGGTCCAGACGTGTGACTGTGCCAAATTTTGTGGCTGTAGCTGTGACGGTGCGGATGCCAATCCTGGACATACACACACACACACATACATACATACATACACACACTTGAGCTTTATATCTTAGATAGACCCATCTTAAGAAACTATTTGAGTAAAATATCCAAGACAGAATCGTCTTTATACAAGAATTTCACGAGCTGACATTGGTCATACAGCCATGATTGGCTTCATATTTATTTTGCATCAAAGCTATGACCCCAAGCATACAGCCTATATCATTAAAAACTTCATTTCAGCCTAAAGAAGAATAAGTCCTGAAAGTGATGATATAGCATCAAACTTATCCTTCTCCTGGGTGGGAAGACAAAATACGGGGTGGCACAAGTATGGAAACACGACACAACTTGTCTTCATAACAGGAAAAATAACAGTTTGCCATTACATTGAAACATTAATTTGGTTGTGAAACCAGTGGTAACGACAATTCTCCAAAACATCATGCCATTATTCAATGCGACAACATCAGGTCACATTTTGGGTTATTGTGAGCATCGTGTATGGCCTAAAGATTCTACTATGGCCTGCAGCATCTCCGGACGTGTCTCCCATTAAGCAAATCTAGGATATTATTGGTCAGCAACTGCAAAGAGAGCTGCCAACATCAGATCTTGATGATTTGCACACCCAAGTGGATTCACTGTGGCATAACTTTCTTCAGACAACCATTAATAACCTATTGATTGCATGCCAAAGTGTTCAAGTGTTTGTATTTCTGCTAGTCATGCCCCTTCCTGAATAAATTGAGATGATTTGAATTTCTTTTTACATTGCTTTATTATTTGCATATCATTATCATGTCTACCAATCGTGATTTCCATAATTTCACGACATTTAATTCTAATACTTGCAATTTCAAAGTTGAGGCATTTATATATCTATATAAATATCAGTTATTAGGAAGTTAGTGCTTATTTAAACCTGTGCCTCTCTTCCTCTTGTAAAAGGTATTTAAATGCCTGTATGTAGTATGTGTGTTTTGTGTATATATATATATATATATATATACATATATATACATATATATATATATATATATATATATATATATACACTCACTGGCCACTTTATTAGGTACACCTGTCCAACTGTGTGTTAAGACTTAATTTCTAATCAGCCAATCACATGGCGGCAACTCAGTGCATTTAGGCATGTAGACATGGTCAAGACAATCTCCTGCAGTTCAAACCGAGCATCAGTATGGGGAAGAAAGGTGATTTGAGTGCCTTTGAACGTGGCATGATTGTTGGTGCCAGAAGGGCTGGTCTGAGTATTTCAGAAACTGCTGATCTACTGGGATTTTCACGCACAACCATCTCTAGGGTTTACAGAGAATGGTCCGAAAAAGAAAAAAAATCCAGTGAGCGGCAGTTCTGTGGCCGGAAATGCCTTGTTGATGCCAGAGGTCAGAGGAGAATGGGCATACTGGTTCGAGCTGATAGAAAGGCAACAGTGACTCAAATTGCCACCCGTTACAACCAAGGTAGGCAGAAGAGCATCTCTGAACGCACAGTGCGTCGAACTTTGAGGCAGATGGGCTACAGCAGCAGAAGACCACACTGGGTACCACTCCTCTCAGCTAAGAACAGGAAACTGAGGCTACAATTTGCACAAGCTCATCGAAATTGGACAGTAGAAGATTGGAAAAACGTTGCCTGGTCTGATGAGTCTCGATTTCTGCTGCGACATTCGGATGGTAGGGTCAGAATTTGGCGTAAACAACATGAAAGCATGGATCCATCCAGCCTTGTATCAACGGTTCAGGCTGGTGGTGGTGGTGTCATGGTGTGGGGAATTTTTTCTTGGCACTCTTTGGGCCCCTTGGTACCAATTGAGCATTGTTGCAACGCCACAGCCTACCTGAGTATTGTTGCTGACCATGTCCATCCCTTTATGACCACAATGTACCCAACATCTGATGGCTACTTTCAGCAGGATAATGCACCATGTCATAAAGCTCGAATCATCTCAGATTGGTTTCTTGAACATGACAATGAGTTCACTGTACTCAAATGGCCTCCTCAGTCACCAGATCTCAATCCAATAGAGCATCTTTGGGATGTGGTGGAACGGGAGATTCGCATCAGGGATGTGCAGCCGACAAATCTGCGCCAACTGTGTGATGCCATCATGTCAATATGGTCCAAAATCTCTGAGGAATGCTTCCAGCACCTTGTTGAATCTCTGCCACGAAGAATTGAGGCAGTTCTGAAGGCAAAAGGGGGTCCAACCCGTTACTAGCATGGTGTACCTAATAAAGTGGCCAGTGAGTGTATATAATGTGTGTATATATTACTAGTAGCCATCATACAATTAATCCCCTAACAACCCATTTTCGAAGTGCTGCAGAAACTGCAGGCATTAATTGAATGCTACAAAGACTCAAAGAGTTTAGGTGTGAAATTCTGTGTTCTGAAGAAAATTGTGAAAAATGAGAACCAAAGGCACAACATTAAAAGAAATGACTTTGTCATTGAAGTATGGATTAGTAGCCTAGAGAAAGTACTGGAGTTTTATCAATAATTGCCAGATTTGTCAAGCTGGAAATGTATTGGGTTCTCTTACAGCAGTCACCCACAAGATGAAGAATCATGGTCTGAATGTTAAGCCTTTCATGATAGATCTTGTCTCTGTTCTGAATTCTAACATATTTGCCTTCAATTTCTAGCTGCTAAGTTTTTGGCCTCTCAGTCACAATTGTTATTGAGCTAAAAAAAAAAATTTCCAAAGCTAGTCAGAAGCTCACGTGTATGGTGAGGATTCAGTTCAGATTTGTGTCATGTGGTAAACAACAGCAGGCTTCTCCAAAACTCATTTGTTTGGGGGAAAGACCCTTCATTGTGCAGGAGTTGTTGACAGGGATCAAGAATGATAATAATAACTTTTATATTTATATAGCGCAAACATATTCCGCAGCACTTTACAGTTTACACACATTATCATCACTGTCTCCAATGGGGCTCACAATCTTAATTTTCTATCAGTATGTATTGATGAGTGGTTGCTGCTGCTGAACGTCAAGCTAGGTCTGATGCTGTGCGATAATGAGCAAAATCTCCTAGCAGCTCTGGGCCTTGCCAGTTTGACGCACATCCCTTGCCTGGTGCATGTGCTGAATTTGGTGGTGCAGAGCATCCTTAAAAATTAACCAAATATGTCTGAGCTGCTGCTGAAAGTGCAAGCTGTTTATGTGCACTTGGCGTTTAAACCCCGATGCTGCTCACCTGACTATGCTGCACTGTCACTTCTGCCTTCCCACTCACTGCTTCATATGTGACGTACCCACATGGTGGCACCCCATCTTGCATATGCTGGTGTGTCTGTGCGAGCTGCAGCAGGCATTAATGAAGTTTAAGTTGCAGCATACACAGGTAAGTCACTCTGCGGAGCAAAACCTCTTCACCACCAACAAGTGGGCCTCCATGTGGGATGTGTGTGCCACATTGCGCTGCATTGAGTACTCCACCAACATGGCCAGCATAACTATCCCATTTCTATACCTTCTTGAAAAAACATTTCAGGTGATGATGGATGAGGTGGTGGCACAGAAGGAAGAGGAGGAGGAACAATGATCATTCACACAATTGTCCGGCTTGTCGTCCACACATAGCTTGTAGGGTGGGTTCCTATACCAACAGCAGCGAGATACACAACTGCTCAGGACAGTTTTGGAGGGCAAGAAGGAACAACTGTGCTCACAGCAGGGTGACCATCAAAGCAGCTCACGGGCATCACTGGAGTGTGGCTGGGTGGATACAGACAACCCGGAAGATACACCTCCCTCTGAGGACAGCTTGTCACTTCCTCAGGGCAGCCTGAGAAACAAAGAAATGGGGGCACCACCGAAAGGGGATCCAACCTAGACCTAAATAGTATATATGTTTGACAAAAAGGAAAGAAAGAAATAGGCCATGAGCAGGGGATCACCCTGAATAGGACATAGCATATATAATACAAATTTTATTAAACACAGCAAACAGCAAAAATTCTTAAACACATTAAAAATGGTCACAAATGTGACACATACACAAATATTACAATGCTCATAATAGAGCAACCCACCTGCTACCAACTATCACCCTCACCGAGAATGATGCCTATGTCCCTAGGTCCATGTAAACAGGATTCTCAATAGGAGAATTAGTAAGCCCACACATAGGTAATATAGAGCATATGAGTCAGAAACACCAATAATATACAAATACATTGAAAAAATGATGCAATTCCAACCCAATAATTACAAAAAACAGTGCAAGGGATAATGTAAACCCAAGAAGTATCTATTTAGTGTGCATTTCTATCTTTTTGTACACCTCATAGTGATCAGCATCTTCTTGGGTTTACATTATCCGTTATACTGTTTTTGTAATTATTGAGTTGGAATTGCATCATTTTTTCATTGTATTTGTATATTATGGACCTAGGGACATAGGCATCATTCTCGGTGAGGGTGATAGTTTAATGTTTTTAAGAATTCTTGCTGTTTGCTGTGTTTAATAAAATTTGTATTATATATGCTATGTCCTATTCAGGGTGATCCCCTGCTCATGGCCTATTTCTTTCTCTTCTTTTTATTCCTCAGGGCAGCCTGGCACAAATGAGCCACTACATGCTGCTGTGCCAGCACCATGACCAAATTGCCAGTATAGTTACCAATGCAGATTATTGTGTGGCCACCCTGCTGGATCATCACTACAAGGACAACATATCATCCTTACGTTACTGGAGCGGGATCGTAAAATGCATGAATGCAAGCACATACTGGTACACGCACTTGTCAGCACTCCCACATGACAGTGGAGAATCAATGAAAGAACAAGGCAGAGGAGGAGGAGGAAGATGCCAACACAACTGGGGCACCAACACCACTTCAGAAAGGAGGTTTAGAATGGCTGAAATGTGGAAAACCTTTCTCAGCACTCCACATTATCCAGCAACACCATCTGATATGGTGGTGATTAGCAAGAGGCATCATTTCAATAACATGGTGGAAGAGTACATGACCGCACATCTCCACGTACTGGTGGATCTTCACGAGTGGTGGGTCTACCCCATTTACCTTCTGGGTCTCCAAGTAGGCCACATGGCCTAAGCTCCTAAAATATATATAAAAAAATAATAAAGACCAAACATTGTTGGCTACCTCCTCCTCCGCCTATTTCACCTACACCTCCATGTCCACCTCCATCTCCTCCTCCATTTTGACTTAACCTTCCTGGTTCAAGAACGTTATTTTTTTTTTCTTATTCTTTATTATTTTAATTTCCCTAAAAAAAGAAACAAAAAACCCCCAAAAATAGTGTCTGCTACCTCCTCCTCAGCCTCTTCCATCTCCACCTCCACATCCTTCTCCATTTTGACCTCCGCTTACTAGTTCAAAATTGTTGTTTTTTTCATTTTTTAGTCTGTTATTTTAAGTCATTTCCCTAAAAAATAAAAAAACATGCAAAAAAATCACAAATAAACAAACAACCCCCCCCACAAGAACAGTGTTGGCTACCTCCTCCTCCACTTCCACGTATACCTCCACGTTCACCTCCTTCTCCACTTGGACCTCCACCTACTGGTTTTATAAAAGATTATCTTTTATTTTTTAATTAATTAATTCATAAATTCATTAATGTTCTTTTGAGCCATTTTCCCTATCCACATTTGTTTGCAGGGTAATAATAATAATAACCTTTATTTTTAAATAGCGCAAACATATTCCGCAGCGCTTTACAGGGTATTTGTACTCTTACCCCCATTTTGCTTCCTTTTAACCCCATTAGCCCTTACTACACCATTTTACAGCACTGAGGTTCTATTGGGTTTGTGTTCAAGTTCAGATCAGGTTCTGATGCCAGAACTGAACTTTGAACAACAGTTCAGCAGAACCCGACAAACCCGAATATCCACAGGTCTGCTCATTCCTACACATAGCTAGGCCTTGGAGGTTAAGGCACATTGTGACATCTCAATATATCTGATTTCAGAACCCACAAGATGAAGAATCATGGTCTGAATGTTAAGCCTTTCATGATAGATCTTGTCTCTGTTCTGAATTCTAACATATTTGCCTTCAATTTCTAGCTGCTAAGTTTTGGGCCTCTCGGTCACAATTGTTATTGAGCTAAAAAAAAAATTTCATAAGTCTGCATTCACACAAAGTGACTACAGATTAATCTATTTAGACTGGACAACCCCTTTAAAGCTTGAAGTTGAGAAACGCTTTGGACTTCATAGATTTTGAAAAAAGCAAAATAACTTTCAGTAGATATTCCTATAATCTGCCATAATCTTTAAAACTTCTAACTGTACTTTTTTACAATCTTTTTATGATCATTTTAGCATATTTTTACATATGAGAAAATTGGTGTAAATATTTCCAGCTGTAGACATGGAGAACAAATTTGTAGCAGAAAATAGAAATAGCTTGATAAGTGAAAAATGCATTGAAACTGCTTTGATAAATCCTCGTTATTTTCAGATCCTCAGATGTAATGCCATCCTGCACATTCCTATTAAAAGACCACGCTATATAAATTGTAAATACTCTTCTAATTTATATTGTTTGTGCATTTCTTGATTAGTTTTTACAGTTGCTGTGCAATGCTGTCTACTTAGATATGCAAATGTATTCAAATGACTGACATCCTGCTAAACGGCACAATTCTCATTACAACCATTCATTTATGACAAAACCGTTATGCTTTGCCATTACTGAACTTCTAACTAGTTAAATCATGGAACTTGCACAGATGCTGTCTGAATGTTAAAAATATACAGAACAGCAGGAAATCTGCTGGAACGACAAAAGAGGAAACATATCACTGCTTTACAGCCACCAGAGAGCAGGAGTCTACTAAAATATTCATTTATTTGAATTGACCACATGCATCTATGCACATAACTCATGGCATATTGATTGTCTTTGGATTTACAGGTGAGATTCTGGATATAACAACTCCCTTTTACAAGTTTTATCAGGAAAAAGCTTTAACACCTATCAGTTATCCACACAGCCAGAATGCTCTATAGCAATAGTTGCAGTTTTTTGATGATTAGATAGTGAGGGTTCACTTATTTTTGTTCAAGAGTATAAACTATATTACATAACATTCTATACCAAAGAATTTTGGCTGAAAGCACCTTGAAATGTCACAAAATATTCCTGAAGCTGAAAGTTGCGCAAAAAAATTACAACTTTTATCATTTTTATTTATTCCTTGAGGATTTATTCACTAGGCACGGGGCAGCATCTGCTATTTTTCTACATGCTTACATAGGAGTTGTGTGCCTGTCACAAATCCACCAGGTGAGCATAACCAGCAAATACCTACTCTCCCCCCATAGGGTATCACCCCGTTCTGCATTCTGATCCCCACATGTACATTTTTTCATCATGTAAATTATTCCAGATATTTATGTCCTCCCCATGGTTGGAGTAACATTTCTAGCAGAGGTGCATGGCAATTAACGGATGTGCCTAATTTATTAAGAGATGTGCGCCTCTGAATGAATTTAGTGCATCTTATGTGGCGCCCCTGAGGGCCCAGTCGCCACAGAGGTACTGCACCTCATCCAGAGGTGTGGTATCCCACTCTCAGGTAAGAAGGGAGCACTACCCAGGACTCTAACACTTGCACCCAACACACACCAGCTCAGTCAGGGCATCTGGGTTTACTCTTAAGGAGGATGGCCTCATCCCAGGCTGGCTAGGAAAAGGTGTTGGGGAGTGGGTGGGGGAAGTTGGAAAAAGGGGAGGAGCTTAGAAAGCAGGAGTTGTCATGAAAACAGGAGCCAACTGAAGCTGGGAACAGAACGTGAGGAGACAGAGAGAGAAGGAGTGCTGTAGGAGAGCTGGAGAGGGTTGCGAGGGGAGCCTGAAGGAAGCTCCCAGGAGGACAGAAGGGGTCCTAGGGGCACGGGAAGTGTGGAAACCACCTTTGGGACCCATATCCAGAAGTGGAGGGATCAGGTTGCAGTGGGGGAGCCGGCCCCTAAGACTAGTGGAGGACTTCAAGACTCAGCTAGCAAGCCAGGGGCTTAGGTAACTGTACGTACCTCAGCCATAACCACATTCATTCCTGAAAAGGCAGCTATATTATAGGAGCAAGGGGACTCAGAGGACGTTGCCCGACAAGGTCCGCGGCTGCTGGCTTGAGACACTGTTTGTGAAGGTACCGGGCAGGAGGGCAAAATCAGCACAGTGAGATGGCCAGGATAGAAATACACAGAAGGGAGTCCTGGAAAGGTGTATCTCAAGCTACCTGGCAGTTTGCTGGACCCCTCACCTGGAGGACACAGCACTAAGCGGGCATCTGTGCACAAGTGAACTGTGAAAAAAGCATTGTAAACTGCACCCTGCAGTGTCACCTGAGTCATTCGCGTCTCGCCTGCCCTCACCACAACAGCCACCATCATCCCTTTTAACATCCTAACTGCCCTGGGACACAGCTCTACCCGTGGAGAGCTTAACCATCTTTGCTGCCTTAATGCCATCCCAGAGGATCTGCATTGCCGCATTGGATACCCTTGCCGAATACCATAGGTGGTGTCACGAACTAATTCCCCAACAAACTACCCCACCCTCATCTTTAACAATTTTATTGGATGGCCAGGACAAGTTCACTGCTGCTGCGACTTCCTTTTTAAGAACTGCCTGGCTCAGTCCCGGGTACCCCACAGCACTGTGGGGTGCCCCAACATGTGGCACCCCAGAGTCCGGTTGCCATGGTGACATTGTCTCCCTCTAAGGGGTGATGTCATGCCTGGAGGCAGGGGGGTCCCCATGCCAGGTAACACAGTGTGCATGTCAATCCCTGCTCCAGGCCAGAAAGGGGAGCTTCCTTATAAATTCTGGCCAGTAGGTGGGGTTAGTGAGTGAGAAAGAAGTCAACTGCGAGAGTAAACAGGAAAGTTGTCATGGAAACAGGAGCCAGCTGGAGCTCGTGTCAGATCAGTGAAAGAAGAGAGTTGGCAGTTGGTCTGTGGAGAGGGAAGGGACAGGAGCAGAGACAAGAGCTCAGGGGAATAAAAACTGTGTATAGCTGATGTGACACCCCAGAGTCCGGTTGTCAGAGTGACATTGCCTCCCTCTAAGAGGTGAAGTCATGCTTGGAGGCAGAAAGGGACCCCCATGCCAGGCAGCATAGATTTAATCACAATTTCCTGCTGCAGGTCAGAAAAGGGAGATGCCTTATAAATACTGGCCAGCAGAGGGGGTTGGTGAGTCAGCTAGAAATCAGCTGAGGTGGTTGTCATGGAAACGAAGCAGCTGTGAGCTGTGAGGAGAAACGATGACAGTTAAACGTGAGAACGTGAGGTAAAGAGATCTTTCTGGAAGATCCTGTCAGATGAAGACAGGGAGCTGATCTGAGAGGAGCTCGATAGGCAGAGCTGATCTGTGAAGAGGGAAAGGACAAGAGCAGAGACTGAGAAACTCTAGGGAAGCTAAAATACTGCATATAGCAGACCCCTGAGTGAAGCGTTACTAAAGAGAAAAGGGACATCAGAGTCCTCGGTTGACAGGAGCTGTAAGTCCTGATAGAAGAATCTGAAAGTAGAGGGGATTGTAAATTCCTGTGCTCATTGAACACCTGAGGGCACGTCAGCGGATAAGGAGCCCGGGGCTGATGATGAAAAGAACGGTACCCGTGGAATAGGCTCATGCTGACAGCCGCACAGGTTAGTGAAACCATCACGAATAGAGGGTCGCAGCATAGTTATATACAGCGGAGACCCACACACATAGCACAGAAAGGAAGGTCCTAAATCCCCACCTGGCAAGGTGGATCCCCTGACATTGCCTCCCTCTAAGAGGTGAAGTCATGCTTGGAGGCAGAAAGGGACCCCCATGCCAGACAGCATAGATTTAATCACAATTTCCTGCTGCAGGTCAGAAAAGGGAGAAGCCTTATAAATTCTGGCCAGCAGAGGGGGTTGGTGAGTCAGCTAGAAATCAGCTGAGGTGGTTGTCATGGAAATGAAGCAGCTGTGAGCTGTGAGGAGAAACGATGACAGTTAAACATGAGGACATGAGGTAAAGAGATCTTTCTGGAAGATCCTGTCAGATGAAGACAGGGAGCTGATCTGAGAGGAGCTTGATAGGCAGAGCTGATCTGTGAAGAGGGAAAGGACAAGAGCAGAGACTGAGAAACTCTAGGGAAGCTAAAATACTGCATATAGCAGACCCCTGAGTGAAGCGCTACTAAAGATAAAAGGGACATCAGAGTCCTAGGCTGACAGGAGCTGTAAGTCCTGATAGCCAAATCAGAAAGTACAGGGGATTGTAAATTCCTGTGCACATTGAACACTTGAGGGCACGTCAGCGGATAAGGAGCCCGGGGCTGATGGTGAAAAGGACGGTACCCATGGAATAGGCTCATGCTCACAGCCATACAGGTTAGTGAAACCATCACGAATAGAGGGTCGCAGCATAGTTATATACAGCGGAGACCCACACACATAGCGCAGAAAGGAAGGTCCTAAATCCCCACCTGGCAAGGTGGAACACCTGAATGCCTCCAGGCGAGCCGGATTTGTTCCATCACGTCTATGTGGTACTCCGGACTACAACCAATTACCAGTAAAAGGTAAAGAAACTGCACCTCTCTGTGTCTTTCTCTCATTTCTCTGCACCCCAACGTTCACAGCCATTTTTACTATTTATTTAATATCTTTGCCCTGGGACTACAGCCCTACCTGTGGAGGGCTACAACATCATAGCTGCACCCAACATCCATCCCAGAGAAGCAACACCGCAGCGCTGGTCACCTCTGACTAGAATACCACAGGTGGCATCACGTATTTCACCATATAATAACTTTATTTTAATTTTTACCACATAAATTCCACACAACTTTCCCCTATTCCATTTACTGGATGCCTCTGGGCCACTGACCGGGTCACCACCGCCATGACACCGCCCCCCATGGAAGTCGACAGGCCCGGCACCGAGTATCCCCAGGCCCCACGGGGCGCTCCAACTGGCGTCACGAACAGGATTTAGCAAGCCTAGCAAAGCTGGGTAAAAAGGAGCCTGGCAAAGCTGGGTACTGTGCGCCATAGACTTTATTAAATTGAATGCTATAGACATTAATGAGCTTTCAAATAACCGCCATAACTGCGTCATACAGCGCGTGCGAGCAGAGAGGGATGTGCAATTGTGGACAGAACCAGAAATAAAGCACGACGCGAAGCCCCCTGCCCGTGCTTTGACGTTAGTGAGCAAGTGAAAAAACAGGAAGAAAATGCTCAACGCGGGTGAAGATTCAGCAGCGGTCGCAGCTGCAGCCCCCATTATGCCGCTATCAATGCCATATATACCAGGAGCGGCCTGGTTACCTCAGTACTCAGGGGAGTCGCACACCCTGAGCGATTTTAAAGAAAGACTATGTAGTTTGTTCAAAGTGTACCCCCTGTCAGAAAGCCAAAAAGTCAGTATCCTCATTGGCCAGTTAACTGGCGCGGCTCAGAGAGAAGTAAAGTCCTGGCCGGACACTGATAAAAGAACTGTCAAAAAAGTCTTAGCCAGACTGAAAGACACTTTTAATACAAGTACTGCAACAGAGATAAAAATGAGATTTATTGGGTGCAAACAGAGAGTACAGGACAGTATAATGGACTATGCCCTTAATCTTCAGGAGGCACTATGGGCTGTAAAGCAGGTTGATCCTGAGAGCATGCAAGATGAAGATAGATTATTAACAGAGCAGTTCATAGAGGGACTCCAGTCTAACAACCAAAGGACACAGCTGCGCATATTGGCCCTACAAAATCCTGAATTGGACTTTGCACACTTTAAGGATAGAGCCATCAGAGTGCTGTGTGAACCGAACCCTAGCAGCACAGAGTCCTCTAAGCATCCTGCAATTACATACCAGCAGGAGACAGCATCCTTTCAAAAGACCTCTATTGAGACTGACAAGCCATCCCAAGATGATGATTCTGCTGCAAACTTACATCTCCAAGTCAAGGAACTAACTAAAAGTGTGGCTACACTCACAAAAACTGTGCAAGTGATCCCAAAGAAGAAGATCCAGCTGGCCTCAAGTCCAGAAGACGTCCCGTGGTGACAGCAGAAGAGGATCCCACCGACCAGAGGAAGAGACAGCGATCGTTACGACGAGGACGGACAGCCCATCTGTCGCCGCTGAAACAAGGCAGGACACCTAGCAAGATACTATCATTTAAACAAGCAACCCCTGAGGCAAAGGGCCAACCCTCAGGAGTAAGACGACCAGGCCCACCAAATTGGTGAGACAAGTACGTAGGAGGACGACCAGTCTTGCCTGTTGTGATTGACAGTTTTCCGATGAACGCTTTACTGGACACCGGTTCCCAGGTGACAACGATACCATATGTTCTTTTTAAGCAGTACTGGGCAGATTCAGACAATATTCATAGCCCAGATAAAGACCTTACCATTCTTGCCAGCAATGGTCAGCCCTTGCCTCAGATGGGATATAAAGAGGTGACCATCAAGATTGGCTGAGTAGAATTGCAATTGCAAGGTTTGATAATAGTTGATATTGACAAACGAGAATGCGATCCTATGATCACTTTAGGCACTAATGTAATTGAAAATTGTCTTGGAGAAATTATTGTTTTGTTACAACAGGTAGCTGAGACCGCCAGCTACAGTCAGCAGCAAGTCCTGCAAAAGGAGATCAGAGCCCTGATGCGGAGACAACAGGTAGAGCTGTCTGGTGGAGAAGTTGGCAGTGTCAGAGTAAGTGATCCTTTCCCCATTGCAATACATCCCAGAAGTGAAATGTTAATTTGGTGTCGGGCAGCAATAGGCCAACGGGGTCAAGATTACCAAGGCTTGGTAGAACCCATGTATTCTGAAAGTAGGCCCACTATCTTGACAGCCAGAGGGGTAGTTGATGTCCGCATGGGGATAGTACCAATACGCATCTTAAATTGTGGGGAGAGAGAGGTCCAGTTACCCCGGTATGCCACCCTTGCTAAATTGTTCACCGTCAGTAACAATGCAAATGAGACACACGAATCTTTGCTTCCATCTGACAGGGTGGAAGAGAATGGCTCTGAAGGGCAACAGGAGGATTGGTGTCAGCAGCTACACGTAGGCACTGACTCCACCCCTTCACACCAAAAGCATGGGGCTTACCGGGTGGCTCGAGAATTTGAACGGGTCTTCAGTAAGCATCCTCTAGATTTTGGGTGGGCAAAAGGGGTTCAACATCATATCCCCACCGGAGATCATCCTCCCATTAAAGAGAGACACCGGCCTGTACCCCTAGCATACTTTTAATGTGCCAAGTGTATGTTACGAGAGATGAAGGAGGCTGGGGTAATCAGAGATAGTTGTAGCTCCTGGGCAGCTCCATTAGTCCTCGTTAAGAAGAAAGACGGCACTATGAGAATGTGTGTAGACTACAGGCGGATTAACAGCATTACACATAAAGACGTGTACCCATTGCCTAGAATTGAGGAATCACTAGCTGCACTGAGAACTGCTAATTATTTCTCTACCTTAGATCTCACCAGTGGGTATTGGAAGGTTTCTGTGGCAGAGGCAGACAAAGAGAAGACCGTGTTTACAACACCAATGGGCCTCTGCGAGTTTAGCTACATGCCGTTCGGGCTCAGAAATGCACCAGGAACATTTCAGCGGTTAATGGAATGGTGACTTGGACATAAAAACTTTGAAACCGTTCTGCTGTACGTGGATGACATCATCGCCTTCTCCAAAACCTACGAAGACCATTTGAAGCACCTAGCTGAGGTATTCGAAGCCCTGTCAAACTTTGGCCTGAAAATAAAACCATCCAAATGTCACCTTTTGAAACCCAAGGTGCAGTACCTAGGCCATGTGGTGAGCGCGGAAGGTGTGGTACCCGATCCTGACAAAGTCACCGTTATCCGGGACTGGAAAAGACCCAGCACTATCCATGAAGTGAGGCAATTTCTTGGGTTAGTAGGCTACTACCGAAGATTTATCAAGAACTTCACCAAGATAGCAGCACCACTGCAAGATCTTCTAGTGGGCCAATCCAAGAAGGCCAAGAACAAAAATCTTCCGTTCGAGTGGAACAAAAGGATATAAGAGTCTTTCACCAAGTTGAAACTGGCCCTCACAGGAGATGAGTTCCTGGCCTACCCTGACTATGACCAACCATTTGTACTTTACACTGACGCCAGCAATGTGGGATTGGGAGCAGTGCTGTCACAAGCGCAGAAAGGCAGAGAGAGTGATTGCCTACGCCAGCTGGAAGCTTCGTCCCACTGAAAGGAACCCCGACAACTACAGTTCCTTTAAGATGGAGTTCCTCGCCAGAGTCTGGGAGGTAACAGAGCGCTTCAAGCACTACTTCGATTCCGCAAAGTTCACCATCTACACGGACAATAATCCGCTAACCCACCTTGAAACGGCAAAGCTGGAGGTACTTGAGCAGCGATGGATGGCCTGGCTGTCCAACTATGAGTTCACCATCAAGTAACAAGCAGGACATAAGAACGCTAATGCAGATGCGTTGTCCAGAATGCCTAATTCACCAGACGGGGGAGAAGATCCAAAAGAACTCGAAGAAATCGAGTTACCAGCCTTCCAGCGTCCAATTGCAGCCCATCGCTCTCAAGAAGTGAGGAATAAGCGCTTTGTCGTACGAGAGGTAGCGCTGAATCAATTACACCATCATGAGTGGGCAGAGACACAAGACAGTGACCCAGCTGTTCGCCTCATAAAGGAGTGGCTGGCAGAAGCTGATGCACACTCTGGTCCACATGACCCACAGGAAGCACAGCAGCTATGGAAGGAGAGAGGCAAGCTGTTTATCTACGAGGGTAAACTGTGTCGGAGGAACATCAACTTGCGCACACACGAACTGGTCTGGCAAGTGGTAGTCCTGAAGAGGGATTCACCAATGGTCTTAGAGGCGTACCACAATGGAGCAGGACACTTCGGTAGGAAGAAGTTGGAGGTCCTACTTCGTGAAAGATTCTACTGGGTTGGCATGAGGCGTTCCATTGAGAAGTGGTGCCGAGAATGTGACCCGTGCAGCCTGCACAGAAAAGACAGTAACAGCCAGCGAGCCCAATTACAGCCGATCATCACAAAACAGCCGCTTGAACTGGTAGCCTTGGATTACATGAAGTTAACTCCGAGTAGGAATGGCTACACCTATGCTCTGACCATCGTGGACCATTACTCAAGGTTCTTGGTAGTTGTACCTGTTAAAGACCAAACAGCGAAGACAGCAGCCAAGGCATTTCAGCAACACTTCTATTGACCGCACGGATACCCTGAACAAGTGCTCACCGACCAAGGTCCAGCCTTTGAGGCAGAAGTGTTTCAGGAGTTCTGTAACATGTATGGTTGCAAGAAAATCAGAACGACGCCTTACCATCCACAGACAAATGGCATGTGTGAGAAGATGAACCAAGTGGTCATTGACTTATTGAAGACCTTACTTCTGGAAGAACGAAACCAGTGGCCAGAGAAGTTGCCATCAGTGGCTCTGCAAACATAATGACGATCGCAGACTATTCCATCAAAGTCTGCATTTCAAAACGTCACTACTTCCATTCCGAGCCCTGACGTGTGCCCAACCAATGGTTCCTCACCACATATGGGGTACCAGCGTACTCAGGATAAGCTGAACAACAACTTTTAGGGTCCAATTTCTCCTGTTACCCTTGTGAAAATAAAAAATTGCAAGCTAAAAATCATTTATTTTGAGGAAAAAAAATGATTTTTTTATTTTCACGTCTCTGCGTTATAAACTTCTGTGAATGACTTGGGGGTTCAAGGTGCTCACCACACATCTACATAAGTTCCTTGGGGGGTCTAGTTTCCAAAATGTGGTCACATGTGAGGGGTTTCTACTATTTAGGCACACAGGGGTGTTATAATTGAGTCACCGTAGGAGGCAGACACAAAAATAGAAGCTACGTCCAGAAAACCAGAGAAGTTGGCAACTATTAGATTGCAGACCCCTGAACCTATCAACACAACTAGCAGTAGCCGTGGGGGGTTCCTACGATGCCCTAGACCCCTCGATCACAGCCGGAGCGCTAAATAGCCTAAAGACAGAAAAGGAAATCTAAACTGCCCCAGAGCAGACCCCAAAGTAAAAGGCAGCCTCCAACATATAATGACGGTGAGAGCCGACCCTTGGGAAATTTACACCCCGGGCTCAGTTCAATTGCACAGTCATAACTCCTATGAGGAGGCAGAGACGCAGACTCATTCTCACTAAATACATCATAAAAGTCCGCCAAATAATCAGGAACATCATGCGACTGAGGAGAGGTGGAAAACACCGGAGCCTCACTAAAGGCACACCGACAACCCCAACTCACCACAGACACAGATTTCCAATCCAAAACTGGATTATGAATTTGTAACCAGGGAAACCCCAGAACAATAGTATCATGCAGATTATGCAACACCAAAAATCTGCAATTTTCTTGATGGTCTGGGGCGACCCGCATTACCACCTGGGTCCAAAACTGAGGTTTATTTTTAGCCAAAGGAGTAGCATCAATCCCCCTCAAAGGGATAGGCGTCTGCAGAGGTGTCATCGGAAATCCACAACGTTTAGCAAAATCCAAGTCCATTAGGTTTAGGGCTGCTCCCGAATCCACAAAAGCCTTGGCGGAAAATGTGGACAGGGAGCAGATCAGAGTAATAGCCAGAAGAAACTTAGGTTGAACACCACCAACAGAAAATGTGTGTGCAAAGTGTTTCTCTCGTTTAGGACAGACAGAAATAATATGCGAGGCATCTCCACAGAAAAAACACAACTTATTACGCCTTCTGAACTCCTGACGCTGCTCTCTGGAAAAAACTCTATCACATTGCATAGGTTCAGACATTTGTTCAACAGGTGGCAACACCTCTCGTGCAGCTTTGCGTTCGCTCAAACACCGATCAACCTGAATGGCTAATGACATAGAATCGTCAAGACCAGAGGGAACAGGAAATCCCACCATAGTATCTTTTACGGCTGCTGACAACCCCTGCCGAAAGAGAGCAGCCAAGGCTTTATCACTCCAGGTAGTAAGTACTGCCCACTTTCGGAATTTTTGACAGTACAATTCTGCAGAATCACGACCCTGGTTCAATGCCAGCAGGGTCTTTTCAGCCTGATCAATGGCATTAGGTTCGTCATACAACAACTCCAAGGCCTGAAAAAATGCGTTCAATTTAGTCATAATAGGATCATCTGGTTTCAAAGAAAACGCCCAATCCTGGGGATCGCCACGCAGCAAAGAGATGACAATTTTAACATGCTGCGCGGAGCACCCTGACGAGTTAGGCTTCAAGGCAAAAAATAATTTAAAATTATTTTTGAAATTCAAAAATTTAGACCGATCCCCAAAAAATACATCAGGTGTAGGAATCTTTGGTTCAGCAGCATGTGAATGAGCAAGGTAGGCGGAAATTCCCCGCACTTCCGCAGCGAGCTGCTCCACACGATCAGACAATTGCTTTATCTCCACTGAGAGAAAAAAAAAAATTCCCCTATGGCCTCAGAGATATAGAGGAAAAAATATACACACTTTTTTTTTTTACAATTCTTTCCTGCTATAGAGTACCCTAGGATCTGTGGTATGGCGGGTGATTCTGTTATGATTGAGTCACCGTAGGAGGCAGACACAAATATAGAAGCTACGTCCAGAAAACCAGAGAAGTTGGCAACTATCAGATTGCAGACCCCTGAACCTATCAACACAACTAGCAGTAGCCGTGGGGGGTTCCTACGATGCCCTAGACCCCTCGATCACAGCCAGAGTGCTAAATAGCCTAAAGACAGAAAAGGAAATCTAAACTGCCCCAGAGCAGACCCCAAAGTAAAAGGCAGCCCCCAACATATAATGACGGTGAAGCAAGATGAAAAAACACTCACACAGATAGAAAGATAGACTGAGCAAAGACGGGGCCCAAGCTAACTAAACAGAACAGGAAAGGAAGGTTGCTGTCTGCAATCTGCCAAAACCCTATCAAAGACATAAGCCAACAAGCTGATATGAAAAAGACCCTGAAGCAGCTAGGCTTCAAAAACTAAATCAGCACTCAGGTATTTTCAGAAGACAGAGCTAAAGGAATTCAGCACACCCAGCAGGGAATGGCAGAAATCCAGAAAAACAAAGCAAAACAAAGTCAAAGCAAGAATGCAAAAAGCCGAGCAGAAAACTTAGCTTTAGAAGAGCAGAAATTCAGACTGGTCTCCAAGGATCCCACAGAGAAATCACCCGCAGGGCAGAAGGGCGTCGGCAGCCTTATATCCAGTCAGTAACACCACTCAGCCAGTCATCATCATCAGACTCAGGTGTTTGATAATCAGGCTCACTACCTTTCTTTACCAGAAGAGGGAGTTCCTCGGGCCTCAGTAATGAAGGGGAAAATGAACTCACAACAGTACCTCCCCCTTGAGGAGGGGTCACCGAACCCTCAACTACGCCACCAGGGCGATCAGGGTGAGCCCGATGAAAGGCACACACCAATCTTTTGGCATGAATATCAGAGGCAGAGACCCAGGAATTATTCTCCTGACCATAACCCTTCCACTTAACCAAATACTGGAGTCTCCGTCTAGCCAGATGGGAATCCAGTACTTTCTCTACCTCATATTCCATGTTACCTTCAACCAATACAGGGTCTGGAGGTGCCAACCCCGGAACAACAGGTTCAACAAACCTCTTCAACAAAGATTTATGGAACACATTATGGATTTTAAATGTGACAGGAAGAGCCAAACGAAAAGAGACCGGATTAATAATCTCCACAATCTTGTAAGGTCCAATAAATCTAGGCTTAAACTTAGGAGAAGCCACCTTCATAGCAATATTTTTTGATGATAACCACACCATATCACCAAACTTAAACTGGGGACCAATGGTCCTATGTCGGTTGGAAAACCACTGGGCCTTTTCCTGGGAGAAAGATAACTTATCCACCACTTGGTCCCAGATCTGGTGCATTCTCTACACCACAGTGTCAACACCTGGGCAGGCAGAGGGCTCCACCTGCCCTGAAGAAAATCGAGGATGAAACCCAAAGTTACAAAAAAAAGGTGACATCAAAGTGGCTGAACTAGCTCTATTATTTAAAGCAAATTCGGCCAAGGGCAAAAATGAAACCCAATCATCCTGATCAGCAGAAATAAAACATCTCAAATATGACTCCAAGGTCTGGTTTGTTCTCTCTGTCTGCCCATTGGTCTGAGGGTGAAAAGCAGAGGAGAAGGACAACTGAATTCCCAGCCTGGAACAGAAAGTTCTCCAAAATCTAGACACAAACTGGACTCCTCTGTCAGATACAATGTTCTCAGGAATCCGGTGCAAACGAACCACCTGTTGTAAAAACAGGGGCACAAACTCAGAGGAAGACGGCAACTTAGGGAGTGGTACAAGATGAACCATCTTAGAGAACCTATCACAAATCACCCAAATAACAGTCATCCTCTGAGAGACAGGCATATCAGAGATAAAATACATTGAAATATGGGTCCATGGCCTCTTGGGGACAGGCAAAGGCATCAACAACCCACTAGAGCGAGAACACGATTTAGACCGGGAGCACGTCCCACAGGACTGCACAAAATTCCTGACATCACGAGACAAGGAGGGCCACCAAAAAGACCGACTCACCAGATCTCTAGTACCAAAAATACCTGGATGACCAGCCAAAGCAGAGCAATGAACTTCAGACATCACTCTCTTCTTCCACTGGTCAGGAACATACAACTTTCCACTGGGACAACGCTCAGGTTTGTCCTCCTGGAACTCTTCCAGAGCACGTCTCAAATTGGGCAAGATGGCAGAAAGAACTACCCCTTCGCCTAAGATGGTAGCAGGCTTGGTCACTACAGGAGAATCAGCAAAGAAGCTCCTAGAGAGGGCGTCTGCCTTGACATTCTTTGTTCCAGGAAGAAAAGAAACCACAAAATCAAAACGTGTAAAAAACAAGGCCCATCTAGCCTGTCTAGGGTTCAAGCGCTTAGCCGACTCTAGGTAAATCAAATTCTTGTGGTCAGTGAGGACCACGACTTGATGCTTAGCTCCCTCCAACCAATGTCTCCACTCCTCAAATGCCCATTTCATGGCCAACAGTTCCCTATTCCCCACATCATAGTTACGTTCAGATGGAGAGAACTTTCGGGAAAAGAAAGCACAGGGATTCATTTTAGAAGTTACAGGATCCTTTTGGGACAAAACAGCTCCTGCACCAATCTCAGAAGCATCCACCTCTACCTGGAATGGAAGTGAGACATCAGGTTGCCGCAAAACCGGGGCGGAGGTGAATCTTCGCTTCAGCTCCTGAAAGGAAGAAATAGCCTCCGGAGACCAATTTAACACATCAGCACCCTTTTTAGTCAAATCAGTCAATGGCTTGGCAATACTAGAAAATTTTGCAATAAATTTCCGATAAAAATTAGCAAAACCCAAAAACTTCTGGAGGGCCTTCAAAGAAGTGGGCTGAACCCAATCGTGAATGGCCTGTACCTTGGCCGGGTCCATTTCAATAGTTGACGGGGACAAAATAAATCCCAAAAAAGAAATCCTCTGTACTCCAAAAAGGCATTTAGATCCTTTGACACACAGGGAATTCTCCCTCAAGATCCGGAACACAGTCCGAACATGTTCCACATGAGAATCCCAATCCTTGGAGAAGATCAAAATATCATCCAGATAGATAATCAAAAATTTATCGACAAAATCTCAGAAAATATCGTTCATGAAGCACTGGAAGACAGAAGGGGCATTAGTGAGCCCAAAAGGCATCACCAGGTACTCAAAATGTCCCTCCGGAGTATTAAACGCCGTCTTCCATTCATCCTCATGCTTAATGCGAATAAGATTATACGCCCCCTGAGGTCAAGCTTGGTAAACCAGCAAGCACCTTTAACTCAGGAGAATAGATCAGAAATCAGGGGTAACGGATACTGATATTTAACAGTAATTTTGTTGAGGGCACGATAATCAATACAAGGTCTTAATGATCCATCCTTTTTGGCTACAAAAAAAAAACCGGCACCTAAGGGTGACGAGGATGGTCTAATATGACCCTTCTCCAACGCCTCCTTAATATAGGATCGCATAGCCTCGTGCTCGGGTACAGATAAATTGAAGAGCCGACCCTTGGGAAATTTACACCCCGGGCTCAGTTCAATTGCACAGTCATAACTCCTATGAGGAGGCAGAGACGCAGACTCATTCTCACTAAATACATCATAAAAGTCCGCCAAATAATCAGGAACATCATGCGACTGAGGAGAGGTGGAAAACACCGGAGCCTCACTAAAGGCACACCGACAACCCCAAATCACCACAGACACAGATTTCCAATCCAACACTGGATTATGAATCTGTAACCAGGGAAACCCCAGAACAATAGTATCATGCAGATTATGCAACACCAAAAATCTGCAATTTTCTTGATGGTCTGGGGCGACCCGCATTACCACCTGGGTCCAAAACTGGGGTTTATTTTTAGCCAAAGGAGTAGCATCAATCCCCCTCAAAGGGATAGGCGTCTGCAGAGGTGTCATCGGAAATCCACAACGTTTAGCAAAATCCAAGTCCATTAGGTTTAGGGCTGCTCCCGAATCCACAAAAGCCTTGGCGGAAAATGTGGACAGGGAGCAGATCAGAGTAATAGCCAGAAGAAACTTAGGTTGAACACCCCCAACAGAAAACGTGTGTGCAAAGCGTTTCTCTCGTTTAGGACAGACAGAAATAATATGCGAGGCATCTCCACAGAAAAATCACAACTTATTACGCCTTCTGAACTCCTGACGCTGCTCTCTGGAAAAAACACTATCACATTGCATAGGTTCAGACATTTGTTCAACAGGTGGCAACACCTCTCGTGCAGCTTTGCGTTCGCGCAAACGCCGATCAACCTGAATGGCTAATGACATAGAATCGTCAAGACCAGAGGGAACAGGAAATCCCACCATAGTATCTTTTACGGCTTCTGACAACCCCTTCCGAAAGAGAGCAGCCAAGGCATTATCATTCCAGGTAGAGTTGAGCGACTTTTGGTTTTTTAGGGTCGCGTTTCGTTTCGTGAAACCCGACTTTTCCAAAAGTCGGGTCGAGCAAGATCGTCCGATTATAGGGAAAAGTCGGGGTCGTCCCGAAACACGAAACCCAATGTAAGTCAATGGGGAATAAAAGTCGGCAGTGAGAGGAGGACAGGAAACACACCTACAGTGCCCATTTGAATGCCAAAAGCATCAATTCTTCTTACTTAAGCTTGTCAACCTTAATTAACTTCATAATACAAGTTACGCACTGAAAAATGGGGGTTATTTGGCTAAATTTGTGGGGGGAGGGCTGGCTGCAGGTTTTCATGTGCCCTGGGCGAAAGAGCGCCCCTTTAACACATACCACAACTCATCATGCTCCGATACGGCAGAGAAATAGCGGTATAGTACAATGAAAAATACCTCACTTTTTACATCTCATGACGAGGCCCATCTATTTCTCCATACAAAATCATTGGTCCCATATAATGTTTGAAACAGTATATGATGAGCTCCACATAATGCTACAGTATATGTTGGTCCCCATGGATGAAGCTCCACTGTCTTATGGGCCCAAATAATGCTCCAAACATAATGGGCCCCATTTCTAATGCTCTAGTATAATGGGCCCTGTAAATGCTGCTCCAGTGTCTGATGTCCACCTTTGGAATGTTCCAGTGTATGGTGGGCCCCATCTATCATTCTCCAGAGTATAGTGCTCCCCAAAAATTGCTGTCCCAACATTGAAAACAATCAAATAAGTCTCCTCGCTAGGGAATCTCTGTACTTGTCTGGACAGGTGCTGTAGCTTGCTTAACAGCTCGCCAGCCGTTCTCACGCCCAGTATGGATTGCACGTGATTGCACAAAGGTTAGAAAGGGTACCGTATCCCTGGATAACATGTATGGATAGCGTACACATTCAAAATATATGTCTATACAGCATGAGGCAGGCTCAGACGGTGTTAGGCCCAGTATGGATTGCACGTCATTGCACAAAGGTTAGAAAGGGTACCGTATCCCCGGATAACATGTATGGATAGCGTACACATTCAAAATATATGTCTATACAGCATGAGGCAGGCTCAGACGGTGTTAGGCCCAGTATGGATTGCACGTCATTGCACAAAGGTTAGAAAGGGTACCGTATCCCCGGATAACATGTATGGATAGCGTACACATTCAAAATATATGTCTATACAGCATGAGGCAGGCTCAGACGGTGTTAGGCCCAGTATGGATTGCACGTCATTGCACAAAGGTTAGAAGGGGTACCGTATCCCCGGATAACATGTATGGATAGCGTACACATTCAAAATATATGTCTATACAGCATGAGGCAGGCTCAGAAGGTGTTAGGCCCAGTATGGATTGCACGTCATTGCACAAAGGTTAGAAAGGGTACCGTATCCCTGGATAACATGTATGGATAGCGTACACATTCAAAATATATGTCTCAGGAGGCAGGCTCAGACGGTGTCAGGCACAGTATGGATTTGACGGCCCAGATTACACAGCGGAGGAGCATGGAGAGGTAAAGATTGCAAATGCTGGTGCCCTGGCCAAGCAAGGGGGGCCCACTCGTGGGCGTCGGTACTGGCACTGGGCCCCTCATAGTACAGCGGTGTGTCTGACGGCGGGTGTGCACCACCACCGTCAGAGACACTTGATTGCACTATGAGGGACCCTGTGCCAGTGCCCGCGCCCAAGAGTCGGCCTACCCACCTGTCCAGGGCAACGGCCCTCGCACGGTGTCGTGCGGTACGTGTTGACCCCGGCCATGGGGGGGGAGGCAGCACAGTTATGGAGTTTTAGAAAGTGGCATATGTTGATGTTGGACATTCAGCTGATGCAAAAGGCGAAATAGGTGAAGTACCAGGAAGAGGTGGACCAAAGCAAGCCATTTTTCTGTCACCCTATGTGTCATCAGGGGAAGGTGGGACAAAATCCTTGGAAACCCATGCGTGGTTCATTTTAATGAAAGTTAGATCATCCACATTTTGGGTTGACAGACGGGTCCTTTTTTCTGTCAGGATTGATCCAGCTGCACTGAAGACTCTTTCCGATATCACACTTGCAGCTGGGCAAGCGAGCTCCTGTAAGGCATATTGGGCCAATTCAGGCCAGGTGTCCAGTTTAGTGGCCCAATAGTCAAAGGGGAATGACCTGTGTGGGAGAACATCGATATGGGAGGAAAAGTAGTTTGTAACCATAGTTGACAACTGCTGTCTCCTGTCACTTTCCATCGATGCAGTATTACCAGTTGTGTGAGCGGTATTTGAAAAATCAGTCCACAACATTGTCATGAAACCCCTGTCTCCAACGCCACTTCTGCTGTGTGCACCACGAACACCTCTGCCAAGCTGCCCCCGGCCCTTACGGCTCTTGTGAGAACCATCACCGCTGCTGTGTGCTGGGAATGCCTCAAGCAACCGATTTACCAGAGTTGCTTGTTTATTAGCCAATATTAGGTCAAGGTTCTCCTGTGGCATGATGTTTTGTAATTTGCCTTTATAGCGTGGATCCAGGATGCTGGCCAACCAGTAGTCGTCATCGTTCATCATTTTGGCAATGCGGGGGTCCCTTTTTAGGATCCGCAAGGCATAATCTGACATGTGGGCCAATGTTCTCGGTGTCAATGATGCACTGCGAGTGCTGGGTGGAGGAGCACTTTCTGGCAAATCCACATCCCTCCAGTCACGCACAAACCCTGTACCAGACCTTGCCACGCCAACATTTTCACTTGCCCCACGAGATGCATCCTCCTCCCCTAAGTAATCATCCCCATCATCCTCCTCCTCCTCCTCCTCTTCTTCCTCCACCTCGTCCAGGAGAGGTCCCTGAGCAGACAATGGCTGAATGTCATCAAGGATTCCCTCCTCCTCTTCCTCCTCATCAACATTGGCTGCAGACGCCTGCTCCTTAAGGTGCGTCAAAGTTTGCATGAGCAGACGCATAAGTGGGATGCTCATGCTTAGGATGGCGTCGTCTGCGCTTACCAGCCGTGTGCATTCCTCAAAACACTGAAGGACTTTACAAAGGTCTTTCAGCTTCGACCACTGCACGCCTGTCAACTCCATGTCTGCTCTCAAAGTGCCTGGCCGTGTATCCTCCCACAAATGCATTATGGCCTGCCTCTGCTCGCACAGCCGCTCCACCATGTGCAGGGTGGAGTTCCACCTTGTTGCAATGTCGATAATGAGGCGGTGGTTGGGAAGGTGGAGCAATCGCTGCAGCTTCTGCATACGAACGGAGTGTACAGGCGACCGGCGGATGTGCGCGCACAGTCTTCGCACCTTCTGGAGCAGGGCTGTTAACTCCGGATAATTTTTGAGGAAGCACTGCACCACCAGGTTAAAGGTGTGAGCCAAGCAAGGTATGTGGCTGAGTTTTGAAAGGGCTATGGCTGCCACAAAATTACGGCCGTTATCACTAACTACCTTGCCTGCCTCAAGATGTACACTGCCCAGCCATGACTCAGTTTGTCGCTTCAAGTCCTCGGCCAGCACCTCGGCGGTGTGTCTGTCGCCCAAACACATCATCTGCAACACAGCCTGCTGACGCTTTCCACTAGCTGCTCGATAGGGGGACACATCGTGTGCAACAGTGGCAGCTGCAGATGGAGTGATCATACGACTGCGCTCTGTGGACGAGCTTTCGCTTCTGGAGGAGGAGGAGGAGGAGGAAGGTCGAACGCCTACAGCCAACTGTTTCCTATACCATGGGCTAGGCAGCACTGTCCCACCACCGATGTCCCCTGTGGACCCTGCATCCACCACATTAACCCAGTGCGCAGTGATGGACACGTAACGGCCCTGGCCATGCCGACTGGACCATGCATCAGTTGTGAGGTGCACCTTTCCGCTCACTGACTGCTTGAGTGCATGGACAATGCGGTCTTTCACATGATGGTGGAGGGCTGGGATGGCTTTGCGAGAGAAGAAGTGGCGACTGGGTAGGTCATAGCGTGGTACTGCATAGGCCATGAGTTCGCGGAAAGCTGTGCTTTCCACCAACCGAAAGGGCATCATCTCAAACGAGATTAGTTTCGCAATGTGGGCGTTCAAACCCAGTGTACGCGGATGAGAGACTGAGTACTTTCTTGACCTACTCATAGTGTCTGGGAGGGTGAGCTGGACTTGAGAGCTGCATATGGTGGAAGTAGCGGTGGACAGGGCGGACTGAGAGAGGGTTGATGATGGTGATGGAGTTGGTGTTCTTTCTGATGGCCTAGAATCAGTCTTTCGTTGATATAACAGTGGGATTCCCTGACTGCTGTGGCCTTGCAACGACACCTCAACATTTGCTGCTGTGCTAACCGGTGGGCTTACAGTGGGGGAAACAATGTAGCGTTGCTGACTACCTTCGTTGTGATCAGTTGCACATGTGGCACTTGAGGTTTGGTGTTGTGTCCACGCTTGCAAGTGCATGCTGGTTAAATGTCTAAGCATGCAACTGGTATTCAAATTTTTCAGATTTTTCCCTCGGCTAAAGGTCTTTGCGCACTTCTTACAGATAACCTTGGCCTGATCATGAGGATTTTGTTCAAAAAAGTGCCACACTGCACTCTTCCTACTTTGGCAGACATTTTGCGGCCTAGCACGCTGTGATCTTTTGACCCTCTGGACAAGCTGTCCAGCAACTCTTTTGATGTTTGGAACCTGTCTTTGGAGTGCTCCGGGCCTGCCAGATAACAGCTGTTGCGATGTCGATGTCTGCTGTGGATGCTCCTCATCTGAGCTATTGGAAGCAGCACCCTCTTCCCCCAATGGATGCCAATCTGGGTCAACAACTGAGTCATCCATCACCTCCTCTTCTATGTCATGTGCACCTTCCTCTGTGTCACCGTGTATGGTGGTATAGTGTGCGGGAAGGGGCACCTGAGTCTCATCAGGGTCAGAATCTGGCTCTGTACACTGCGAGGACAATGTAGTGCTCTGAGTGAATGTACCAGCAGAATCATCCATCAGCGGCTGTGCATCAGTGCACTCCATGTCAGATTCATCTTGGCCTGGGTAATTCACCATTTCACTTGATAATCCAGGCATGGTATGTGAAAACAGCTCCATGGAGTAATCAGTAGTATGGCCTGCGTCATCCTTCAATCTTGGTTGGGGTGAAGGACACAAGGAAAGGTGTGGTTCATGAACATGAGCCTCCAATGACGACTCAGTGCTTTTACTTTTTACAACTGAAGAAGAGGAGGCGATAGAGCTGGAGGCTGAGTCAGCAATGTAAGACAAAACTTTTTCCTGATGCTCTGCCTTTAAAAGCGGTTTGCCAACTCCTAGAAAACTAAGCGTTCGAGGCCTTATGTAGCCAGACGATGACGCAGGGTCAGCACCTCCTGCATTCGGTCCTATTTTGCTCTTGCCACTACCATCAGATCCACAACCAACACCATCATTACCAGCTGCCAACCCCCGCCCAATTCCACGGCCTCTTCCACCAGCCTTCCTCATTTTTGGTAGAAATGTAGACAAAATCCAACAAACTATATAGTAATGTAAAACAAGGTACAAGGTGTCTATAGGACAGGGGAGTTTTAGAATTTCTGCACACACTTGTGGACAGTGGACACTTGTGGATTGTGTGAGGCCCACTGATATCTGAGCGCTATGTGACACGCTCGATGGCACAGCTGCCTGTGACCAAAGTGACGAGAGGATAATGGAGATTTTGAATCTCTGCGCACACTTTTGGACACTGGACACTTGTGGATGGTGTGAGGCCCACTGATATCTGAGCGCTATGTGACACGCTCGATGGCACAGCTGCCTGTGACCAAAGTGACGAGAGGATAATGGAGATTTTGAATCTCTGCGTACACTTTTGGACACTGGACACTTGTGGATGGTGTGAGGCCCACTGATATCTGAGCGCTATGTGACACGCTCGATGGCACAGCTGCCTGTGACCAAAGTGACGAGAGGATAATGGAGATTTTGAATCTCTGCGTACACTTTTGGACACTGGACACTTGTGGATTGTGTGAGGCCCACTGATATCTGAGCGCTATGTGACACGCTCGATGGCACAGCTGCCTGTGACCAAAGTGACGAGAGGATAATGGAGATTTTGAATCTCTGCGTACACTTTTGGACAGTGGACACTTGTGGATTGTGTGAGGCCCACTAATATCTGAGCGCTATGTGACACGCTCGATGGCACAGCTGCCTGTGACCAAAGTGACGAGAGGATAATGGAGATTTTGAATCTCTGCATACACTTTTGGACACTGGACACTTGTGGATTGTGTGAGGCCCACTGATATCTGAGCGCTATGTGACACGCTCGATGGCACAGCTGCCTGTGACCAAAGTGACGAGAGGATAATGGAGATTTTGAATCTCTGCGTACACTTTTGGACACTGGACACTTGTGGATGGTGTGAGGCCCACTGATATCTGAGCGCTATGTGACACGCTCGATGGCACAGCTGCCTGTGACCAAAGTGACGAGAGGATAATGGAGATTTTGAATCTCTGCGTACACTTTTGGACACTGGACACTTGTGGATGGTGTGAGGCCCACTGATATCTGAGCGCTATGTGACACGCTCGATGGCACAGCTGCCTGTGACCAAAGTGACGAGAGGATAATGGAGATTTTGAATCTCTGCGTACACTTTTGGACACTGGACACTTGTGGATGGTGTGAGGCCCACTGATATCTGAGCGCTATGTGACACGCTCGATGGCACAGCTGCCTGTGACCAAAGTGACGAGAGGATAATGGAGATTTTGAATCTCTGCGTACACTTTTGGACACTGGACACTTGTGGATTGTGTGAGGCCCACTGATATCTGAGCGCTATGTGACACGCTCGATGGCACAGCTGCCTGTGACCAAAGTGACGAGAGGATAATGGAGATTTTGAATCTCTGCGTACACTTTTGGACACTGGACACTTGTGGATTGAGTGAGGCCCACTGATATCTGAGCGCTATGTGACACGCTCGATGGCACAGCTGCCTGTGACCAAAGTGACGAGAGGATAATGGAGATTTTGAATCTCTGCGTACACTTTTGGACACTGGACACTTGTGGATGGTGTGAGGCCCACTGATATCTGAGCGCTATGTGACACGCTCGATGGCACAGCTGCCTGTGACCAAAGTGACGAGAGGATAATGGAGATTTTGAATCTCTGCGTACACTTTTGGACACTGGACACTTGTGGATGGTGTGAGGCCCACTGATATCTGAGCGCTATGTGACACGCTCGATGGCACAGCTGCCTGTGACCAAAGTGACGAGAGGATAATGGAGATTTTGAATCTCTGCGTACACTTTTGGACACTGGACACTTGTGGATGGTGTGAGGCCCACTGATATCTGAGCGCTATGTGACACGCTCGATGGCACAGCTGCCTGTGACCAAAGTGACGAGAGGATAATGGAGATTTTGAATCTCTGCGTACACTTTTGGACACTGGACACTTGTGGATGGTGTGAGGCCCACTGATATCTGAGCGCTATGTGACACGCTCGATGGCACAGCTGCCTGTGACCAAAGTGACGAGAGGATAAGGGAGATTGGATTGCTTTTAAAAAAGCAGTTTGCGGAGCAGTGGGTAAACAGCAATGCCAGCGTGTCAGGAAGCCTTAAAAGGCAGCCCAACAACCAACACCACTGATACACCACAATATAGCCTCCCCTTGCACTGCACACACAGTGACTTGTGTGTTGTGCAGGCCAAATCGCTAGCAGCAGAAGCAGTTTTTTTGTCTTCTTCCCTGCCTAACGCTCTCCCTACAGAATCAGCAGCAACCTCTCCCTATACTAAGATCGGCAGAAGTAAGATGGCGGTCGGCATGCACGCCCTTTTATACCCCCTGTGACGCCCACCAAAGCAAGCCAATCACTTGCATGCCCTTCTGAAAGATGGTGGTGACCCGTGCCTATGTCATCACGTTGCCCACAGTGTCCGTGGATCCTGATTGGCTGAAAAAGAGCGCAAAACAAACTTTTGAAACGCGACTTTGGCGTGTAAGTCGCCGACCTCGTGGCCGACCTCATCCCAGGGTCGGGTTTCGTTTCATGAAACCCGACTTTGCCAAAAGTCGGCGACTTTTGAATTTTTTCGACCCGTTTCGCTCAACTCTAATTCCAGGTAGTATGTACTGCCCACTTTTGGAATTTTTGACAGTACAATTCTGCAGAATCACGACCCTGGCTCAATGCCAGCAGGGTCTTTTCAGCCTGATCAATGGCATCAGGTTCGTCATACAACAACCCCAAAGCTTGAAAGAATGCGTTCACTTTAGTCAGAATAGGATCATCTGGTTTCAAAGAAAACGCCCAATCCTGGGAATCGCCATGCAGCAAAGAGATGACAATTTTAACCTGCTGCGCAGAGCTCCCTGACGAGTTAGGCTTCAAGGCCAAAAATAATTTACAATTATTTTTGAAATTCAAAAATTTAGACCGATCCCCAAAAAATACATCAGGTGTAGGAATCTTTGGTTTAGCAGCATGTGAATGAGCAAGGTAGGCGGAAATTCCCCGCACTTCCGCAGCGAGCTGCTCCACACGATCAGACAATTGCTTTATCTCCATTGAGAGAAAAAAAAATTCCCCCTATGGCCTCAGAGATATAGTGGAAAAAATATACACACTTTTTTTTTTTTTTTTACAATTCTTTCCTGCTATTGAGTACCCTAGGATCTGCGGTATGGCGGGTGATTCTGTTATGAATGAGTCACCGTAGGAGGCAAAAGCAGAAATACAAGCTAAGTCCAGAAAACCAGAGAAGTTGGCAACTATCAGATTGCAGACCCCTGAACCTATCAACACAACTAGCAGTAGCCGTGGGGGGTTCCTACGATGCCCTAGACCCCTCGATCACAGCTGGAGAATTACATAGGCCTAAAGAAAGAAAGAGGAAATCTAAACTGCCCCAGAGCAGACCCCAAAGCAATAGGCAGCCCCCAACAAATAATGACGGTGAAGCAAGATGAAAATACTAACACAGACAGAAAGATAGTCTGAGCAAAGACGGGGCCCAAAACTACCTAGATAGGAAAGGACAGGAAGGCTGCTGTCTGCAATCTGCCAAAACCCTATCAAAGACATAAGCCAACAAGCTGATGTGAAAAAGGCCCTGAAGCAGCTAGGCTTAAAAACTAAATCAGCACTCAGGTATTTTCAGAAGACAGAGCTAAATGAATTCAGCACACCCCAGCAGGGAATGGCAGAAATCCAGAAAAACAAAGCAAAACAAAGTCAAAGCACCAAAGCAAAAAGGCCGAGCAGCAAACTTAGCTTTAGAGGAGCAGGAATTCAGACTGGTCTCCAAGGATCCCACAGAGAAATCACCCGCAGGGCAGAAGGGCGTCGGCAGCCTTATATCCAGTCAGTAACTCCACTCAGCCAGTCATCATCATCAGCCTCAGGTGTTTGATAATCAGGCTCACTACCTTTCTTTACCAGAAGAGGGAGTTCCTCGGGCCTCAGTAATGAAGGAGAAAATGAACTCACAACACAGGGGATTTCCAAACACGACATGGTGTCCGCTAACGATTGGAGCTAATTTTCATTTCAAAAAGTCAAATGGTGCTCCTTCCCTTCTGAGCCTTGCCGTAAGCCCAAACAGTGTTTTCCCCTCACATATAGGGTACCAGCATACTCAGGACAAACTGGACAACAACTTTTGTTGTCCAATTTCTCCTGTTACTCTTGTAAAAATAGCTTGCTAAAAAATCATTTTTGAGGAAAAAAAATGATTTTTTATTTTCACTGCTCTACGTTTTAAACTTTTGTGAAGCACTTGGGGCTTCAAAGTGCTCACTATACATCTAGATAACTTCCTTAAGGGGTCTAGTTTCCAAAATGGGGTCACTTGTGGGGGAGCTCCAATGTTTAGGCACACAGGGGCTCTCCAAACGCGACATGGTGTCCAATAACGATTGGAGCTAATTTTCCATTCAAAAAGTCAAATGTGCTCCTTCCCTTCTGAGCCCTGCCGTGCACCCAAACAGTGGTTTATGACTACATATGAGGTATCGGTGTACTCAGGAGAAATTGCCCAACAAATTTTAGGATCCATTTTATCCTGTGGCCCATGTGAAAATGAAAAAAATGTGCTAAAAGAAAATTTGTGTTGGAAAAATTAAAATGTCCATTTTTTTCCTTCCACGTTGCTTTAGTTCCTGTGAAGCACCTGAAGGGTTAATAATCTTCTAGAATGTAGTTTTGAGTATCTTGAGGGGTGCAGTTTTTAGAATGGTGTCACTTTTGGGTATTTTCTGCCATATAGACCCCTCAAAGTGACTTCAAATGTGAGGTGGTCCCTAAAAAAAATGGTTTTGTAAATTTTGTTGTAAAAATGAGAAATCTCTGGTCAAAGGTAACCCTTATAACTGCCTAACAAAAAAAAAAATTGTTTCCAAAATTGTGCTGATGTAAAGTAGACATGTGGGAAATGTTATTTAGTAACTATTTTGTGTCACATAACTCTCTGGTTTAACAGAATAAAAATTCAACATTTGAAAATTACGAAATTTTCAAAATTTTCGCCAAATTTCTGATTTTTTCACAAATAAACGCAAAAATTATCGACCTAAATTTACCACTACCATGAAGCCCAATATGTCATGAAAAAACATTCTCAGAATCGCTGGGATGCGTTCCAGAGTTATTATCTCATAAAGGGACACTGGTCAGAATTGCAAAAAATGGCCAGGTCATTAAGGTCAAAATAGGCTGGGTCATGAAGGGGTTAAAAGAAAGAGATGTGTTCACAAACTAGATGACCAGTGGGAAGCAGAGCCATACACCCATCATGAGTGGGCAGAGACACAAGACAGTGACCCAGCTGCTCGCCTCGTAAAGGAGTGGCTGGCAGAAGCTGATGCACACCCTGGTCCAGATGACCCACAGGAAGCAGAGCAGCTATGGAAGGAGAGAGGCAAGCTGTTTATCTACGAGGGTAAACTGTGTCGGAGGAACATCAACTCGCGCACACACGAACTGGTCTGGCAAGTGGTAGTCCCAAAGAGGGATTCACCAATGGTCTTAGAGGCGTACCACAATGGAGCAGGACACTTCGGTTGGAAGAAGTTGGAGGTCCTACTTCGTGAAAGATTCTACTGGGTTGGCATGAGGAGTTCCATTGAGATGTGGTGCCGAGAATGTGGCCCATGCAGCCTGCGCAGAAAAGACCGTAACAGCCAGCGAGCCAAATTACAGCCGATCATCACAAAACAGCCGCTTGAACTGGTAGCCTTGGATTACGTGAAGTTAACTCCGAGTAGGAATGGCTACACCTATGCTCTGACCATCGTGGACCATTACTCAAGATTCTTGGTAGTTGTACCTGTTAAAGACCAAACAGCGAAGACAGCAGCCAAGGCAATTCAGCAACACTTCTGTCGACCGCACAGATACCCTGAACAAGTGCTCACCGACCAAGGTCCAGCCTTTGAGGCAGAAGTGTTTCAGGAGTTCTGTAACATGTATGGTTGCAAGAAAATCAGAACGACGCCTTACCATCCACAGACAAATGGCATGTGTGAGAAGATGAACCAAGTGGTCATTGACTTATTGAAGACCTTACTTCTGGAAGAACGAAACCAGTGGCCAGAGAAGTTGCCAGATCTGATAGATCTGTATAATCATATACCGGTAAACTCTACAAATTGCACTCTGGCCTACTTGATGAGAGCAAGATCTGGCAAGTTACCTATTGATTTAGACATGGGAGTCTTAACACCTGAGACAACATCACCAGATGCAGACTGGGATACAGAGCGGTAACAACAATACCGCAAAGTACAAGAATGTGTAGAGAAAAGTTTGTCCCAAGCAAGACAGAGACAGGAAAGAATTTATAACCAACACGCCCCTGCAGTTCCCTTGACACCAGGAGAACAAGTACTTAAAAGAAAGAGACGTGTTCACAAACTAGATGACCAGTGGGAAGCAGAGCCATACACCGTGATACCTTCAGACTTTAATAACACCAAAGTATGTATCATCAGCAAAGATGGAGGAGAAACCTTTGAAGCAGTCTCAAGAGATCATCTAAAGGTGTGCCCTGATCAATTGAAGGACAAGAAAAAAGTCCAAGACACTCCACAACCCATAGTAGATGTGGAAGAAAAGATTCAAACTATACTTGGAAAATTTCCTCGGACGTGGACACAAGTAAATCAGGCAATAGTAGTACCAGTTCTAACCTTTCATCAGCCTACTGCACAAGATGAAGAAGAGACTCTAAATGAAATGGCTCCAGTAACAGATACCACATCTGCAGAGGAATGCGGAAATCTGTCCCCTGCTAACAGCAAATCTGACAATCTCACAGTGAGTTTAGGAGTAGAGAGAAGGCAGTCTAGAATACCTATATTACACAAGTCTACTTATAACGTAGTGACTAATGCACCTGCAGTAGACATCAGAGAACAGGTCAGGTCATCAGAAATACCTATACTGCATAGATCCACTCGTAGTACTAGAGGTCAAATCCCTGCCAGTTACAGAGATAACATAATGTAAATAAAGTAATAAGAATGTATAGTAGTAACCGCTAAGCATGAGAGCCTACAGAGACTTACTGTAAGAACCTTTTTAAGTATTCGCAATAACCAGTTAAAGGACAATTGGGCCACAGGACTATGTGTGGTCAGAACTGTATTTGTAAATAGTTACTCCAAAAAGGCCTTGAAAATAAACCGCCGTGTGGCCGAAAAACAGGCCATCTACAGAGCGCCCTGTAGCCACGCCCAGAGACGACACACAAAGTGGGTTAAGGCGGTTCCCACCAACTAAACTCTAGGTACAAGCCCAAAGACAAATCCTGGATAGCAGCTTAAGGACTGGTTGCTGCAGTAACTGTGCTATTGTTTTCTTTTTCTTGCAGATTTGCATTGATTGTTGTTGCTAAGAATTCTTGTTATATTTTCCTCAGTTCAGGAGTACTGAACTTAACTGGGGGGGAATGTGACACCCCAGAGTCCGGTTGTCAGAGTGACATTGCCTTCCTCTAAGAGGTGAAGTCATGCTTGGACGCAGATAGGGACCCCCATGCCAGGCAGCATAGACTTAATCACAGTTTTCTGCTGAAGGTCAGAAAAGGGAGATGCCTTATAAATTCTGGCCAGCAGAGGGAGTTGGTGAGTCAGCTAGAAATCAGCTGAGGTGGTTGTCATGGAAATGAAGCAGCTGTGAGCTGTGAGGAGAAACGATGACAGTTAAACGTGAGGACATGAAGTAAAGATATCTTTCTGGAAGATCCTGTCAGATGAAGACAGGGAGCTGATCTGAGAGGAGCGCCATAGGCAGAGCTGATCTGTGAAGAGGGAAAGGACAAGAGCAGAGACTGAGAGACTCTAGGGAAGATAAAATACTGCATATAGCAGACCCGTGAGTGAAGTGCTAATAAAGAGAAAAGGGACATCAGAGTCCTAGGCTGACAGGAGCTGTAAGTCCTGATAGCTGAATCTGAAAGTACAGGGGATTGTAAATTCCTGTGCACATTGAACACCTGAGGGCACTTCAGCGGATAAGGAGCCCAGGGCTGATGGTGAAAAGGACGGTACCCGTGGAATAGGCTCATGCTGACAGCCATACAGGTTAGTGAAACTATCACGAATAGAGGGTCACAGCATAGTTATATACAGCAGAGACCCGCACACATAGCGCAGAAAGGAAGGTCCTAAATCCCCACCTGGCAAGGTGGAACCCCTGAATGCCTCCAGGCGAGCCGGACTCATTCCATCATCTGTACGTGGTACTCCGGACTACAACCAATTACCAGTAAAAGGTAAAGAAACTGCACCTCTCTGTGTCTTTCTCTCATTTCTCTGCACCCCGACGTTCACAGCCATTTTTACTATTTATTTAACATCTTTGCCCTGGGACTACAGCCCTACCTGTGGAGGGCTACAACATCATAGCTGCGCCCAACATCCATCCCAGAGAAGCAACACCGCAGCGCTGGTCACCTCTGACTAGAATACCACAGGTGGCATCACATACTTCACCATCTAATAGCTTTATTTTAATTTTTACCACATAAATTCCACACAACTTTCCCCTATTCCATTTACTGGACGCCTCTGGGCCACGGACCGGGTTGCCACCGCCGTGACACTGTCCCCCATGGAAGTCGACGGGCCCGGTACCGAGTACCCCCAGGCCCCACGGGGCGCTCCACTGACCCCAGAGCGGAGCGCTGACAAGGGACGCCAGAGTCCTTGGCTGGGCGGGTGCTGTAAGCCCTGACAGCCAAATCTGGAGGGCAGGGGACTGCAAGCTTCCTGGCCACACTGAACACCTGAACACACGGCAGCAGACCAAGAGCTCTGGGCTGACAGTGAAAAGGACAGTGCCTGTGATATAGGCTCACGCTGTCTGCCATACAGGTTAGAAACCATGATGCAGGAGAGGGCCGCAGCATAGCTACAAGCAGCAGGGACCTTAAAAGAGAGCGCAAAAGGAAGGTCCCCAACACCACCTGGCAGGGTGGATCCTCTGAAAGCCTCCAGGAAAGCCGGACTCAATCCGTCATCTGTAATTGGTACCCCAGATTGAATCTACTTTCATGTAAAAGTTAAAGAAAACTGTACCACTCTATGTTCTTCATATTCTCTGCACCCCAACGTTCACCACATCTGAACAATCAAATATATTTGCCCTGGGGCCCCTCTCTACCCATGGGGAGCTGAACCATCTTTGCTGCATCACCATCAGCCCCAGTGGACCAAAACTGCAGTGTCGGCCACCTATTGCCAAACACCACGGGTGGCTTCACGACTAAGCACTACATAACTATCCTCCATTTTATGACATGGCCAGGGCCACGGAAACAGATCACGGCCCCGTGACGTCCCCCATAGAACTGTCCAGTCCGATTCTGGGTACCCCACGACCCTGGTGTGTGTGTCACTTACTCTATTGCTCCATTCATTAAAACTTGCAAAATGGTATCTTAATGAATCAGGCTCTATGTCTCACTTGGCGAGCTGAATTCTCTGTCCAGATAAGCGGTTGTTAAGCAGAATGGAAAGATGACAATAGTGCAGTGAGGTGGACAAACTAGGGCAATGAATGTTGTAATGGACTGACGCCAACTGAAGTTGTTGACTAGTAGACCACATGTTAGCTGGAAATTTAGAGAAAGGAGACAGATGAAACAGAGTTTGGATAATGGCAAATTGTATACATATAATACAAATATTGCCACAATAATGTCTTGTATATAACAAGTTATTACTAGTTGGGTGATACTGTATGAACATAGGATATTCAACAAATATAAGTTATTCTGATTATTGACATGATGAAAGATGAGGTTAAAGTTGTCATATAATGGCTGCAGACATTTCATAGACAGCATGATTGCATCACAAAGACCATTCCTAAGCTAGTGGGAGGCAAATGAGAATCTCTTCTGTTTTTGGGCTATTCATTTTCTTTATTTAGCTTACCACGGCCTGAACAGTCAGAACCCAGGTCCTACTCTGATCTACTTTTACGTCTGATGACACATAGCGAGGTGAACTACAAGAGTTATGTACCGTCCCGACTGGGATGCACCTTGTGAGATGGCTTTTACATTTTTTTTAATAAAAACAATGTTATCTGAATACCCAATGTTATTTAAATGTATTATTACTATTTATTTACTTATGACAAGGTATTTGCTCATTTTGTTTCTCTTTTAGGTTATGATGAGTCTTAAGGGGGTTTTACACATAGCGATATCGCTAGCGATATCGCTATAACGTCACAGATTTGGTGATGCAGCAGCGATATCGCTAGCGATATCGCTATGTGTGATACTTACCTCCGACCGGCTCCCCCGCTGTCCATCGCTCCATTTCTCGTCGTCCGCTTCCTGCTGGGATTCCTGCTGGCGCCGACGTGCGACGCGTGGAGGCGGGTGGACATCAGAAACGCTGAGTGTGAAAGGTGAGTATCGTGCGCTGCGTCGCTGCTGCATTGCTGTGAGGTCTGCCTGTGTGACAGCTCACTAGCGATCATTTAGCAATGCACCAGTGATCCTGACCGGGTCGGATCGCTGGTCGGATCGCTGGTGCATCGCTAAATGTAAAGGGGCCTTAAAGATGTAGTCATACAATGACATTTCACAGACAGCAAGTTTGCATCACAAAAAGTCATTCATAAGATAGTGAGAAGCAAACGGGAAACGGGAATCTCTGCTGTTTAATGGATTATACAAATGCTCATTAGCACTTCTTTATGTGAACAGATAATGATTCCCATCATGTGATTTTATCACAAAGACTGATTATGTTCAGGGTTAGAAGCTTTCCATTTCATATGCAGGCCTCGAGTAGAGGAAAACAAACATCTTCCAGCTTGGCCTAAAATATAGGACTGAATATTTTTTTACATGGCAATTTTAATACTAAACAAAGCGTGTACCATAGCTCCCAGCCATTCCTGATTCAACGGTACTGTTCAATTTGAGGGCTCAGTCACGCCACATCAGGGGATTGACTTCTAATGCTCACCTCTCTCCAACGTCATCATTTCTCTTCCTTGGGGTGGTGCTGCATCTCTCTGCACTGACTTAAATTAAGTGATAATATTCACTTCCTCTCTTGTGATCAGATCTCCATGTTCACAGGCAGGATCTCTAGCTATAAGCCATAAGGGTCCCGTTACATTTAGAGATGCACCAGCGATCCCGACAATGATACGACCTGGTCAGGATCGCTGGTACATCGCTAAATGGTCGCTAGTGAGCTGCCAAACAGGCAGATCTCAGCAGCGACGCAACAGCGATAAGTGATCTGTCACATCGCAGCGATGATGACGACTTCTGCTTGCATCCATGCATCGCTAGTCGGCGCCAGTGTGACGCCAACGAGGAAAAAATGGTCCAGGACTAGAGTTGAGCGATACCGTCCGATACTTCAAAGTATCGTATCGGATGGTATCGGCCGATCTTTAAAAAAAGTATCGGTATCGCCGATTCCGATACCGGAAGTCCCATTCAAGTCTATGGGACTTCCGGTATCGGAATAAGAAAAACCCTTTCCTGCCCTTGTACAGCCTCTCTGGGGTCTGTACGGGCCTCTCTGGGGTCTGTACGGGCCTTTCGGGGGGCTGTGCCGGCCTGCCAGGGGGTCTGTGCAGGCTCCGGTGGTCTGTGCCGGCCTGCCGGTGGTCTGTGCAGGCTCCGGTGGGCTGTGCCGGCCTGCCGGGGGGCTGTGCAGGCTCCGGGGGGCTGTGCCGGCCTGCCGGGGGGCTGTGCCGGCCTGCCGGGGGGCTGTGCAGGCTCCGGGGGCTGTGCCGGCCTGCCGGGGGGCTGTGCCGGCCTGCCGGGGGGCTGTGCAGGCTTCGGGGGTCTGTGCAGGCATCGTCCGATGGGACTACAAGTCCCATCGGGCGATGCCTGCTACCATGACAGTGATTGACACATTAGCCAATGATGGGACAGTAGTAGTCCCATCATCCGGCTAATGTGTTAAATGTAAAAAAAAAAAAAAAAATTACATGCTACATACATACAACATGCATACTACATACATGCTACATTCATACTATATACTACATACATGCTACATTCATACTACATAAATACTACATGCAACATACATACTACATATATACTACATGCATGCTACATACATACTGCATGCTACATACATACTACATGCTACATACATACCACATATATACTACATACATACTACATACATACTACATACATACTACATACATACTACATACATACTACATGCTACATACATAACACATATATACTACATGCATGCTACATACATACTACATGCTACATACATACCACATACATACTACATGCATGCTACATACATACTACATGCTACATACTACATATATACTACATGCATGCTACATACATACTACATGATACATACTACATATATACTACATGCATGCTACATACATACTACATGATACATACTACATATATACTACATGCATGCTACATACATACTACATGCTACATACATACTACATATATACTACATGCATGCTACATACATACTACATACATACTACATACATACTACATGCTACATACATACTACATACATACTACATGCATGCTACATACATACTGCATGCTACATACATACTACATACATACTACATGCTACATACATACCACATATATACTACAAACATACTACATACATAGACATACAGTACATATAACATAGAGTAACATACTTACCAATACTTGTCACATTGTTCCCCGAAGCCATTGTCTTTTCCGGAATAAATATTAACATAACAAACCACAAAAATACTCACCCACGATCCGAAGCAGTCCACGAGTGTGTCCCACGGTGATCTTGGGTAGAGAACTGCAGCATCAGCTGATGCTGCCATTCTCTACGGGCTGCAGGAATCCAATGACGGAAGGTAGGTATCCTTCCGCACTGTATTCCTCCGCCACTTAAAAAAAAAAAAAGTCCCTAGTCTCACTTTATGCCATTGCTGTGTGGGAATTTCCCACGCAGCAATGGCATAAAGTGAGACTAGGGACTTTTTTTTTTTTAAGTGGCGGAGGAATACAGTGCGGAAGGATACCTACCTTCCGTCATTGGATTCCTGCAGCCCGTAGAGAACGGCAGCATCATCTGATGCTGCAGTTCTCTACCAAAGATCGTCGTGGGACACACTCGTGGACTGCTTCGGATCGTGGGTGAGTATTTTTGTGGTTTGTTATGTTAATATTTATTCCGGAAAACACAATGGCTTCGGGGAACAATGTGACAAGTATTGGTAAGTATGTTACTCTATGTTATATGTACTGTATGTCTATGTATGTATTGTATGAATGTATTGTATGTATGTAGTATATATGTGGTATGTATGTAGCATGTAGTATGTATGTAGTATGTATGTAGCATGCAGTATGTATGTAGCATGCATGTAGTATATATGTAGTATGTATGTAGCATGTAGTATGTATGTAGTATGTATGTAGTATGTATGTGGTATGTATGTAGCATGTAGTATGTATGTAGCATGCATGTAGTATGCATGTAGTATGTAGTATGTAGCATGTATGTAGTATGTAGCATGTATGTAGTATGTATGTGGTATGTATGTAGCATGTAGTATGTATGTAGCATGTATGTAGTATGTATGTGGTATGTATGTAGCATGTATGTAGCATGCATGTAGTATGTATGTAGCATGTATGTAGCATGTATGTAGCATGTATGTAGTATGTATGTAGTATATATGTAGTATGTATGTAGCATGTAGTATGTATGTAGCATGCATGTAGTATGTATGTAGTATTTTTTTTTTTTTTTAACATTTAACACATTAGCCGGATGATGGGACTACTACTGTCCCATCATTGGCTAATGTGTCAATCACTGTCATGGTAGCAGGCATCGCCCGATGGGACTTGTAGTCCCATCGGACGATGCTTGCACAGACCCCCGGACATCAGCACAGCCCCCCGGCAGGCCGGCACAGCCCCCCGGCAGGCCGGTACAGACCCCCACAGGGTGCACAGACCACCGGCAGGCCGGCACAGCCCCCCGGCAGGCCGGTACAGACCCCGGGCAGTCCACACAGCCCCCCGGCAGGCCGGCACAGCCCCCCGGCAGGCCGGCAGAGACCCCCGGAAGGCCCGAAATGACGGCGCATCATGATGCGCACACACCGCGCATCATGATGACGTCAGGCTGTCAATCAACTTTGAACTTCCGATTCCGATGCCGAATTCCGATATTGAAAAAATATCGGAAGTCGGTATCGGAATTCCGATACAGCAAGTATCGGCCGATACCCGATACTTGCGGTATCGGAATGCTCAACACTATCCAGGACATTCGAGCGCAATCAGCGTTATCCAGCGGGCGGCCGGTCGCAGGTACGAGTCACACAAAGCGAGATCGCTAGCGATATCGCTGTTGCGTCACAAAATCGGTGACGCGCTAGCGATCTCGTTATGTGTAAAAGGTCCTTAACTTACATGTGGATAGGAGAATTTGGTAAACTTGACCTGTATTGCAGAAGCAGATTATGCATGTAAACAGAGATACATTGTATATAACAGTGTATTTCTATGTTTCCTAAGTTCTAGTGGTGAAGAAAAAGTCAGATTTTGTTTCTATAAAGATACTAAAAATAATAAAAATCAATTACAAAAATATATTTTTTTCTTTTTTGTGAGTCTCCCCAGTACTCAAACCCACAACCTTCAACATTACAATCAGGAGCAAAAATAAAGCCACAGGCTCTGGTAATGTCAGCGGGGGTATTTTGTATACTTGATTTGTATCACAGACTCTGGCTCCACTGGTAGATTATACTGATACATTTTACATAGCAGTCTATTTTATGTCTTTGTATTCCAGAGTGAAAATAAAATATTTTTTTCTTCCTGTAAAATTACGAAAAAATAAATTCAATTTCAATAATGTTATTTTTAATACTTTTTTTAAAATAAACATCACAAATCAGCAAATAACATGGACAATCCGCACAAAACAGAAATCACATTATATTTAGAGGGTTGGTAAATCGCAGAAAAAAAAGGCATACCGTATTTTTCGGACCATAAGACGCACTTTTTTCCCCCAAAATTTTTGGGGAAAGTGGGGGGTGCGTCTTATGGTCGCAATATACTAACCTCCGATCATGGCTGGAGGCTGGTGAGGGTGCCTCGGGGCTCTGTGGTGTGGTGGTGGCGGTGGGCTGTGCTCCGGTGCAGGGGCAGCGGCTCTCTGTGCTCCGTGGGGGGCTCCGCCGGCATTTCCTCAAAGCCCGGAGGCCCCCACAAATCCGTTGCTGGCTGTCGCCATGTTGCGGTGGCCTCCGGGAACATGGACGCCGGGAAGATGGCCGCCGGTACAGGGATGGTGCATGTCAGGTTCAGATCTCGTTGCCGAGATTTGAATCTCGTCTCCCGAGATCTCGGGACGAGATCTGAACCTGAGCATGCACTGTCCCCGGACCGGCGGCCATCTTCCCAGCGTCCATGTTCCCAGAGGCCACCGCAATATGGCGGCAGCCAGAAACAGATTTGCGGGGTCCTCCAGGCTTTGAAGAAATGCCGGCGGAGTCGCTGCTCCTTCATCGGAGCCGCCGCCCCTGCACTGGAGCACAAACCACCGCCACCACCACACCACAGTGCCCACATGCCCCAGCACAGCCCAGCTTCCCCAGCACAGCACACCTGCCCCAGCACAGCCCAGCTGCCCCAGCACAGCCCACCTGCCCCAGTACAGCCCACCTGCCCCAGCACATCCCAGCTGCCCCAGCACTGCTGCCCCAGCACAGCCCACCTGCCCCAGCACAGCCCAGCTGCCCCAGCACAGCCCAGCTGCCCCAGCACAGCCCACCAGCTCCAGCACAACCATCCTGCCCCAGCACAGAGCTGCCACCACCGCACCAGCCTGGACCACTGAATGACCCCTGTGACCACTTCTCCACCTGTGCCGGATCGCTTCCCTGGTAAGCTGAATTCGGACTGTAAGACGGACCCCCATTTGACACATTATTATTTTTTTCCCTATTTTCCTTCGGAAAATTTGGGGTGCGTCTTATGGTCCGGTGCGTCTTATAGTGCGAAAAATACGGTAATTGATATCTTTCTCTATTAAACCCATAAAAAAGTAATAAAAATGTAATGCTGTGGTTGTTTTCTGCAGGTGTCGGTGCCACACGACCTGATAACAATCTTCTCTGATTATTGTGAGTTTGCTACATTTCCTTTATGCATTTTCCCCGTTAATTGATGCATTTTTTGGTATAGATATGAAGCCGCATTTTAATGTTTTTTTTAATAATACAGAAAAAGCTTAGATTCTGCTCTTAAAACTGCAACAGCATTTTTTTCAAGCTCTACATAGAAGCCTTTAGGCCGGGATCACACATGCGAGAAACTCGGACGAGTCTCACATCTTAATACCCGGCACGCCGGAACTTGAGAGCGGAGCGTGCGGCTGCATAGAAATACATGCACCCACATGCTCTGCTCCCGAGTGCCAGCTGCAGTGCTAGGTATTAAGATGCGAGACTCATCCGAGTTTCTCGCATGTGTGATCCCGGCCTTAGAGAAAAAAAGCATCAAAACCACACAGTTCAGCAGCATCTTTAGATGTTTATAGATGCACTGGAGGTGGAGCTTTCAGGCAATCACATCCACTTTGCTAGGATATTTAGGCCATGTTCATATGTACCATAAATGCTGCTTATTTTCTGCTGCTTTCTTTACACAGAAAATCTGCCCATGTTTAACTGTCCAAGCAAATCAGATGTGATGAAAATTGAGCCCTTTGTGCAACTAAAGATGCTGCTGATCTGATCCTAAAACAATGCACATAAAAAACTGCAGTTACTTTTTTAAGCGCAGAATGAAAGCTTTTCTGTACTATAAAAAAACATTAAAAATGCAATTTCACATCGGCACCAAAAAACCATTAAATAATGGGGAAAAGTTGTTAAAATAAATGCAGCAATAATCAAAGTAGATTGCTATTGAGCAGTTTAGTGGGGATCCTGCAGGAAACAAAAAACACTATATTTCTGCAACGTGTAAGCATGGCTTTACAGACACAAAAAAGTTAGATGTCATATATTGAAGTTACATAAAGATGTGAAAGCTCTGGCTGCCAAAACTGTGAATGAATGAGCAATAAGTAAATGCATAGGTCCCAAACAGAGATGAGAATGACGCACATATGATGTGCCAGCCCTGGCTAGAAAAAGCCACGCCATGTACATCTGAAGGTAAGAGATTCAAAGGCCTCAATTCTAGCCATCAGGAAGCACTGACCAGGATGCTGCACCGTAGTTCCGTGAATTGATCTACTCATCTCTTGTCCTAAGTGTCCAGAATACAGCAATCAGATTTGGGTCTGCGCCCTGCAGTCTCCGTCAACTGTGGCACAATATGGTTTTTAATATTAGACAGTGTAGGACCGCCCCGACCACAGAGTTGCCGATGGTGGGATGGGTTTTATGCTATATTTGATCAAACACAGTATTACTAAGAACTCTGTATTACTTAAATGCATTTTTGCTTTTTATTTAATTACAGCAGGGTTTTTCTTATTTTGTCTTTTGTAGGTTTTTTATGCTTCATGGCCAATGTGAACATGCGTTTATATGTTGCATGTACACCAACTCAAACAAAGCTCAATTTTTGTGTTTTTTTCTTTGTATTTTTGCATTCTGTGCAGGTTGGGGTGTGGCCTGCCTCTCTTGAGCTGGAAATTGTATTTAAAGGCTTCCCCTGACTGGTGTCCCCTGGTTGGGACCCAGTCCTTTTGTCTGCCCTTATTCACACACTGACCTCAACTTTGACACATGATAAGGTTTTCAATATTAGACAGTGTAGGACGGCCCCAACCTCAGAGTCACCTTGTTGATGCTGGGACAGCTTTTATGCAATATTTGATCAAATACAGTATTACTAAGAACTCTGTATTACTTAAATGCATTTTTGCTTTTTATTTATTTAATTACAGTAGGTTCTTCTCATTTTGTTGTCTTTTATAGGTTAGATACTCCAAATGTTGCAGAAAACTACTATTTGGGTGCACAGCAGGGCTCAGAAAAGAAGGAGTGAGGTTTTGGGACACAGACTTTAATGGAATGGTCTGTGGGTGTCATGTTGGATTTGGAGAGCCCGTTATATGTCTAAACAGTGGAAACCCCAAACAACTGACCCCATTTTGGAAACTAGACCCCTCAAGGAATGTATCTAGATATGTGGTGAGCACCTTGAACCTCTAGGTGCTTCAAAGAAGTTTATAACATAGAGCCGTGAAAATAAAAAAAATAAAACATTTCCCACAAAAATATTATTTTAGCAAGAAATTTATTTTATTCCCTAGGGTAACAGGAGAATATGGAACTTAAAATTTGTTGTGCAATTTCTTCTGAGTACACCATTACCCCATATAAGGTTGAAAACTACTTTTGAGGCACAATTTAAAGCTCAGAAAGGAAGAAGCACCATACAAATTTTACTAGAACTGGTTTGAAGGTGCCATGTCACATTGGCAGAGCCACTGAGGTGACTAAACAGCAGAACCCACGTAAGAGGCACCATTTTAAAACCATACCTCTTAGTGAAACTATGGGTGCATTAATCATATTGACACCATGGAGGGTCACAGAATCTTATTTCATTGGCCAGTGAAGAAAAAAAAGGTTTTTCAAAGATGTTCTGGTCCATTCTGATACAGGTCCTATGAAGAAGGATCTTCAGACTACAATGACAGGCAAATCGAGGTTTGGGTAATTTCCCTGTTTGAATTGTGTAAATTGTACTTATATGACTAAAGGCAGCTCTTTTAAGCGTCCACATAATCAGAGTACAATTAAAACTAATCGGTTTTTAACTTGTTCCTCCGAGTTTGTCATATATCTTTTGAGATGCCCAAGGAATTTATATTATGTAGGGGAAACTACATGTGAGTTAAAGGTTAGGATGAACCAACACAGACATAGTATTAGGAAAAAGAGGCAAGATTTACCAGTTGCAAAACATTTTTTTGATCTTAAGCATACGGAGAGAGACTTATCCATTATGATTATAGACCAGATCCCTCCCTTGAGAAGAGGGGGTGACCAAATTAAATTATTAAAGATTAGAGAACTGGAGTGGATCAAAAAATTGTACACATTGAAACCTTTTGGATTAAATGTGGAATATAAATTGCAGCTTACTCTATAAAATTGCTTTGTGGTATCAATTTCTTTGATTCAATTGTTTTTTTCCTTGTCTTGTCTTTGGTGTAATTTTTAGGTTTTTAATATTTTATATTTTATATTTTTCTAGACTCTTCAGCGGCAGCGGATAGAATTTAGAAGACATGACTCCCCTTCTATTTGCGATGTTTATCTTGATTAATAGCGATAAAAATATTTTTGGCGTCCATAAGGCTCAATAAATAAGAATATATGCGCAGTTATTCTTTTCTTTTGTTGGTTTTAAAATGGCTATATTTTTGATGTGCTAACATTGGGGTTTGAACCTGTGCTGGTTCGGGATATGTATCCAGTTCTGTGAGAATTTGTGTCTTGTGCTCTTAGTGGGGTGAACACGCTCTTCTCCATTTGGATATGGGTTACCTATCCCAGCTAATGGTATGCGTTCCTATATTCTGGATACACCCGACCATTCATAGTCCCCTTGTTTCGCTTTAAGCGATTTAATAAAAGCACTATATATTTTTTTAGGAATTTTTGCATATAGCATTCTGATGTAGCACTGGAAGCCTATTATTGTAAGGACTCGCTATATTATGTGCATATGCGCATTGGTGCCTTCCCTTATCCAAGATGGGGTCAGTGTGCAAACGGAGTTACTGTGCATGAGCGACAGGAAACTGGTGTCTCCATTTGCTAGTTTCAGTCCTGCGCTCTGAGCCCCTGGTAATGCAGGAGCACGGCATGTTTTTTGTTTATTCTAACGGGGTGAGTTACATCTATTTTCTATGTTTACAGCTGCCGCTGATTACTAATCACTGTCCCATAACAGGATTGATGCTGAATGTAAATATTTTCATCATGATTTTTATTTTTTGCACATTGCACTATATTTGCACTTTCTAATGACACACAGTCCTTGTGATTGCATTTTATACAGTGAATACTGTCTCATTATTGTAAATTACCATTGTAAATTGTATGCCTTAAAAGGCATTCACCTATCACCATTATAATGCTTGAAAAAAGGTTCACACCCATTGAACCGAAATGTTGCTGCATGGGCACATAGCCATATGGGCTATTAAAAAAGCCCTTTATTGAAAACTAACATGGTGTGCTGCTTTCTTTTTTGATTGACTACATATATATATATATATATATATATATATATATACTGTATATTCAGTGACTAGCGGTGACGTCACTGAGTCTGCACTTCCTCACAGCCTGAACTGCGGTGACCTCTGGACTATGAGAAAATGTCAGTCATGAGGGCACCGCAGTTCATGCTCAGTGTATTCACAGCAGATCACTGTGAGAAAAGCCCCTTCCTAGGCGATTAATATCAACCTGCAGCTGTCTGCATAGCCTTTGCTGGATATTAATTATCGGGGGACCCCACGTCATTTTTTGGGGGTCCCCCATTTTAAAAGCCAGTCAAGGCTAAATATACAGATGTGAACTGATATTAATAGTCTGGGAAGCTCCATGGGTATTACCTCATTCCAAGTTTATAAACATTGGCCCCAAGCTGTCAGCTTAACCTCTGCTGATTACGAAAATTGCGTGGGAGCCCATGCCACTTTTTTCAGAAAAATGATCTTTTATTAATTAAATACATGTCCAGTAATTTGTACACACATTGTACTAATTGTATTTGTTACTGACATCTATATATCTACCTATTCCATTTGTCTTTAATGAATGTAAACCGTTTCTTCTATCCTGTCGGGTCCTGCAGTGATTTTACAGAACCCGACAGAAGTATTAATGGCTTTTCTTCTATCTCTCTATTCACTATACATATGTGTGTGTCACTGACATCTATATTTACAGCTCTGGCAAAAATTAAGAGACTGATATCGGAACCTTTTTTTTAACTCACACATGGGAGCTCATGCTCTAAAAGTAACTTCTGGACTACGCAAAGCGCAGCATGACCTGAAGAGTCTATAGAGCCATGACATCACTGAAAAGTGAAGCAGAACAGCCCTGTATCTTGGCAAAAGCAGCGATTGGTGAGTTTATTAATACACTCAAACTACACACCATACAAATATGCACAAATTTAATGAAAAATAAATGTTCATGGGAGTGCCACCAAAATTCTAAGTTTATTAAAATATAACAATGTAATTTTATGTATGTGTTTAATTTTAGAGAGATTCTGACTTTCAAAGCAGTCAATATCTATCTAAAAATCTTTTTTAAGTACTTATTTTTCAATGAAAGCGCGCTGCCATCTTGTGGATGGCACAGTTTCTCACTGAACTCTCTGCACCACACGTGATTCTAATATGCATGAGCAGACATAGAGACCACTGGGGACATATGGCTACTTTAGTATAATATTTTTCTTGTCTGTCTTCATCTTCATGATTTATCATTGTCACACTGATCTGTGCTCTGATTGGAGTGAAAACACTCTGATCAGAGCAAAGACCAGTGTGATAGACACTTCCTGTTCTGTCTCATCACTAAGCAGAGAGATCCCATGATAACTTGCGGGATCTTACTGTTTACTGATGAGAGAGAGCAGGAAAAGTGATGGGCGGACCCCTGGATGTTCGAGTTTAGTGGATTCAGCCGAAAAGGGAAAAAAAAAGTTCAGTTTTGCATACCAGAACAATATCTTGACGTTAACCCGAACCTGGAGCCTATTCACTTGAATGATAGGCCTGAACATGTGCATTACAGTGTGACAAACACCCGGTGTATGGGGGCCCGAACCCAAACAGTAACACCGACTTCCTGGTGAAATCTATGTTCGGTGTCCATGCCCAAACAGTAGGTGTTTACTTGACTGTTCGGGATCGTCCATCTCTAAATAGGAAGTGTTACAATACGCACGCCACTCCACTATATTACTAGCAGACGACTCCTTTGCCCTTCACCAGGGCTTAGTATATTATCATCACAGTTTTCCCTGCCACTCTGCAGCTTTTCTTTCAATCACTATCACACTGGCCTGTGCCCTTTTCATATTCACTCCAATCAGAACACAGACCAATGTGGCAGGGTAGTAAAATGAAACTGAAGACCAGGGGAGAAAATTTTTATAATAAAGCAGCAGTGTGTCATTTTTGCAATACTCACATTCACACAACAACACTGAACTTGATATTGGCTCTGAGCAGTGAGATCACGCTGCTCAGAGCAGATACATTTTTTCCGTGCTGTGACATGGTGGTAATTAGTTTGCAAACTTCTGACAACATGTCTCCGAATTTCCAAGCAATAAATTTTGTATTTTTTTTCTGACAAAAAAAATGGTCAAAATTTTTTTTAAAAAACCCAGTGCTTTCAGACCTCAAATAATGCAAAGAAAACAAGTTCATAATCATTTAGAAACAACAATACTAATGTTTTAACTCAGGAAGAGTTCTGAAATCAATATTTTGTGGAATAACCATGATTTTAAATCACAGCTTTCATGCATCTTGGCATGCTTTCCACCAGTCTTTCACACTGCTTCTGGGCAAAAATGTAAGCAGTTCTTCTTTGTTTGATGGCTTGTGACTATCCATCATCCTCTTGATTACTTTCCAGAGGTTTTCAATGGGGATCAGGTCAGCGGAATGGGCTGCCCATGACAACAGGGTTTTGATGTGGTGGTCTCTTAATTTTTGCCAGAGCTGTATATATAGATGTCAGTGACACACACACATATATATGTATTTATATTGAATAGGGAGATAGATAGAAGAAAAGCCAGTAATACATCTGCCAGGTTCTGTAAAATCTCTTAATTTTTGCCACAGCTGTATGTCTTGCACTGAGGAGATATAAAGTAGATATGACAGGCTCAAACCCCAACTTAGGTGCTCTGGGGAAAAAAAAACAAAGCTAAAGTATAGGAGTGTGCCGGGGCTACTCCTATACTTTTGCACTGAGGAGAGGCCTCCATTGGGCCACTCTGACGTAAAGGCCAGACTGGTGGAGGGCTGCAGTGATAGTTGACTTTGTGGAACTTTTTCCCATCTCCCTACTACATCTGTGGAGCTCTGCCACAGAGATATTGGGGTTCTTATTTACCTCTCTCACCAAGGTTCTTCTCCCATGATTGCTCAGTTTGGCTGGATGTAAAAGTCTAGGAAGACTTCTGGTGGTCCTAATCTTCCATTTAAGGATTATGGAAGCCACTGTGCTCTTAGGAACCTTGAGTACTGCAGAAATTCTTTTGTAACCTTGGCCAGATCTGTACCTTGCCCCAATTCTGTCTCTGAGCTCCTTGGCCAGTTCTTTTTGTTAAGTATATGAAATCAGTATATAGTTATGAAAATATTCAATATATATATTTATATATATATAAATATTTATATATATATCTCAGTGCATAGATGCTATATGGACCATTTAAATATATACTGAAATTAGCTCTTAAAAACCATTTCTGCTAACACGTTATGACTCAGTAATTCTTGGTGTATTGTTTGCTATGCTTGGCCAATACCTTGACCTGTAATAGATATTTGCATAACCTATCTGCAGCTGTTGGGAACAATAGGAGAACTAGTTAAGAGAAGTTCTTGTGATCAAAAGCCATTGTTCCTGTATAGAAAAGCTATGAGGTAATAACTTGGCAAGCACCTCACTTTTTACCTTTAAAAACTTGCTGTAATTGCTACAATAAAGGAATGAGAAATTCATTTTAGACACAACAGGTTGTCTTGCCTGTCTTGTTCATTGCATGTGCATGCCTCCATATAATTTGGCCACGGACAATTAAGAAGGGTTTCACCCAAGTGGGACATCCAACCACAACACTTTGACCTCATGTTTCTTGTTTGGTCTGACATGCACTGTGAGCTGTGAGGTCTTATATAGACAGGTTTGTGCCTTTACAAATCAAGTCCTATCAGTTTAATTAAACACAGCTGGACTCCAGTGAAGCAGTAGAACCATCTTAACCCCTTAGCGACAGAGCCAGTTTGCAGCTTAATGACCAGGCCAATTTTTACAATTCTGACCACTGTCCCTTTATGAGGTTATAACTCTGGAACGCTTTAATGGATCCTGCTGATTCTGAGACTGTTTTTTCGTGACATATTGTACTTCATGTTAGTGGTAAAATTTCTTCGATAAGTCTTGTGTTTATTTATGAAAAAAACTGAAATATGGCAAAAAATTTTAAAATTTTGCAATTTTAAAACTTTAAATTTTTATGCCCTTAAATCAGAGAGATGTGTCACATAAATTTCTTAATAAATAACATTTCCCACATGTCTACTTTACATCAGCACAATTTTGGAAGCAAAATTTTTTTTTGTTAGGAAGTTATAAGGGTTAAAAGTTGACCAGCGATTTCTCATTTTTACAACAAAATTTACAAAGCCATTTTTTTTAGGGACCACATCATATTTAAAGTCATTTTGAGGGGTGTACATGACAGAAAATACCCAAAAGTGGCACCATTCTAAAAACTAGACCCCTCAAGGTGCTCAAAACCACATTCAAGAAGTTTATTAACCCTTTAAGTGCTTCACAGGAACGAAAGCAATGTGGATGGAAAAAATTAACATTTACCTTTTTTTTTGAAAAAAATTACTTCAGAACCAAATTTTTTTAATTTCACAAGTGTTAAAAGAGAAAATCAACCACAAAATTTGTTGTACAATTTCTCCTGAATACGCCGATACCCCATATGTGGGGGTAAACCCCTTTTTCAGCACACGGCAGAGCTCGCAAGGGATGGAGCACCGTTTGACTTTTTCAAAGCAGAATTGGCTGGAATTAAGATCGGATGCCATGTTGCGTTCGGAGAGCCCTTAATGTGCCTAAACAGTGGAAAACTCCAACAAGTGACCCCATTTTGGAAACTAGACCCATTAAGGAACTTATCTAGATGTGTGGTGAGCACTTTGAACCTTCAAGTGCTTCACAGAAGTTTATAACGTAGAGCCGTGAAAATAAAAAATCCATTTTTTTTTCCACAAAAATGATCTTTTCACCCCCAAATTTTTATTTTTACAAGGGTAACAGAAGAAATCATACCCCCACAGTTATTATGCGATTTGTCCTGAGTACGCCGATACCCCATATGTGGGGAGGAACCACTGTTTGGGCGCATGGGAGAGCTCGGAAGGGAAGGAGTGCCATTTTGGAATGCAGACTTTGATGGAATGGTCTGCGGGCATCATGTTGCGTTTGCAGAGCTCCTGATGGGCCTAAACAGTGGAAACCCCCAACAAGTGACTTTATTTTGGAAACTAGACCCATGAAGGAACTTATCTAGATGTGTGGTGAGCACTTTGAACCTTCAAGTGCTTCACAGAAGTTTATAACGTAGAGCCGTGAAAATAAGAAATCCATTTTTTTCCACAAAAATGATCTTTTCGCACCCAAATTTTTATTTTTACAAGGGTAACAGGAGAAATCATACCCCCACAGTTATTATGCGATTTGTCCTGAGTACACTGATACCCCATATGTGGGGGAGAACCACTGTTTGGGCGCATGGGAGAGCTCGGAAGGGAAGGAGTGCCATTTTGGAATGCAGACTTTGATGGAATGGTCTGCGGGCATCATGTTGCATTTGCAGAGCCCCTGATGGGCCTAAACAGTGGAAACCCCCCACAAGTGACCCCATTTTGGAAATTAGACCCCCTAAGGAACTTATCTAGATGTGTGGTGAGCACTTTGAACCCCCAAGCGCGTCACAGAAGTTTATAAACGCAGAGCCGTGAAAATAAAAAGTCTTTTTTATTTCCACAAAAGTTATTTTTTAGACCCCAATTTTTAGACCCCCAAAGTTGGTAAATAGTGGAAACCCCTCAATTCTTGCTCCAACCCTAACCCCAACACACCCCTAACCCTAATCCCAACCCTAATCCCTAATCCTAATTCTAACCCTAATCCTAGTTCGCCCTAACCCTAACCCTAGCCCAACCCTAGCCCAACCCTAGCCCTAACCCTAGCCCAACCCTAACATTTAACCCTAGCCCAACCCTAACCCTTAACCCTAGCCCAACCCTAACCCTAGCCCAACCCTAACCCTTAACCCTAGCCCAACCCTAACCCTAGCCTAACCCTAGCCTAACCCTAACCCTAGCCTAACCCTAGCCTAACCCTAACCCTAGCCTAACCCTAACCCTAGCCTAACCCTAACCCTAGCCTAACCCTAACCCTAACCCTAGCCTAACCCTAACCCTAGCCTAACCCTAACCCTAACCCTAGCCTAACCCTAACCCTAGCCTAACCCTAACCCTAACCCTAGCCTAACCCTAACCCTTATGGAAAACTGAAAAAAAAAATATTTTTTTTATTTCATTATGTGTGCCTATATAAGGGGGTGATAAACGGGGGGGTTATGTACTATTTTTATTATTTTGATCACTATGATCGTTTATCATAGTGATTAAAATAATGAATGGAATCTGCCAGCCGGAGCCAGCAGATTCCCGGCGGGCGCACTGCGCATGCGCCCGCCATTTTCAAGATGGCGGCGCCCATCGGATGACGCCGGCGGGCGCGGGACCACCGGGAGGGGACGGAGGACAAGGGAGAGGTACCGTGAGGGGACCGGGGGGATCGGGGACCCTATTTCTCTATCCTCTGATGTGCGATCACATCAGAGGAAACAGAAATTAAATGTAAAATCGCGGCTTTTTTTTTTTTGCGGTCGCCGTTATAGGGTTAATAACGGCGATCGCAAAAGCAGGGGTCGGTAAAAACCGACCGATTCATGTTCTCTGGGGTCTCGGCTACCCCTGGCAGCCGAGACCCCGGAGAAAATCCGACACTGGGGGGCGCTATTCACTTAAATCACAGCGCCGTGAATTAACGGCGCTGTGGTTTAAGGTACCCTTAATTACCGCCGTTAAAAGGCGTATCGGCGGTCGTTAAGGGGTTAAGGAGGATCACAAGGAAATGGACAGCATGTGACTTAAATATGAGTGTCTGAGCAAAGGGTCTGAATACTTATGACCATTTGATAATTCAATTTTTCTTTTTTTGATAAATTTGCAAAAGTTTCTACATTTCCTTTTTTCGCTCAAGATAGGGTGCAGAGTGTACATTAATGAGAAAAAAATAAACTTTTTAGAATGTACCAAATGGCTGCAATGAAACAAATAGTGAAAAATTTAAAGGGGTCTGAATACTTTCCGTACCCACTGTATGCAGGACAATTATTGTTAAAAGGAATCTGTCAGCATAATTTTTCCCCCTAAACTATTCATTTGTGCATGTAGCTATTTCAAAGACAAATCTAGCAATACTTTTAAATGACCTGTCCATCTCTCCATTAGTGAGATAATAGGCATTTAAATTTATATGTAAATAAGATTGAAGAGCTATTCTTCATCTGAAGCCTCTGTCACTCCAGGTTCATTCCCTGCCCAGCGCCCCATCCTCCTGCTTGATCGATGTTTCCTTTGCCTAAAGGCACACAGAATAAAGGTTGTCAGTCATGCAGGATGTGACGCTGGTTGGGGAATAGAGCTGGAGTGACAGAGTGTTCAGATCTTTATCATCTATTCAGCCTCATTTGCCTATCAATCCAAACTCTAACTTCTCAGTAACAGAGCAATGAACAAGCCATGTAAAAGTGTTGCTGGACTTGTCTTTGAGCTACATGCACATATAAATAGTTTGGGGGTGAAATCCTGCTGACAGATTCCATATAATCTAGAAATAATTGCTTAGATAACATTAAAAGGGTTCTGTCAGTCTTGAAATTGTTTCGATTACTACTTGGAACTCTTAGAAAAGATTCATCCTGACAATGAAACTTAGAATTTAATGATCACATTTATTTCTACAAACAAGTATCAGTTATAAAAGTTATAGACAAGATGTGGCAGCTAAAGAAGGGTTTAAAACCTAACATTCTGTGGAAAACGTTACAAGCTATCACAGTCTATTGTTTATCTCCGGTTTGATCAAGTTTTGTTCTTCTATATCCTTTTTTCGATTTACTGGTAGGGTATGCTTCACTGCTAATAGATAAAGTCAGGAGAATGTTACTGCTGCAGAACCAAACGTGCAGATCTCAGGCGGTTAGTCATTCTGAAAAAGCTGCCAGGCAAATAAGTGCAGAGTAAACACACTGAAAGACACTGCGTGATCCGAACTGATATGATACTTTGAGGGGTGATGGAAACACATCTCACAATAATGAATCACTTTCTATTGATTTTTTTTGTATTTTTTATCATTAATGTCTTGTAGCAAAGCAGTCAACAGACCAAACAGCCTCCTCACAATGATATTGAATTGTGCGCTCCTCTTTCATCGTTCATTGCTTTCAAAAACGTTATTGGGTTATATTATAGTCTTTGATGTCCCTTTTGGGTAAAGAACAGCGGTCTACCATAAATCACACCAATTATATTATGTTTTACTTTAATAAATAAAAAGATAAGGGGAATTGACAAAAAAGGGTGCCCGTTAGGTAACGTATTCAACAGTATATGGAAAAACCTTAAGGCAAGTAATTGATGCGGTGATTTCCAAATTTTACTATATCATAAAGGCATATGCTTGGCATAAACAACAAAACCGACGAGAAGGGGAAATGAGAATCCTTTCTTGTTTCCCCTTTAAGAGGTATATTTACCTGATTTGAGGATCTTTTCTCTTCGAAACATAATCTTTCTACCTATAAATCGTGAACAAGGCCTTGCATGGCCGAAACGTCGGTTTTGTTGTTTATGCCAAGCGTATACCTTTATGATATAATAAAATTTGGAAATCACTGCATCAATTATGAGCCTTAAGGTTTTTCCATATATTACTTTAATAATACAGTATTATCTAAAGAAACATCATAATGTCTCATGGAATAATATGACTGGCACCTTTACTAAGTATTATTTCTATGTAAGTGCAATAATTAGAAGTTATACCCCTCCATTATTGTAGGTGTAAAAATTAGTTACCATTACTATGTTGAAACTGTGCCAAGTGTCAACTCCTCCATTCAAAACTTTGAATTGTTAGCATCCTGCTGGAAAGTCAGCTTTGTCCCTGTAAGTACGACCTAATATTTCAGAGAAAATGTATAGCAGCCATGTAAAATGTACCAATCAATAAAAGTAAAGATGAGAAAATTTGTGAAATTTTTCAGGTTTGAGTGTTTGATGACTGTTGATGTTTGTTGATGAGTTCCTATTACGTTTCCTTCTTTCTTTCATATACTGATTTGCATGAAAGCATATTCTTCCTCCATTGTCTTTTGTTAGGGAAAATGGGTCAGTAAAAAGTAAATAACCAGTTTACGAAATGCCAGAAAAGCAAAGTTTCAAAGTGTAACATTACTAAATATAACCTATTTTTTTTTGCATAATCAGTAGTATTTATGGATATGTGAAACTTTGCAACATATAATATCTTGAAAGGAATTTCCATCTTTCTGACTTTTCAGCAGTCTGCAGCTCTTCTTTTCCAAGGTATGATGTGATGGAAAGCGTGAGTGGCCAGAAGACAGGTGTGAAATGCTTTTGGGTAAAGTATCACAGGCCCAAAGTTCAATGCTCATAGTTTTCTTTTATATTGACTTACAAAATGTGACTCAGAATGGTTATGGCGGACAAACATAACTAAAGGAAATAACAATTGAATAAGTCTTTTACAGCATTAATAAAGTCTGAATATAATAAGTGGTATTATTAACACTGCCTGCTTACTTCACATGTGACTTGGATGCAACTGTAAAGGTGTATTCTGCTTCTCACACTTACTTGTCCACTTACATAGAGTAATAGGCTAGCAATGTTTGAAGCGCACCTCAAAATCAGTTGATGCATCCACACCACACTTGTTACTATCATCACTTGTTGTTTCATTAGCCCAGTGAGACGCATACCCTGGAAACACACTAATATACCCGCACACCCAGATTTCCAGCACCCAGCAGGTAAACTTCTAGCTCTGTGGCATACATAGTGTAACACAGCTCAGCTATCCTTTTCCTCTTCGACGTAGTAGCTATGTTTAGGGCAGCAGCGAATAATCTTATAAAAATGTAGATTTAATATCCAAACGGCCAAGTGCTTGCAAAATGCAAAAACATTAAATAATAAAAAGACACATATGTACAAGGCAAAACAGTTCAACAATAAAAATGACAACTGCAGAAAGATCTCAAGGCTCCGTTACATTTAGCGATGCACCAGCGATCCCGACAACGATATGACCCGGTCAGGATCGCTGGTGCATCACTAAATGGTCGCTAGTGAGCTGCCAAACAGGCAGATCTCACTATCGATGCAGCAGCGGTCGGCGGTCGATACTTACCTGTCACACGCAGCGAGGGTGACGTCTTCCGCCTGCGTCCATGGAGTCGCTCGTTTTGAAACAGAATTATTGTAAAGATGGCATTGAAATATTGAATTTTCTTGGTATATATTTACTATTTAAATATCAGTTTTAGCATTTTAGATTAGATAAATGTTTTTATCTACAGTTTTATAATATTTTTCCATCAGGATGACAACTTTCAGGGTTTTCAGTTCAATGTGGGCGTTCCCACAGGAACTGACATCATTCAGATGTCATCTGTGTAATGTATATAATGTTTTCTTGTTAATTGACTGTAATATTGCTACCCTGATATCTGCTTTCACATCTTATATTATATAAATGTTATAATCTACAGTTTTATAATATTTTTTCATCAGGATGATAACTTTCAGGGTTTTCAGTTCAATGTGGCCGCTCCCATAAGAACTGACATCATTCAGATGTCATCTGTGCAATGTATATAATGGTTTCTTGCTAACTGACTGGAACATTGCTGCCCTGATGAAGTGGCCAGGAGGCCATGAAATGCGTTGGCTTGAATGTGAATAAAGGTTTGCTTGCATCTTTGGTTGGTGCCTAGTGGTCTAGCGCAGACGAACCCCGGCTTTTCTCTTCTCTACAATTCTAAATATTCTTCTATCTACTGGCTAACACGGTACAAAGATATTTATCTTTCCTGTATCAGAATAGGAAGGACAGTTTCCACCTTGAACTTTTAAAATTTGGCACCTGTGCTTGCTGCTTGAAAGACTATAAGTGCAATACACTCCAAGCGAGGGCTGCTGAGCACACTGGGCTGCATTTAATAATAATAATAATAATAATCTTTATTTATATAGCGCCAACATATTCCGCAGCGCTTTACAGTTGAACAGTTTCAAACACAACAGTCATAAGTAACAACGTTAACAATACAATAATTAAAGCGAAATAAGACGACCCTGCTCGTGGAGCTTACAATCTACAATGAGGTGGGGGGGATACAAAGCACAGGTTTGTATTTACAATGATGTATTTACAATGACGGTCCAGCCATCTTCAGGGGGTGGGGGTTAGATGGAGATAGTGAATGGGCTACACACACACAAACATGACTTTGATTACTGAATGTGATAGGCCGCTCTGAACAAATGTGTTTTGAGCGAGCGCCTAAAACTATGCAAATTGTGGATGGTCCTAATATTTTGGGGTAGAGCATTCCAGAGGATTGGCGCAGCATTTAAGTACATAGCTAAACAAAATATCATAGTTTAACACAAGAGCATAGTTTGGTGTTTTTCTGCTTTTATCTGTAGGGATTTTCACGATTAAATATGTGCGCAATGGACAATGCTACTCGGTGTGCATTTTGTGAGATGTATGGATGCCCTGAACAGCTGTTTGAGGGTGAATATGTCTGCACTCAAGGCAAGCAAGTTATATATTTGGAAGCCCAGGTAATGGATCTAAATGTGCAGCTTGCAACATTCAGGAACATTGCAAACCTGGAGAGGAGTTTAGAGCTCACTGAGCTTGTACTGGTTGGGGCCAGTGATATGGAGGAGGGTGGAGGTGGGGAAGAACAGGACAGAGAAGTAGGTAGCTGGGTAAATGTTACAAGAAGGGCTAGGGGACAAGTGCTATGGTGCTCAGTCCTGATGTGGCACAACCTAGTAAATATGCCTGTTTAGCTAATACTAGAAATGCTGACCCAGGACTGGGATCGCTACAGCAGGACGTTGCTCCTAGCAACCAGGAAAATGATTGCTGTAGAAAGAAGAGTTCATAGGAGTGAAGCAATGGCCAGATAGATGTACGTGGTAGGGACTTTATAATTAGGTGGACAGACAGGTCATCTGTCACAGAGACCACGAATGCCGAACAGTGTGTTGTCTGCCGGGAGCTCGAGTTTTTCATATTGCGGATCGGATAGAGATTGCTGGGAGGGGCTAAGAAAAACCCAGCAGTCATGGTACACATCGGTGCCACGAGCATCAATAGAAAGACAGTTCGAACTTGAGTAGATAAATAAGTGGCTTAGAAACTGGTGCAGAAAGGAAGGGTTTGGGTTCATGGAGAACTGGGCTGACTTCTCTGTTGACTGCAGGCTCTATGGTAGGGATGGGTGGCACCTCAATGGGGAGGATGCAGCTGTGCTTGGGGAAAAATGGTCAGATGGATGGAGGAGCTTTTGCCAAAAATGGGATACATAGAGTAGATTGAGAGAGTGAGGCAGATGGGGTCATTGAGGATTTAAGGGGGACTGGGACATGCAAGTAAAATAGGAAGGTAAGAAGGAGTAATAAATGTGCTAATAGTATTAAATGTCTACTGGCAAATGCAAGAAGTCTTGCAAACAAAATGAATGAACTGGAGATTCTTATGTCAACCACAGAATACGATGTGATGGGCATTACGGAGATGTGGCTGGAAGAAAGTCATGACTGGATGACAAACATATAGAGTTACACTAAATTTAGAAAAGACAGGAAAGGCAGAAAAGGTTGAGGGGTGTTTATTTTTATTAAATCTAACTTAAGACCAGTGCTCAATGACAATATTGGGCGGGAGCCCCGATAATGTAGAGTCAGTATGGGTAAATGTACATGGGGATGGATATAATGGAAAGCTGCTAATTGGAGTTTGCTACAACCTCCTAATAAAGGCAGAAAATAATAATAGGGTCCATATTATGGGGTATTTTAACTATCCAGACATTCAACGGGACATAGAATCTTCTAATTGTGCTAAAAGTTGCAAGTTCTTATCCACAATTCAGGCCAATTATGTCTCTCAGGTGGTAGATGAACCAACCAGGGGAGGTAATCAGCTGGATCTGGTTCTGTCAAATAAACCAGATACAATTTCAGATGTGCAGGTCAGGGAGCATTTGGGATGCAGTTACCATAATATGGTAAGTTTCAAAGTAATTTTCAATCAAACATTCAAAAGGGGAAATGCAAAAACCTGGAACTTTAGGAAAGCTGATTTCAACAAATTAAGGGAAGAGCCTAATCATGTAGACTGGGACCGTCTAATGGTAACCGGGGATACCGACGATAAATAGGGCATGTTTAAAGATATACTACTAGAATTCTGTAGAAAACTTATACCCTTTGATAATAAAATGTCAAGGAATTAGAGTTGAGCGACTTTTGCTTTTTTAGGGTCGCGTTTCGTGAAACTCGACTTTTCCAAAAGTCGGGTCGAGCAAGATCGTCCGATTATAGGGAAAAGTCGGGGTCGTCCCGAAACACGAAACCCAATGTAAGTCAATGGGGAATAAAAGTCGGCAGTGAGAGGAGGACAGGAAACACACCTACAGTGCCCATTTGAATGCCAAAAGCATCAATTCTTCTTACTTAAGCTTGTCAACCTTAATTAACTTCATAATACAAGTTACGCACTGAAAAATGGGGGTTATTTGGCTAAATTTGTGGGGGGGGAGGGCTGGCTGCAGGTTTTCATGTGCCCTGGGCGAAAGAGCGCCCCTTTAACACATACCACAACTCATCATGCTCCGATACGGCAGAGAAATAGCGGTATAGTACAATGAAAAATACCTCACTTTTTACATCTCATGACGAGGCCCATCTATTTCTCCATACAAAATCATTGGTCCCATATAATGTTTGAAACAGTATATTATGAGCTCCACATAATGCTACAGTATATGTTGGTCCCCATGGATGAAGCTCCACTGTCTTATGGGCCCAAATAATGCTCCAAACATAATGGGCCCCATTTCTAATGCTCTAGTGTATAATGGGCCCTGTAAATGCTGCTCCAGTGTCTGATGTCCACCTTTGGAATGTTCCAGTGTATGGTGGGCCCCATCTATCATTCTCCAGAATATAGTGCTCCCCAAAAATTGCTGTCCCAACATAGAAAACAATCAAATAAGTCTCCTCGCTAGGGAATCCCTGTACTTGACTGGACAGGTGCTGTAGCTTGCTTAACAGCTCGCCAGCCGTTCTCACGCCCAGTATGGATTGCACGTGATTGCAGAAAGGTTAGAAAGGGTACCGTATCCCTGGATAACATGTATGGATAGCGTACACATTCAAAATATATGTCTATACAGCATGAGGCAGGCTCAGACGGTGTTAGGCCCAGTATGGATATGCACGTCATTGCACAAAGGTTAGAAGGGGTACCGTATCCCAGGATAACATGTATGGATAGCGTACACATTCAAAATATATGTCTATACAGCATGAGGCAGGCTCAGACGGTGTTATGCCCAGTATGGATTGCACGTCATTGCACAAAGGTTAGAAGGGGTACCGTATCCCCGGATAACATGTATGGATAGCGTACACATTCAAAATATATGTCTATACAGCATGAGGCAGGCTCAGACGGTGTTAGGCCCAGTATGGATTGCACGTCATTGCACAAAGGTTAGAAAGGGTACCGTATCCCCGGATAACATGTATGGATAGCGTACACATTCAAAATATATGTCTATACAGCATGAGGCAGGCTCAGACGGTGTTAGGCCCAGTATGGATTGCACGTCATTGCACAAAGGTTAGAAGGGGTACCGTATCCCCGGATAACATGTATGGATAGCGTACACATTCAAAATATATGTCTATACAGCATGAGGCAGGCTCAGACGGTGTTAGGCCCAGTATGGATTGCACGTCATTGCACAAAGGTTAGAAGGGGTACCGTATCCCCGGATAACATGTATGGATAGCGTACACATTCAAAATATATGTCTATACAGCATGAGGCAGGCTCAGACGGTGTTAGGCCCAGTATGGATTGCACGTCATTGCACAAAGGTTAGAAAGGGTACCGTATCCGCGGATAACATGTATGGATAGCGTACACATTCAAAATATATGTCTATACAGCATGAGGCAGGCTCAGACGGTGTTAGGCCCAGTATGGATTGCACGTCATTGCACAAAGGTTAGAAGGGGTACCGTATCCCCGGATAACATGTATGGATAGCGTACACATTCAAAATATATGTCTATACAGCATGAGGCAGGCTCAGACGGTGTTAGGCCCAGTATGGATTGCACGTCATTGCACAAAGGTTAGAAGGGGTACCGTATCCCCGGATAACATGTATGGATAGCGTACACATTCAAAATATATGTCTATACAGCATGAGGCAGGCTCAGACGGTGTTAGGCCCAGTATGGATTGCACGTCATTGCACAAAGGTTAGAAGGGGTACAGTATCCCCGGATAACATGTATGGATAGCGTACACATTCAAAATATATGTCTATACAGCATGAGGCAGGCTCAGACGGTGTTAGGCCCAGTATGGATTGCACGTCATTGCACAAAGGTTAGAAGGGGTACCGTATCCCCGGATAACATGTATGGATAGCGTACACATTCAAAATATATGTCTATACAGCATGAGGCAGGCTCAGACGGTGTTAGGCCCAGTATGGATTGCACGTCATTGCACAAAGGTTAGAAAGGGTACCGTATCCCTTGATAACATGTATGGATAGCGTACACATTCAAAATATATGTCTATACAGCATGAGGCAGGCTCAGACGGTGTTAGGCCCAGTATGGATTGCACATCATTGCACAAAGGTTAGAAAGGGTACCGTATCCCTGGATAACATGTATGGATAGCGTACACATTCAAAATATATGTCTATACAGCATGAGGCAGGCTCAGACGGTGTTAGGCCCAGTATGGATTGCACGTCATTGCACAAAGGTTAGAAGGGGTACCGTATCCCCGGATAACATGTATGGATAGCGTACACATTCAAAATATATGTCTATACAGCATGAGGCAGGCTCAGAAGGTGTTAGGCCCAGTATGGATTGCACGTCATTGCACAAAGGTTAGAAGGGGTACCGTATCACCGGATAACATGTATGGATAGCGTACACATTCAAAATATATGTCTATACAGCATGAGGCAGGCTCAGACGGTGTTAGGCCCAGTATGGATTGCACGTCATTGCACAAAGGTTAGAAAGAGTACCGTATCCCCGGATAACATGTATGGATAGCGTACACATTCAAAATATATGTCTATACAGCATGAGGCAGGCTCAGACGGTGTTAGGCCCAGTATGGATTGCACGTCATTGCACAAAGGTTAGAAGGGGTACCGTATCCCCGGATAACATGTATGGATAGCGTACACATTCAAAATATATGTCTACACAGCATGAGGCAGGCTCAGATGGTGTTAGGCCCAGTATGGATTGCACGTCATTGCACAAAGGTTAGAAGGGGTACCGTATCCCCGGATAACATGTATGGATAGCGTACACATTCAAAATATATGTCTATACAGCATGAGGCAGGCTCAGACGGTGTTAGGCCCAGTATGGATTGCACGTCATTGCACAAAGGTTAGAAAGGGTACCGTATCCCCGGATAACATGTATGGATAGCGTACACATTCAAAATATATGTCTATACAGCATGAGGCAGGCTCAGACAGTGTTAGGCCCAGTATGGATTGCACGTCATTGCACAAAGGTTAGAAGGGGTACCGTATCCCCGGATAACATGTATGGATAGCGTACAAATTCAAAATATATGTCTATACAGCATGAGGCAGGCTCAGACGGTGTTAGGCCCAGTATGGATTGCACGTCATTGCACAAAGGTTAGAAAGGGTACCGTATCCCCGGATAACATGTATGGATAGCGTACACATTCAAAATATATGTCTATACAGCATGAGGCAGGCTCAGACGGTGTTAGGCACAGTATGGATTGCACGTCATTGCACAAAGGTTAGAAGGGGTACCGTATCCCCGGATAACATGTATGGATAGCGTACACATTCAAAATATATGTCTATACAGCATGAGGCAGGCTCAGACGGTGTTAGGCCCAGTATGGATGGCACGTCATTGCACAAAGGTTAGAAAGGGTACCGTATGCCTGGATAACATGTATGGATAGCGTACACATTCAAAATATATGTCTATACAGCATGAGGCAGGCTCAGACGGTGTTAGGCCCAGTATGGATTGCACGTCATTGCACAAAGGTTAGAAGGGGTACCGTATCCCCGGATAACATGTATGGATAGCGTACACATTCAAAATATATGTCTATACAGCATGAGGCAGGCTCAGACGGTGTTAGGCCCAGTATGGATTGCACGTCATTGCACAAAGGTTAAAAGGGGTACCGTATCCCCGGATAACATGTATGGATAGCGTACACATTCAAAATATATGTCTATACAGCATGAGGCAGGCTCAGACGGTGTTAGGCCCAGTATGGATTGCACGTCATTGCACAAAGGTTAGAAAGGGTACCGTATCCCCGGATAACATGTATGGATAGCGTACACATTCAAAATATATGTTTATACAGCATGAGGCAGGCTCAGACGGTGTTAGGCCCAGTATGGATTTCACGTCATTGCACAAAGGTTAGAAGGGGTACCGTATCCCCGGATAACATGTATGGATAGCGTACACATTCAAAATATATGTCTATACAGCATGAGGCAGGCTCAGATGGTGTTAGGCCCAGTATGGATTGCACGTCATTGCACAAAGGTTAGAAGGGGTACCGTATCCCCGGATAACACGTATGTATAGCGTACACATTCAAAATATATGTCTATACAGCATGAGGCATGCTCAGACGGTGTTAGGCCCAGTATGGATTGCACGTCATTGCAAAAAGGTTAGAAGGGGTACCGTATCCCCGGATAACATGTATGGATAGCGTACACATTCAAAATATATGTCTATACAGCATGAGGCAGGCTCAGACGGTGTTAGGCCCAGTATGGATTGCATGTCATTGCACAAAGGTTAGAAAGGGTACCGTATCCCCGGATAACATGTATGGATAGCGTACACATTCAAAATATATGTCTATACAGCATGAGGCAGGCTCAGATGGTGTTAGGCCCAGTATGGATTGCACGTCATTGCAAAAAGGTTAGAAGGGGTACCGTATCCCCGGATAACATGTATGGATAGCGTACACATTCAAAATATATGTCTATACAGCATGAGGCAGGCTCAGACGGTGTTAGGCCCAGTATGGATTGCACGTCATTGCACAAAGGTTAGAAAGGGTACCGTATCCCCGGATAACATGTATGGATAGTGTACACATTCAAAATATATGTCTATACAGCATGAGGCAGGCTCAGATGGTGTTAGGCCCAGTATGGATTGCACGTCATTGCACAAAGGTTAGAAGGGGTACCGTATCCCCGGATAACATGTATGGATAGCGTACACATTCAAAATATATGTCTATACAGCATGAGGCAGGCTCAGACGGTGTTAGGCCCAGTATGGATTGCACGTCATTGCACAAAGGTTAGAAGGGGTACCGTATCCCCGGATAACATGTATGGATAGCGTACACATTCAAAATATATGTCTATACAGCATGAGGCAGGCTCAGACGGTGTTAGGCCCAGTATGGATTGCATGTCATTGCACAAAGGTTAGAAAGGGTACCGTATCCCCGGATAACATGTATGGATAGCGTACACATTCAAAATATATGTCTATACAGCATGAGGCAGGCTCAGATGGTGTTAGGCCCAGTATGGATTGCACGTCATTGCACAAAGGTTAGAAGGGGTACCGTATCCCCGGATAACATGTATGGATAGCGTACACATTCAAAATATATGTCTATACAGCATGATGCAGGCTCAGACGGTGTTAGGCCCAGTATGGATTGCACGTCATTGCACAAAGGTTAGAAGGGGTACCGTATCCCCGGATAACATGTATGGATAGCGTACACATTCAAAATATATGTCTATACAGCATGAGGCAGGCTCAGACGGTGTTAGGCCCAGTATGGATTGCACGTCATTGCACAAAGGTTAGAAGGGGTACCGTATCCCCGGATAACATGTATGGATAGCGTACACATTCAAAATATATGTCTATACAGCATGAGGCAGGCTCAGACGGTGTTAGGCCCAGTATGGATTGCACGTCATTGCACAAAGGTTAGAAGGGGTACCGTATCCCCGGATAACATGTATGGATAGCGTACACATTCAAAATATATGTCTATACAGCATGAGGCAGGCTCAGACGGTGTTAGGCCCAGTATGGATTGCACGTCATTGCACAAAGGTTAGAAGGGGTACCGTATCCCCGGATAACATGTATGGATATCGTACACATTCAAAATATATGTCTATACAGCATGAGGCAGGCTCAGACGGTGTTAGGCCCAGTATGGATTGCACGTCATTGCACAAAGGTTAGAAGGGGTACCGTATCCCCGGATAACATGTATGGATAGCGTACACATTCAAAATATATGTCTATACAGCATGAGGCAGGCTCAGACGGTGTTAGGCCCAGTATGGATTGCACGTCATTGCACAAAGGTTAGAAAGGGTACCGTATCCCTGGATAACATGTATGGATAGCGTACACATTCAAAATATATGTCTATACAGCATGAGGCAGGCTCAGACGGTGTTAGGCCCAGTATGGATTGCACGTCATTGCACAAAGGTTAGAAGGGGTACCGTATCCCCGGATAACATGTATGGATAGCGTACACATTCAAAATATATGTCTATACAGCATGAGGCAGGCTCAGACGGTGTTAGGCACAGTATGGATTGCACGTCATTGCACAAAGGTTAGAAGGGGTACCGTATCCCCGGATAACATGTATGGATAGCGTACACATTCAAAATATATGTCTATACAGCATGAGGCAGGCTCAGATGGTGTTAGGCCCAGTATGGATTGCACGTCATTGCACAAAGGTTAGAAGGGGTACCGTATCCCCGGATAACATGTATGGATAGCGTACACATTCAAAATATATGTCTATACAGCATGAGGCAGGCTCAGACGGTGTTAGGCCCAGTATGGATTGCACTTCATTGCACAAAGGTTAGAAGGGGTACCGTATCCCCGGATAACATGTATGGATAGCGTACACATTCAAAATATATGTCTATACAGCATGAGGCAGGCTCAGACGGTGTTAGGCCCAGTATGGATTGCATGTCATTGCACAAAGGTTAGAAAGGGTACCATATCCCCGGATAACATGTATGGATAGCGTACACATTCAAAATATATGTCTATACAGCATGAGGCAGGCTCAGACGGTGTTAGGCCCAGTATGGATTGCACGTCATTGCACAAAGGTTAGAAGGGGTACCGTATCCCCGGATAACATGTATGGATAGCGTACACATTCAAAATATATGTCTATACAGCATGAGGCAGGCTCAGACGGTGTTAGGCCCAGTATGGATTGCACATCATTGCACAAAGGTTAGAAAGGGTACCGTATCCCCGGATAACATGTATGGATAGCGTACACATTCAAAATATATGTCTATACAGCATGAGGCAGGCTCAGACGGTGTTAGGCCCAGTATGGATTGCACGTCATTGCACAAAGGTTAGAAGGGGTACCGTATCCCTGGATAACATGTATGGATAGCGTACACATTCAAAATATATGTCTATACAGCATGAGGCAGGCTCAGACGGTGTTAGGCCCAGTATGGATTGCACGTCATTGCACAAAGGTTAGAAGGGGTACCGTATCCCCGGATAACATGTATGGATAGCGTACACATTCAAAATATATGTCTATACAGCATGAGGCAGGCTCAGACGGTGTTAGGCCCAGTATGGATTGCACGTCATTACACAAAGTTTAGAAGGGGTAACGTATCCCCGGATAACATGTATGGATAGAGTACACATTCAAAATATATGTCTATACATCAGGAGGCAGGCTCAGACGGTGTCAGGCACAGTATGGATTTGACGGCCCAGATTACACAGCGGAGGAGCAGGGAGAGGTAAAGATTGCAAATGCTGGGGCCCTGGCCAAGCAAGGGGGGCCCACTCGTGGGCGTCGGTACTGGCACTGGGCCCCTCATAGTACAGCGGTGTGTCTGACGGCGGGTGTGCACCACCACCGTCAGAGACACTTGATTGCACTATGAGGGACCCTGTGCCAGTGCCCGCGCCCAAGAGTCGGCCTACCCACCTGTCCAGGGCAATGGCACTCGCATGGTGTCGTGCGCTAGGTGGTGACCCCGGCCATGGGGGGGAGGCAGCACAGTTAGGGAGTTTTAGAAAGTGGCATATGTTGATGTTGGACATTCAACTGATGCAAAAGGCGAAATAGGTGAAGTACCAGGAAGAGGTGGACCAAAGCAAGCCATTTTTCTATCACCCTATGTGTCATCAGGGGAAGGTGGGACAAAATCCTGGGAAACCCATGCGTTGTTCATTTTAATGAAGGTTAGATCATCCACATTTTGGGTTGACAGACGGGTCCTTTTTTCTGTCAGGATTGATCCAGCTGCACTGAAGACTCTTTCCGATAGCACACTTGCAGCTGGGCAAGCGAGCTCCTGTAAGGCATATTGGGCCAATTCAGGCCAGGTGTCCAGTTTAGCGGCCCAATAGTCAAAGGGGAATGACCTGTGTGGGAGATCATCGATATGAGAGGAAAAGTAGTTTGTAACCATAGTTGACAACTGCTGTCTCCTGTCACTTTCCATCGATGCAGTATTACCAGTTGTGTGAGCGGTATTTGAAAAATCAGTCCACAACATTGTCATGAAACCCCTGTCTCGAACGCCACTTCTGCTGTGTGCACCACGAACATCTCTGCCAAGCTGCCCCCGGCCCGTACGGCTCGTGTGAGAACCATCACCGCTGCTGTGTGCTGGGAATGCCTCAAGCAACCGATTTACCAGAGTTGCTTGTTTATTAGCCAATATTAGGTCAAGGTTCTCCTGTGGCATGATGTTTTGTAATTTGCCTTTATAGCGTGGATCCAGGATGCTGGCCAACCAGTAGTCGTCATCGTTCATCATTTTAGCAATGCGGGGGTCCCTTTTTAGGATCCGCAAGGCATAATCTGACATGTGGGCCAATGTTCCCGGTGTCAATGATGCACTGCGAGTGCTGGGTGGAGGAGCACTTTATGGCAAATCCACATCCCTCCAGTCACGCACAAACCCTGTACCAGACCTTGCCACGCCAACATTTTCACTTGCCCCACGAGATGCATCCTCCTCCCCTAAGTAATCATCCCCATCATCCTCCTCCTCCTCCTCCTCTTCTTCCTCCACCTCGTCCAGGAGAGGTCCCTGAGCAGACAATGGCTGAATGTCATCAAGGATTCCCTCCTCCTCTTCCTCCTCATCAACATTGGCTGCAGACGCCTGCTCCTTAAGGTGCGTCAAAGTTTGCATGAGCAGACGCATAAGTGGGATGCTCATGCTTAGGATGGCGTTGTCTGCGCTTACCAGCCGTGTGCATTCCTCAAAACACTGAAGGACTTTACAAAGGTCTTTCAGCTTCGACCACTGCACGCCTGTCAACTCCATGTCTGCTCTCAAAGTGCCTGGCCGTGTATCCTCCCACAAATGCATTATGGCCTGCCTCTGCTCGCACAGCCGCTCCACCATGTGCAGGGTGGAGTTCCACCTTGTTGCAATGTCGATAATGAGGCGGTGGTTGGGAAGGTGGAGCAATCGCTGCAGCTTCTGCATACGAACGGAGTGTACAGGCGACCGGCGGATGTGCGCACACAGTCTTCGCACCTTCTGGAGCAGGGCTGTTAACTCCGGATAATTTTTGAGGAAGCACTGCACCACCAGGTTAAAGGTGTGAGCCAAGCAAGGTATGTGGCTGAGTTTTGAAAGGGCTATGGCTGCCACAAAATTACGGCCGTTATCACTAACTACCTTGCCTGCCTCAAGATGTACACTGCCCAGCCATGACTCAGTTTGTCGCTTCAAGTACTCGGCCAGCACCTCGGCGGTGTGTCTGTCGCCCAAACACATCATCTGCAACACAGCCTGCTGACGCTTTCCACTAGCTGCTCGATAGGGGGACACATCGTGTGCAACAGTGGCAGCTGCAGATGGAGTGCTCGTACGACTGCGCTCTGTGGACGAGCTGTCGCTTCTGGAGGAGGAGGAGGAGGAGGGTCGAACGCCTACAGCCAACTGTTTCCTAGACCATGGGCTAGGCAGCACTGTCCCACCACCGCTGTCCCCTGTGGACCCTGCATCCACCACATTAACCCAGTGCGCAGTGATGGACACGTAACGGCCCTGGCCATGCCGACTGGACCATGCATCAGTTGTGAGGTGCACCTTTCCGCTCACTGACTGCTTGAGTGCATGGACAATGCGGTCTTTCACATGATGGTGGAGGGCTGGGATGGCTTTGCGAGAGAAGAAGTGGCGACTGGGTAGGTCATAGCGTGGTACTGCATAGGCCATGAGTTCGCGGAAAGCTGTGCTTTCCACCAACCGAAAGGGCATCATCTCAAACGAGATTAGTTTGGCAATGTGGGCGTTCAAACCCAGTGTACGCGGATGAGAGACTGAGTACTTTCTTGACCTACTCATAGTGTCTGGGAGGGTGAGCTGGACTTGAGAGCTGCATATGGTGGAAGTAGCGGTGGACAGGGCGGACTGAGAGAGGGTTGATGATGGTGATGGAGTTGGTGTTCTTTCTGATGGCCTAGAATCAGTCTTTCGTTGATATAACAGTGGGATTCCCTGACTGCTGTGGCCTTGCAACGACACCTCAACATTTGCTGCTGTGCTAACCGGTGGGCTTACAGTGGGGGAAACAATGTAGCGTTGCTGACTACCTTCGTTGTGATCAGTTGCACATGTGGCACTTGAGGTTTGGTGTTGTGTCCACGCTTGCAAGTGCATGCTGGTTAAATGTCTAAGCATGCAACTGGTATTCAAATTTTTCAGATTTTTCCCTCGGCTAAAGGTCTTTGCGCACTTCTTACAGATAACCTTGGCCTGATCATGAGGATTTTGTTCAAAAAACTGCCACACTGCACTCTTCCTACTTTGTCAGACATTTTGCGGCCTAGCACGCTGTGATCTTTTGACCCTCTGGACAAGCTGTCCAGCAACTCTTTTGATGTTTGGAACCTGTCTTTGGAGTGCTCCGGGCCTGCCAGATAACAGCTGTTGCGATGTCGATGTCTGCTGTGGATGCTCCTCATCTCAGCTATTGGAAGCAGCACCCTCTTCCCCCAATGGATGCCAATCTGGGTCAACAACTGGGTCATCCATCACCTCCTCTTCTATGTCATGTGCACCTTTCTCTGTATCACCATGTATGGTGGTATAGTGTGCGGGAAGGGGCACCTGAGTCTCATCAGGGTCAAAATCTGGCTCTGTACACTGCGAGGACAATGTAGTGCTCTGAGTGAATGTACCAGCAGAATCATCCATCAGCGGCTGTGCATCAGTGCACTCCATGTCAGATTCATCTTGGCCTGGGTAATTCATCATTTGACTTGATAATCCAGGCATGGTATGTGAAAACAGCTCCATGGAGTAATCAGTAGTATGGCCTGCGTCATCCTTCAATCTTGGTTGGGGTGAAGGACACAAGGAAAGGTGTGGTTCATGAACATGAGCCTCCAATGACGACTCAGTGCTTTTACTTTTTACAACTGAAGAAGAGGAGGCGATAGAGCTGGAGGCTGAGTCAGCAATGTAAGACAAAACTTTTTCCTGATGCTCTGCCTTTAAAAGCTGTTTGCCAACTCCTAGAAAACTAAGCGTTCGAGGCCTTATGTAGACAGACGATGACGCAGGGTCAGCACCTCCTGCATTTAGTCCTATTTTGCTCTTGCCACTACCATCAGATCCACCACCAACACCATCATTACCAGCTGCCAACCCCCGCCCAATTCCACGGCCTCTTCCACCAGCCTTCCTCATTTTTGGTAGAAATGTAGACAAAATCCAACAAACTATATAGTAATGTAAAACAAGGTACAAGGTGTCTATAGGACAGGGGAGTTTTAGAATTTCTGCACACACTTGTGGACAGTGGACACTTGTGGATTGTGTGCGGCCCACTGATATCTGAGCGCTATGTGACACGCTCGATGGCACAGCTGCCTGTGACCAAAGTGACGAGAGGATAATGGAGATTTTGAATCTCTGCGTACACTTGTGGACAGTGGACACTTGTGGATTGTGTGCGGCCCACTGATATCTGAGCGCTATGTGACACGCTCGATGGCACAGCTGCCTGTGACCAAACTGACGAGAGGATAATGGAGATTTTGAATCTCTGCGTACACTTGTGGACAGTGGACACTTGTGGATTGTGTGCGGCCCACTGATATCTGAGCGCTATGTGACACGCTCGATGGCACAGCTGCCTGTGACCAAAGTGACAAGAGGATAATGGAGATTTTGAATCTCTGCGTACACTTTTGGACACTGGACACTTGTGGATTGTGTGCGGCCCACTGATATCTGAGCGCTATGTG